>NC_091120.1:70830707-71173207 GCF_040183065.1 Periplaneta americana
AGTGGTAGTAGTTCTAATAGTAGTAGTAGTAGTAGTAATAGTAGTAGTAGTAGTAGTGGTGGTGTTGATGGTGTTGGTGGTGGTGCTGTTGGTGATAGTTGTAGTTGTAGTAGTAGTAGTCGTCGTCGGCATAATATCCCCTCTACACGTCATTAAAGCACATGAGGATATGAAGGTAATTTTCCACGATTTCATGACCTCGGCACTAGAATGAAGTGGTGCGGTCGATACCACTCTCCGACCACCTTTTACGCCCAACAAGACCCGGTACTCAATTAGATAGGAGTCTGAGTGAACCTCCAAGCTTGTCTATAAGTTAAGGCGACAAGAAAATTCCCACCATCACCCGAGATTGAGCCCGGGATCTTCCATTCCGCACCCAATTGCACTACCAACTGAGATACCTGGCCGCCATTAGTGTTAGTAGTAGTATTTTCTTTAATGACGCTTCAAACTGCAAAGATTATTCATCGCTGAAGTTCAACATATGTGCAGTTCTAGAGAATGGTATTTCGATATTAGGACAATAATGTATTGCTAGAAATAAGCTACAGCTTTCATAGGTTCTGTCCTGCCATGAAGAATGACCGACAAATTTTGTCCGAAGCCCTCTATCAGAGAGAGAGTTCGTTTACTTGCCGTAAAACTATGACACGTGTGGCCGAGCTTTACTTCGTTCTAGGGGAAAGTGTTGCTCAGAACTTTATCACCCTTTAAAATCCATAGCCTGCAGCTATGAAAATGAGACATTATTTTAGTTAAAGTATTCTTCTAAGAATCTTGCTTATATTCATACTTCATATTTAAAACACGAGTATCTCAGTATCATGACTTCGCGGCAGTTTTCAAAAACATTTTTCTGTTCTTGAATGAGCTGTGAAGTCGTTATCTTTTTTCCGCGCCGGTATTCACAGCATCTTAAAACAGGAAGATCGGCAGCAAGTCACAAATGTATGCACAATTAAGTATTCACTAACACAAGATGTTCTTCCTTATAGGAGCTGGGAGAATGTGAAAGTGGGCTTGTTACTTGTTGATACCGAAGTACCTGAACTTGTTCCACGCGACCCTGTCCTGCCCCAGTATTATTTAGGTTTGTGTTCTATCTGCTCGATTCAGTTACAGCTACAATTATTGTAAGCCTATAAGCTTTCCGTATTCCATTATGAGTTAAGGCTGGTTCACAATAAACCGGAAACGCAAACGACAACGAGAACGACAACGGAAAATTATGTTAAAATAAATGTATTTCCATTCTAGTTTTCGTTTCCGGTTTATTGTGAACCAGCCTTAAGGCGATACTTCCTTCTGCATAGGAATATTAAGTTTCTGTAATTGATAAGCAGTTGCGCAAGATAAAATGAGTGTCACGAGAAAGAGATACTTTGCATTTACGTTCTATGCATTCCGCAAATTTAGAATTAACTAATATTCGAAATACATATACAATAATTTAATATTCGGTAAAGATATCCCTGATGGAACCTTAGTACTAAAATGGATAAGACCCGGTACTTAATTTGACAGCCCAGACAATTATCAGTTCTATCAAATTATGTTTCTCTGTAATCTTTACTCTGAAAGTAATTTTGTACAGTTTTAACTTAAAAAAATTGCGGTGTATTATTGAAGAGTTCGCGGGAAAAACGATGAATGTCACATTTCTGTTAAGGATTAGATAATGATCTAATTGAGTCTATAACTGCAAGATGTAGTGCTGTTTCTATAGAAAATAAAGGAAAGGATTACTGTATATTCGTGGTGATAATTCTCCTTTTTACCATTTTTCATAAGAACAACATTAAATTTCGCAGTGATCCATTGAATTAGATAATGACATCAACCTTAAGAAAACTGTGACATTCATCGTTTTTCCCGCGAACTCTTCATATAGATTTATACATTTCCAGTAAAATGAGCGATGAAGCAAATGCTACAGGAATTTTCCAGGTAATCCAAATTTTCCTTGATGAAAACTATATATTCATATAGTATTATTAACTCAGTGTTAAAGAGCAATACGATTTCGCAAGAAACAAAAAATAAGTATATTGAAGAGTGTGTTCTCAAAATGCGCTAAATCCATTTTTATGAAAAGGCTGGGCTAGTTTTTTTTATCCACTGCTCTACGGTTTGAGCGACTTTTCAAGCGACATGCACATAATCACAAACATTTAGATAAGGATTGGCGTTGTTTTGGAAGAAAACAAGCTTAAAATATAATGATAGAGACTCAAATAATAATATACAGAGTGATTCACAAGAATTCACCGTCACTAATGGAGCTTATTTCCGAAGACATTATGAGCAAAAAATGTCATATAAACATGGGTCCTAATTGCATTATTTCCAAAGTTACATTAATTTGAAATTGTTAGTAAAATACCTTTCTCTTTAGTTTTACGGGTAAAAAAAAATAATGTTGTCCACACCTGTGGAGTAACGGTCAGCGCGTCTGGCCGCGAAACCAGATGGCCCGGGTTCGAATCCCGGTTGGGGCAAGTTACCTGGTTGAGGTTTTTTTCGTGGTTTTCCCACAAACCAATACGAGCAAATGCTGGGTAACTTTCGGTGCTGGACCCCGGACTCATTTCACCGGCATTATCACCTTTATTTCATTCGGACGCTAAATAACCTAGATGTTGATACAGCGTCGTAAAATAATCCAATAAAAAAATGTTACAAATATAGAATGAACTATTCAGAAGTGTCATTTCTTTAATTGGCTAGTGTTCTAAATTTAGAAATGTGTTGTTAATTGCTTTGTACAGATTTTATTTTTCAATTTTTAACTAAAAATAATATCATTTTTACGCATTTAAAACAAAAATTGTTACAAATCATACGACTTTAGGAACTTCATTCTTTACAGTTTAATTATGCATCCTAATGTACAGTCTTAAAGAATTTACAAAAGTGGGACGATTTGTAGCAATTGTTGTGGTAAATTCCTAAGAAAATAATATAATTTTGTAGTCAAAAATGACAAAAATATTCTGTAGATTCCTAGATTTACGTAGGGATTTCGTAACATGTTTTTTTAACGGTCATGTGTTGTTAGCTCTTCGTCAAACCCCTAAGCTGGAGGAGCACCCCTTATCGGCTGTTCACGACTGCTTATTCAATATATTCGCAGCTGCTCTTCATATCTGGAGGCCTTCTCTTCTATCCGCAACCTGAGGACGCGGTGATAGGGACCCACAATACATGGAACCTTTTGTACTCCCAGAAAGTCTATTCTATACCTAGCTAGTTCTTTTGCTACTAATGTTACCTCTCCTGTTCTACATAGACGCGTGACATTCCAAGTATCAAATCACATAACCTTATTCCTCTGCTGTGGTCTTACTCCTTATCGACTGTCCGCGACTGCTTAGGCCTATCCATATCTGGAGGTCGTCTTTTCTATCCGCAACCTGAGGACGCGCCATGCCGTCGTGATAAGGACCCACAATACATGGTACCGTCTGTACTCCTACAAAGTCTATTCCATATGTAGCTATTTCTTTTGTTACTAATGTCACCCCTCCTGTTCTATAAAGACTCGTGACATTCCAAATACCAAATCACATAACCTTATTCCTCTGCTGTGGTCGCACCAAAGAATCAGACCGATTCCGAGGCTTATGTAGGGATTTCGTAACATGTTTTTTTAACGGTGATTTGTTATTAGTTCTTCGCCCCAACCCTTAAGCTGGAGGAGCATTCTTTATCGGCTGTCCGCGACTGTTTATTCAATATATTCGCAGGTATCCTTCATATCTGGAGGCCGTCTTTTCTATCCGCAATCTCCGGACGCGGTGATAGGGACCCACAAAACATGGAACCTTCTGTACTGGCAGAAAGACTATTCTATATCTTGCTAGTTCTTTTGTTGCTAATGTTACCCCTCCTGTTCTATAAAAACTCGTTACATTCAAAGTACCAAATCTCATAACCTTAATCCTTTGCTGTGAATTTTATGTAACAATATACAAAATATTTATTATGGAATAAAATAAATTATGCAGTATAGAGAGAATATTGGTTATTTACATTTTAATTTACATAGAATTTTGTCTTTTATATCTTTTGTGCCTCATTCACAATTAAAACGTAAGCGTTAACTTAATAATGCAAACGTTACTATCAAATTAAAAAAATAGTAACACTATTCACGACGAGAACATAAAATACGAGTATATAGGCTAACGGCTAAAATACTTGGTAACCATGGTAACATAAAAGTGACGTCATATCATATTCTGTCGTAGCTAACGAGAAAGACAGGCTTCGGCACGAATCGGAGTCACGTGATTATCATGGTCTAGTCATGGCCAATTTGACAATCGCCTAATATAAATACATGTTCAAAGTTCTAAAAAACAAAGCAATTGCTATATTAAACTCCTGTTAAACGTGCATTTATATATAAACTTGTTCAATGTTGGCCATGTTATGACTAAGAATGTGACGTCGCGCCGTAGCCTGTCTTTCTCGTTAGCCACGGTATTCTATTGTATACTTCAGCGCTATAACAAGACTGTGTGTTGTTTTAAAATCAAGTAAACATAAAGCTTGGAGTTTGCAAATTTTCATGTTAACGTCTAACAGTAATGTTAATGTCAATGTTTATGTAAATAATTGTGCATGGTCCCATTAAATAACCCGACCGCAAACTTTTGTGTTTATGTTACGTTAATGTTTAATTTACATGTATTGAGTTATCGAAAACATGTTTTGCGTTTCAGTGGTGTTTGGGTAAAGGGAGATAATTCATAAAAATGAGTTTTGAGATAAATGGAAATTAAACTTCGAAATATTATTGCAAATAATTTTGTACACAAATAAAACACAAAAAATGCTGGTATGATTTTGTTTTTTGCTACTTTTAGAATAATAAACTTGTGTATTCACCTAAGGAACAAAACTATAATAATAATAATAATAATAATAATAATAATAATAATAATAATAATTTATTTTAGCTGGCAGAGTTAAGGCCGTAAGGCCTTCTCTTCCACTCAACATGCAAAAAGTGTATATACATATGCATGAACTTACAAAGAATTCAATAATTTGATTTAGGTGAGAGTTACATGTATACAAGAGTTATTTACGAATTAAACAACAAAATACTATGAACTATTAATTAAACACTGAAATACACTGTGTAGCAGAATTATGCTAAAATACATAGAATGTTATTATATTTCAAATAATATTAGATAATAGAAAGAGATTATTATGAGACAATTTTGAAAATACAGCACTATCAGAATGATGTCTAAAGAATGAAGTAACAATGTAGTCAGTGATAGTTTAAATCAGTATGATTGGAGTGAAATGCTAATAAGGTTATCTTTTAAGCTGTTTTTAAATATGTTTATTGTCTTGCAGCCCCTAATACTTTGTGACAAGGAATTCCATTAACGCGAGGTGGATACTGTAAAAGATGATGAATAACAAGATGTTCTATGAAGAGGTATACTTAGCGTGCTAGAGATAAGTGATCTGGTATTTACGTCGTGGTTAGAGTATAGATAGGAGAAACGAGATGAAAGGTAATTTGGTGTTGAGGTGTGCAGAATTCGAAATAGTAAAGACAAAGAGTGTAAAGTTCTGCGTTCTTTAAGTCGGAGCCACGAAAGACTTGCGAAGGACGGTGATATGTGATCATATCGTCGGATGTTGCACACGTATCTGACGCACATATTCTGAGCTCGCTGTAACTTGACTGACAGCTCAGAACTTAGGTCACTTAACAAAACGTCACAAAACTCTATTTGCACAAAAAATTACTTAGCCTCATTTACCCGAACACCATTGATTTTATGTCCAGCTCCATCTCAAGGCTAAAATTGTAACTTAAAATTTCATATTAGGCATTTAAAAAGGCAATTTTAGGACCTAAACACTTGTAGGAATAGAATCCATAGACTATAATGAACTTTTGTGGCCAAGAAAAAAATGTTATTTTTTTATCGTTTCTACACTAACCAATTCCGTGAAGCCTACAAGTAAATTTGTAATAAGAAATGTATTTAATGGAGATAGGAGAAAAAAGTTTAAGTGCCTTGGATGAACATGCTTCTGTTTTTTCACTACATATGATATAATATTTGTTGGGTATTGAACCGTTAAGCGACTAAGCAGTTTGGTCGGTGTGTTAGGATTGCAAGCTTGTCCGTCACTTACCTATACTTCACAAGTTTGTTTATGACACTCCTCTCACTGAACTACAAACAAGTCTTACACAACTAAAAGAAGTAGCAAGCTAAACCCATGATGATATAAATATAGTGTTTACTGCTCAAATGACAATGTAAATGGTGCATAAAGTAGCCTATATAGGTTAGTAAACAGCTTACGAAGTCATTCGCCCACAAAAAAGTGATATATACCGTATGCTGTATATTATTATGTACAGTAAAGAATTAGTGTTAAGTGCAAGACGTCCTAAAGTACAAATCATTACGTCTCCAATAATCCATTCTCCTTAATTTCGACGTCTTGCCATAATACCTTTCTCAGTGCCTTGCTTCTCATGTGCCACTTTTTCATATTCGATCTAATCATATTCTGACATTGGTCAGCTGGAAAATTTTCATTTAAAAATGACATTTTATTAAAATCAGTTATTTCAATAATAGTGGTAATTCTTTTCGTTCTTCGTGGCTTGGATATTAGCATATTTTTCCTTAAAAGCTGATATTTTTAGGTTTAAACGCGACCGAATATGTTCGATATCAAGACTGATTAAATCTCTCTGCATGGCTTCCTTCTTTCAGAAGTTGAAATATTTATATAATGTATTTACGATACGTAAAAGGAACTTTAGTCCCGCGCCGTGGCGTCGCGGTCTAAGGCATCCTGCCTAGGACTCGCGTTACGGAATGCGCGCTGGTTCGAGTCCTCATGGGGCAAGAAATTTTCTCATGAAATTTCGGCCAGTGTATGGGACCGGTGCCCACCCAGCATCGTGATGCATTTGGGGAGTTAACGATAGGTAGCGAAATTCGGTTGCGAATGCCAGCTATAACGGCTGGGGGGATCATCGTGCTAACCACACGATACCTCCATTCTGGTTGGATGATCGTCCACCTCTTCTTCGGCATGTGGGCGTGAGGCCAGCAGCCGGCTGGTCGGTCTAGGCCCTTCACGGGCTGTAGCGCCACGGATTATTATTATTAAAAGGAACTTTGAATCAGAGAAATGCAAGACCAATTTGGTGATAATTTCTCACTTAATTAAGTATAATTCAACTCTGGATAATGACGCCTTCTGGGTGACCGAAAAGCATATGAATTTGTTACACCTTCTTTCTCTATATTGTGACATCACTCACTCACAGAAAGTTATTTGTCTAACTAAGGTTATAATAACATTATTTTATTTTTTGTCAAGAAAATACACCAACTATAAACACTGAATTACAGTTAAGTTTAAAATTCCTAACACATGAAGGATGGTACATACAGTGACAGTGATTATGTTTATTGCAAGTAGCAGTAGTAGCAGCAGCAGTAGTAGTAGTATTGTGGTGGTGTTTATGGTGATAATTCTGGTTATCGTTATGACGACCGTGGTCGTGATGATGATTCCGGTGGTGATGACAATGACGACGATAGTTATAGCAGCCAGGATAATGCCGAAGATTATTTTGGTGACGATGGCGGTTGTTATGATTGTTAAAGTGACGATATGTCTGATTATTAAGATGATCAAGTCATAATTTCTGCCCAAGGACAGGTCCTTCACTACAAACTCAGCGTTCTCCAATCTTTCCTATTTTCTGCCTTCCTCTTTGTCTCCCCATATGATCAATATATCTTAATGTCGTCTAACATCTGATATATTCTTCTGCCACATAATCTTCTCCCTTTCACCATTCCTTCCAGTACATCCTTCAGTAGGCAGTTTCTTCTCAGCCAGAAACCCAAACAATTCCTTTTTCCTTTCCTGATCACCCTCCTGATTATTCTTAGCATAATTTCTTATTGTGTCCGTTCATTTCACACACTCGTTCTTCTCCATATCCATATATCTCTTCGCTTCTCTTCACTTTGTCGTAATGTCCAGGTTTCTGTCCCATACAATGTCACACTCCACAGAAAGCATTGCAGTTCTTTTTCCAGGAGTCCGCAGAAGATGCTCCTTTTTCTATTAAAAGTTTCCTTTGCCATTGCTATACTCCTTTTGTCTCGGATCCTAAAGCTGGTTATGACTGTGCTCACTATAGTTATAGCAATAATGAAGAGAGTTATAGCGATTATGTTTATATTATAGCGACAGTGGTTACAATAACAGTGACAATGGTTATAGTTTTGGCGACAATGGTTAGATTATAGTTATGGCTACAATGGTTATATTTAAGGCGACATTGGTTAACAAAATAAAACCATAATTATTCCATTCTCATTATCTGAAAAATGTAACAAACCTCCTACATCTATATTAAGTATTAAATTAAATAATTCTAATTGTTGCCTTATACAGTGTAAATGTCCGATTATTAAGGAGTCCTCTGAATTTAAGTATTTAGTCGTAATTTTCGTCAATCATTTAAAATGGATCCAACACATTAATTACCTTTGTACTAAATTACGGAAAATAATATATTATTTTGTTTTATTGAGGAATTACTTGCCAATAAGTTTATTACGCACAATATAGGCCTACTTAACTTTATTTCAATCGGTAATTATGTATGGAATTATAGGATGGGGTAACTTATTTAAATCCAATTTTAATCCACTTTATTTATTACAGAAGAAAATAATTAAAATATGTCTCCTTAAACCTATTGATTTCCCATCTCAAAAATTATTTTTAGACTTTAATGTTCTTAAAATAAGATAAATTTATTATATTGTATTAACCCTGCATAAGTGTGGCTCAAGACTGCAACATCTTTAGTGTGGCCGGTCTCTCAGACCATCCCACCAATATATTCTTTCTTTTTAGTTTTATTTCATGTTATGTTTGTGAGTAAGATAGCTGACTTAAATTTTGAGATATCTTGGGTTCAAATTAAGGACAGATAGGTACCAGGTCTTGGGTTCGAGCCTGTTATTGCAATACAAATTGTTTTAATTCCGTGTCCCATTCATTGTAACTGGAAATACTTATAAATTGTGAAGAGATGAGGGAGCATTATTTTGAAGTTCATGGACTTTCATAATATATAGAGGGGGATTCTATAGAATGTTTTGCCTGAGGTCTGGCTTCAAATCTTGTAATTCCAATGAGTATTTTTTCCTAAATTCTGAATATGTGGTAACTAGATAAAAGAAAGATTTATGGGCCTACTCCGTTGTGTGGATTCAGATTTCAATTAGTTACATTTTGGTAAAGGATCCTAGGTTCAAATCTGTCATTCCACTTCAGGATTTTAAATCAAGCCCCATTCTCCATATTTTGTAAGGGCAAACGGAACTTAAAAAAGTATACCGTGTCCCTTTCAAACTTCCCACATTTTAATTAATCACTGGAATCATTAAATGAGTCTGGTAATAAAAGAAAGAGAATCTCAAAGAATTATTTCATTTGTTCCAAATTAATTCATCTGTCAAATGTTCGGCAACAGTGGCATAAAACAAAATGGCGACTCCGCAGTAACGTGCACGAATTATTTCTGGTATGCAGAGATGAAATAAATAATTACCCGTGCAAAGAAATTACAGAGGAGAATATGGAGGAAATGCGCCTGATGGGAAAATCATTAAGGCATGGTGTGAGAAGTTTCTGGTGACTGGAAGTGTGAACAAATAATTACGAGGTTCTCGTCGACGTGTCTCAGAAGAGAAAATTGAAGAAATTAGAGCAGGATTTCAGAGAATTCCTCAAAAATCAATTCGCCATTCATTCCGACAGTTCAATGTGCCGAGCTCAACTGTGCATCAAGTGCTTCATAAGCAACTTCGTTTGTACCCTACAAGAGGTAAATTATTCAACAATTAAAACCAGATGACAGGCCACGACGTCAGACATTTGCTACTGAAATGCTGGATCGTATTGACACTGACCTTCAATTTCTTGAAAACCTTTTGTTTTCAGACGAGGCAATGTTTCGTGCATCAAGATCTGTCAATCGGCACAATGTAAGGATCTGGAGTACACAAAATTCACACGTCTACCGTGAACATGTCCGGGATAGCCCAAAAGTAAAAGTTTAGTGCTGTCTGATGAAGAACAGAATTATCGGCCCTTTTTTCTTCCATGAGGAGTCAATAACTGGCACATTATACCAAAACACGTTGGAACAGTTCTTGTACCACCAAGTAGCTGATCTGCAAACTCAAGTAATCTTTCAATAAGACGGAGCCTCCTCATATTGGAGCCTGGATGTTCGGAATTCCCTAACAGAAACCTTCCCAGACCACTGGATTGAACGAGGCGGACCAATTTGGTAGCCACCACGTTCGCCAGACATCACCCCACTGGACTTCTTTCTCTGGGGCTAAGTAAAAGAGCATGTGTTTGCGACTCCACTGCAAGATATTCCAGTTTTACGGACCCGTATCTCTGACACAATATTGTAACAGTATCAGTGGACTTGTTGGGCGGAACGTGGAACGAAATCGAATACAGACTTGATGTTCGTGCTACCAATAATGTACATGTAGGGGGTGTATTAGTGTGTGACAATGAAACTTCTTTGAGTTTCTCCTTCTTTTAATATCTGTCTCATTTCATAATTCCGCATATTTTTGTTACCAATGATTAATTGAAATGTGGGACCTTTGAAAGGGATACATTGTATTTTTTTCTACAATACAATATAATGTTCAGCGTCTAGCTCATGTTCACTTCCTGAATCATCTTCTATCGCCTCTATGATATAGTCTTCTTCAGCGTCTGATTCGTTATTTGATACTGGTTCATGTTCGGAATATGAATACTTTCTAGTAGCCTCTGAATTCGATTTTCTTGTTGATAATTCATTACATCTGGAACAACTTACATATCAAATAATAATAATAATGAAGATAATAATAAAGATAATAATAATAATAATAATAATAATAATAATAATGTGATGAACGTGAGATTGGCCTATATCCTATTTTATTATATTTCATCAATATGCTAATTTTTCACTTTACCTCCTTGTAATTATCCTTATTGTAATTAAATTAACAAAATACGAACATTATTATATAAAATTGTATTTATATATATAGAAGTTATATATACCAGCTTGTCGATCTCCAAGTTACGACAACAGTGTGGTCGGTCTCTGACACCGAATCGCCTCGTCTTACTTGAAAAAGGGATCTTTTGTTAACTGGCCTTGCTCTGGTATGTAAAGGGCAATAAAATAGAAAGCTATACAAAATAACAACCCCTGTCCTTGAGTGGATGGGGAAAGAACAGAAAATTTATTCTGAGGTCGGTCTCTGACACCGTGCCACACTAACGCAGGGTTAATAAAATTCATACATAAGAATCTAAATAATTTTGAATTGTATTCCTATAGTTATGAAACAAAAGGTATGAATTCTTTAAGATTGTCTGAACCAAAATGCAACACTGCTACAGTATTTAATCATAGTAGTAATTTAGGCCCAAGAATATAATATAACAAATTTATATTTAAATATCCTAATGTTGTCAATGCTAATAGTTCTAGTATTAAATTTAAAAAGTTATGTGTGGAGTTTATAAAAATTGAAAAATTCTAAATTCAAATTTAAATATTCTTATTGCGTAATAGAAAGGAAACAAATTTTATTATATGCTTCTTAATTTCATTTCAGGAATCCGCCCTTGCGCACGAGTTCCACTCTTTCAGAGGCGAGCTAGAGTTTTTCTGTTTATATTATATTTTATGTTATAATTATTAGCAAAATAAATAAATAAATAAATAAATAAATAAATAAATAAATAAATAAATAAATAAATAATAAATAAATAAATGAATTATGGCGACAATGGTTACAGATATAGTGGAAACTGTTATAATTATGGTCACAATAATAATAATAATAATGATTTATTCTAGCTGGCAGAGTTAAGGCCGTAAGGCCTTCTCTTCCACTCAACCAGCAGAAAGCGTATATACTGTACATATGCATGATCTTACAAAGAATTCAACAAATTGATTTAGATGAGAGTTACATGTATACAAGAGTTATTTACGAATTAAACAACAAAATACTATGAACTATTAATTAAATACTAAAATAAACTGTGTAGCAGGATTAAGCTAAAATACATAGAATGTTAATATATTTCAAATGATATTAGATAATAGAAAGAGATTATTATGAGACAATTTTGAAAATACAGCACAATCAGGTGTAAAAGAAAGAAGTAACAATGTAGTCTGTGATAGTTTAAATCAGTATGATTGGAGTGAAATGCTAATAAGGTTATCTTTTAAGCTGTTCTTAAAGGTGTTTATTGTCTTGCAGCCCCTAATACTTTGTGACACGGAATTCCATTGACGCGAGGTGGATACTGTAAAAGATGATGAATAACAAGATGTTCTATGAAGAGGTATACTTAGCGTGCCACAGATAAGTGATCTGGTATTTACGTCGTGGTTAGAGTATAGATAAGAGAAACGAGACGAAAGTATTTGGTGTTAAGGTGTGCAGAATTCGAAAGAGTAAAGACAAAGAGTGTAAAGTTCTGCGTTCTTTAAGTCGGAGCTACGAAAGACTTGCGAAGGACGGTGATATGTGATCATATCGTCGGATGTTGCACACGTATCTGACGCACATATTCTGAGCTCGCTGTAACTTGACTGCCAGTTTAGAACTTAGGTCACTTAACAAAACGTCACAATAATCGAAGTGCGGCATTACTAGGGTTTGTACTAGGGTAAGTTTTATTTGCTGGGGCAAGAAGTTTCTCAAGCGACTCAAACAGTGAATGAAGGAACAGATTTTTTTTATCGTTTCTTTAACTTGAAAATTCCAACCATGGTTATGGTTACAGTGATGATGGTTGGAATGAGTGTGAAATGGTTATGTTAACGTTTATGATTATTCTGACACTGGTTATGATAACGATGATTATGGTGATAGTGACTATGGATATAATTGTGTTTATGGTTATGGTTACAATTGTTACTGAATGTTTGCGTTTGCTATGGTTATGATCTTATAGAATTAATGATAAGGATAGGCCTTATCATCATTATGTTGTGATAATGTTGATTATAGTGACATTTATAATCATTGCGGGGTGATTGTAATGGTGACACAGATAACTTCCGAAGACGAAGCCTTCACTTTCATTTCGTACTAGCATCCGGTCAGTCGTGATCATCCTTCATATTCACAGAGCATGTGATTTCAATGACGGGTACACATAGGACCGTGGTCCTTGTTACAAGTTCGGGAAATGTTCAAAATAATAAACTCCCCACTGTGACGACAGTCCGTCAAGATTTATAGTCCCGCTTGCGTAATGATAAAATACGAGAGATCCGGTTTCTTTCTGGCTATAGGCGGTCAACGGTTTTAGCAATAAAATAAGTTGACAGCTGCCACCCGCTCTGCTACAACATGTATTTAAGTGTCGGCTTCTGTAAACTACATTAAATCATAATGCAGTTCGTCGTCAACTGACTTGCCCAGACAGCTTCAAATAGATTTTCTTTTGTTTTCTTGTCGCTGCAGTAACTTGATCCATAATTTATAACTCTTCCACATGAATTTCTACCGAGTAAACGTATAACGTTCCTGTTTCTTTTTTTACTGGAATGGTAACATAGAAAGCAATGTAGGCCTAACTGAAATATTAATAATGAAGTTAAAAAAGAATTCTATACTATTTTCCTTCATCTTGTGTTACAGATTACGTACCATCCGTTCAAGTATCAGGTCAACGTCTTCTTGTTCTATCAGGGCTAATGATTCCTTGTTGACCTGTATGATGCACAGCTGTGGTATCTCAATTGGCACAGTGTTGGTTTATGAGGTCTACGGACCAGATTTAAAATTTCGGAGTTAGTGGCGTTGTATTTGTCGGGATTGGTAAAGTAGTCGCAACGAGAAAAATGAGGTAAACCGAGTCCCTGCCAAAATGGTGTATAGGTAAACTCAGTCCGACTGAATTTCGTCAAGCATATTATTACAATTATTATTTTAATAATAATAATAATAATAATAATAATAATAATAATAATAATAATAATAGTAATAGAGGGATCTGGGATCCATTTTCTAAAATATCTTCCTACGTGTAGAAAGATTGTACAAGTGTTCTATTGTTAGATCACATTGTTTTCACATGATGTAAGAGTGGGTAGTAATATGCCATTGAACTGTCAACATCTGTATAATCGTTCTTTCACTTAAACAGCATATTTTTATAATCTCAGATGATGGTATGATAAGATACCCATTTATTATTATTATTATTATTATTATTATTATTATTATTATTATTGTTGTTGTTGTTGTTTTTGTATTTGTTGCTGTTGCTGCTGGCTACTACTACACTATCGCTACAAACTTCCCAGATAATATTACAATTCACCTGCCAAAACGTTTTAGAACAAGAATTTCTAATTCGTTATCTAAAAATTCTTTCTACTCTGCTGGAGAGTTTTTAAAGAGAAATTCGAATAAAATTGTTTTTATAATATAATTTAGTTATATTTTGTTAGTTGTAATAGTAGCTTAGTATTTATTATATGTCCTATTGTACAAAACTGTTATAATTAATCAATTAAGTTATATGTCCTCAGTTTTTATAATATATATTATTCCAAAGCCTAGTTCTTGTTTGTTTAATGACCTAATAAATTGAATAGAATATTATTTGCATTATGTAACTATTTCAATGAAAATGACAACGATTTTAATCAATTTAGGATAATGATTTGATAATTATTAGACAGTCTATCTGGGATCCGCATCATTCCCCACAAATTTTTCGCCAGTAGGACGATTCCTAACACATTAAAATTTCGTTAGCGGACGATTCGTAATACATTAGAATTTCGTTACCGGACGATTCGTAACACATTACAATTTCGTTACCGGACGATTCCTAACACATTACAATATCGTTACCGGACGATTCGTAACACATTACAATATCGTTTCCGGATGATTCGTAACAAATTACAATTTCGTTACCGGACGATTCGTAACACATTACAATATCGTTACCGGACGATTAGTAACACATTACAATTCCGTAACAGGACGATTCGTAACACATTACAATATCGTTACCGGACGATTCGTAACACATTACAATATCGTTACCGGATGATTCATAACACATTACAATTTCGTAACAAGACGATTCGTAACACATTACAATTTCGTTACCGGGCGATTCGTAACACATTACAATATCGTTACCGGACGATTCGTAACACATTACAATATCGTAACCGGACGATTCGTAACACATTACAATTTCGTAACAGGACGATTCGTAACACATTACAATTTCGTTACCGGATGATTCGTAACACATTACAATTTTGTAACAGGACGATTCGTAACACATTACAATTTCGTAACAGGACGATTCGTAACACATTACAATATCGTTACCGGACGATTCGTAACACATTACAATTTCGTAACAGGACGATTCGTAACACATTACAATTTCGTTACCGGATGATTCGTAACACATTACAATTTCGTAACAGGACGATTCGTAACACATTACAATTTCGTAACAGGACGATTCGTAACACATTACAATTTCGTTACCGGACGATTCGTAACACATTACAATATCGTTGCCGGACGATTCGTAACACATTACAATATCGTTACCGGACGATTCGTAACACATTACAATTTCGTAACAGGTCGATTCGTAAAACATTACAATTTCGTTACCGAACGATTCGTAACACATTACAATTTCGTTACCGGATGATTCGTAACACATTACAATTTCGTTATCGGACGATTCGTAACACATTACAATTTCGTTACCGGAAGATTCGTAACACATTACAATATCGTTTCCGGATGATTCGTAACAAATTACAATTTCGTTACCGGGCGATTCGTAACACATTACAATATCGTTACCGGACGATTCGTAACACATTACAATATCGTTACCGGACGATTCGTAACACATTACAATATCGTTACCGGACAATTCGTAACACATTACAATTTCGTAACAGGACGATTCGTAACACATTACAATTTCGTTACCGGATGATTCGTAACACATTACAATTTCGTAACAGGACGATTCGTAACACATTACAATTTCGTAACAGGACGATTCGTAACACATTACAATATCGTTACCGGACGATTCGTAACACATTACAATATCGTTACCGGACGATTCGTAACACATTACAATTTCGTAACAGGACGATTCGTAACACATTACAATTTCGTTACCGGACGATTCGTAACACATTACAATATCGTTACCGGACGATTCGTAACACATTACAATATCGTTACCGGACGATTCGTAACACATTACAATTTCGTTACCGGACGATTCGTAACACATTACAATTTCGTTACCGGACGATTCGTAACACATTACAATATCGTTACCGGACGATTCGTAACACATTACAATTTCGTAACAGGACGATTCGTAACACATTACAATTTCGTTACCGGACGATTCGTAACACATTACATTTTTTTGTACAGTGCGATCTAGAAGACTCTCCGCAGTGCTTATGCCCGAGAATCCAGTAGGCAGAAAATTCAAGTGTATTTGATAGAGAATTCAAGAGGCAGTACTGGCCACTAGGCATGTGATGGACTGGGGATGTTATGTTGTCAAACCGGAATGAATCGGAGAGTGCCAACTTTCTATAGAGTTGTATCCTAGCGTTACTGGAATTAATAGAGCTGCGGAGGGACTTGTCGATCGCACTGTATAACAATACGTTTCCGCAGTTACATACCGGTCAAACAAATTTTTTATAAACGTTTCCACAATTTCGGTTTCAAATTCCATTCAAACAAAATGTGTGCTAATTTTTTGTAATATTTCGTGATGGATAGTAAATTAATGTTTATGTTTTACATTCATGAACAATCCCAAGTCCTGGTGTCAAAGCCAGGTCGATTAAACCACGTTAGATTTCTAGTAAACGTAAGTACAAGGATAACGATAATATATAATATACAGTCTCTTGGACATAACGTAGCAGGGAATTTTTTTACTTTTATGTAGTGAAAACATAATAAAATTGTGACGAACAGATATTGTGACCAATTTATCATTGTGACCAACAGGTACTGTGACCAATTTTCATTGTGACGAACTGCCATTGACTAAACTAGCCCCGGTGACGAAACATTTGCGACGAAACGTCCAAGACCCATCGAGAAATGCAGACATGTTTCAATTTCATATTTTTTACTCCGAATCACCAGGTTAAAATCTGAAAGTCTCTCTACTTGTTAGACATCCTTTGTATGTCACTTTGACAAGATTTATGACTATAGCACGGAATGACATTCCATTAACGTCATGAATTTAATTGCAAATACATTTTCGTCCAATTAATAGTCAGAAAATGCATCCGTACTGCATTGTGCATTCCACACCACGTGCCAACAGGTGCATAAAGCTATAGTGCATGCAACAAATACAAAATCAGGTAACACTAGAGAACTCTGAAGCGTAGAAAGGAGGGCGGCCACTTTCGAGCGTTACACCGTATTGATGTGTGCCAGTCCGTTCACATCAGATGCTGATAGTATGAAATGTCAGTGCGTCTCAAATTTTATCTAAAAAAAGCAAGCACACTAGTCTCACCGCCAACAGTAATATCATATGCAAAGCTCGGAACTTGGGGACTTGTGTCTTTGCACGTGACTAAGCGACCGGACTTCAATGTCAACAAACTCCCGCTTCCAGCACGGAAGTACTGTCAGGTCTGGTATAAAAGTGGTTTCTGGCTGGAACAACATATTGATAGTATTATGGTAGGTTGAACCACGTAATTTGATAGCATATGCATAATTAAAATAAAAGTAAGAAATATATAAAATTTACTGTTCTACTCTGTACATTTTATTACATTGTATGACTACGTACATTCGAACATGTTCGAACCCATAACTTCTTCGTCTGTTAGTTAAACATGATTTGAAACGGGAAAAAACTTATTTCCACTTTCGAACCCATAACTTCTTCGTCTGTTAGTTAAACATGATTTGAAACGAGAAAAACTTATTTACATTGAAGTGACCGGAGAAAACTTAATATACTGAATGTTTTCACTGTCACTGCTTTCTTTTAGATATTCAGCAGTTGCTAGCATATCTCGTATCTCAGAAAGATAAGTATATCCTAAATGTTTCTCGAAAATAGTTTTCAATTTGTGTGTCACTACTAGGGCAGATCCCTTTACGTCTTGTTCCATAGCTGTGGACAAATCTTCCACCGATTTAAGGGACTGTATTGTCTTTCACCGTTTCCAGTCTCTAGTATGTGTGTGGTACAATTTACAAAATATAAACTCTCGATTCGAAGAAAGTAATGTATCTCCTCCGAATTCCTCCACGAAATTCTTTACCTAAAATTTAGAAAATTGACTGTATTTTCGAACTTCTATAATACCCATTCGAATTCCTCAAAACAGACCGTTTACCTGTAATTCTCTGAATAACATTGGCTTTGACATGACAGGGTTTCCTCATCCGTCTTCTTGTCATTTGATGTGACCACTTTCTTAGTACACACGACTGTCCCTGAGCACTTGCAGCACGAGCTTTGTGTTCGTTGCACCTGTAACCTTACTCACGCAAATGACACACAAGTCCCCAAGTTCCGAGCTTTAATCATATGTGTTCAATTTGAATTCGGTGCTAAATATCCCAATAGAAAATGTATACAAAGGATCAAGACGTAAGAGATAATGAAAAATGTATACCAAATGATAAATTTCTGTAAATTGTAGAAAACTATGTTCAGCTTGTGCAAAGAAGTCTCTAGCTATAAATATGGCGGACTCCACTTTAAATCGTTTCAAGAAAACGTAGTTCTATTTTCTTCCCACAATTACAATATATGTAGTCTTCAGTAATTAGCAATGGTACGCAGACCACATGACTAAAAAGTCAAGTTATTTGTGCATGTCCAATGTTAATTCAGAATCAGTCGGTGGAGACGCTTTCCTACTGATCCGGAGTTGCGCTCGCGCGTGGGTTCGATTCCCGCTTGGGCTGATTACCTGGTTAGATTTTTTCCAAGGTTTTCCGTAACCGCAAGGCGAATTTCAGGTAATCGACGGCGATTAGTAGTTGATACAGCGTCGTTATTAACCTACTAAAAGTAAGGTTAGAAATTAGTACTAATTACACAAACTTCCTCCTCCTCCTCTTCTTCTTCTTTTTCTTCTTCTTTGTGCAGTTCGTGTTTAAGCCCGTCTCGACTTCACCTTTAAAATATGCTTTACAGGACGTTCCCGATTATTTTTCTAAATCATTTTTCATAAAATGACTTTAATAATGACCATTTTTTCGTAATGGGTATCTATTTTTCGTAATTATTTTGTCCTAAACTCTTTTTGCTAAACCATTTTTCATAATGACTATTCTTTCTAATAATAATATTTGGTTATTATACTGAAACCGTGGTAACGGAACCTATGTTAAACACTGATGTTTTGAATTGTATAAAATTTAGAGTATCGGATTTTCGAAATGTAAGCTATCGGCCTCAAAAAAATTGTGATTGGTTTTTAACTAGCAATAATTCCTGCGCAACAGTATTGCCAATCGTGTCACTTTCAAGGTGTTCCTTTAATCTTGATCAATCCATACATAGCAAAGTTCAAAGTGAAGGATTGTAAGAGGTTTATAATAATGTGAATGATCATGAATTGAAAACCCAAACTCTCACGCTATCAGCATTCGCTTTTATGCCAATAAATTATGTTAAAGCTTCCTTTGACCTCCTTAGAGACGAAGTGTTTGATTAATTGATTCAAATCTTGAATTACTTTGAAGAATAAATGAAGATGTCCCTGGAGTAAGGTTGTAACCAATGAAATTGTAATTCATGTTTCAGTAGAAAGCAAAATACTTACAGGGGCATACTTTATTAGATCTATATTTACTATCGCAACCATTTGACTTAGCAAGGATACAAGTTGAATTTAATAATTTATTGCTTTAAATAAATGCTTTAAAATTATCTACGTTACATATTTCAAGAATATGATGTTACATCCATTTTCCCGGGAGATCTTCAAATGTACTGTACATAGTTGGGCGTCCAACACGAGGAAGACGGACAGTTTGCACCTATACAGCCAGTGGAAAAATGGAACCATTACGAGGCTATAATGAACTGTTGTTAATGTAGTAACACCGTTAGTGACGGGTAGCTCAATCGCTTTAATCTCGTCGTCGGGAAACTTCACCCTGATATATATTCGGCGTTTATCGAGTTTCAAAGAGAACAACAGAAATTGAAACTATTGCAGCAGAATTAAGTTAGGGGAGAAGTTTTAAGGCAGGTCCAAAAAAGAACTGAAAGAATAATGAGAAATATAGACAATAGATAACATCTGTAAGGATGAAAATCGTGTTTTTCATTATCTACGTGCATTAGTATACAACGTTCTCCTACAAAGTTTAAAGGAATTGCGAAAAGTCACATTAGGAAAATGGAATTAAGGATTTTGAAGTTTTATGAAAATTAATTTTCAGAAGAATTAACTTTAGGAAAAATGGATTAGGAAAATTAACCGAGAATCTCACAGTGTTTCTCATCATCGTTTTCATGGTCTGTCACGACCTCTTTTACCAGCTGGTTTGTAATTCAGTACTTGTTTCGGAATTTGTGAATCTGTCATTCGTTGCACACGAAACTTTCAGTTTCTCTTTTTTATTATTCTAACTATAACTGAAAGAAAATAGCCTATATTAAGTTCTTTTTATGTCCTTTCTAAGATCTGTCAAGCTACATAACTTTACATTTTTTAACACCTTCACTTCGTGACCTGCATTTTTATAATATTTTTCTGTAAACTAAATGTTTCGCTTCTATATTAAGGTCAGTACAGGCATGATCTTATAGAACTCTAGCTGTGTTTATATCTATCTTACGTAGTAGGCTTAATTCAATATTCTTTTAATGTTACATAAGTAAAAAATAGTTAAAATACTTAAAGTGTTGCTAATAAAAACTCTTATTATACTGTGTATGGACGTTTGACTGTCTTTTACTTGCACAATGAATAGCTCGTTTATAAATTCCTGACTAATAATCACTACATACGACTACATCATGTATAAGAATACAACTGTTACACAGCTACGTCATAGTTTCGTCATTATTTTATTACGAACGGTAACATAATAACAAATTCTCTATTGCATCCGATAGTGCGCGCTAGTGTGCAGCGTTAAATATCGATAATACAACTGGGCGTGATCGATTACTACGCTATATTCGTATTTGGATCAAAGAGTACAGCTACAGGAATATTATTCTAATTATTCTATGCTCTTTTTTATTTTGTGGTTCCAAGGCAACCATCATCATAAAATGACAATCGATACGAACAGCTGTTAGAGAGGAGGCCATTTTTTTCTCTATATACAACGCTTAAACAGGGATTTTCGTGTATGCAACTACTGCAAAGCATTTCCCATTATTGTGCTACCCCTCATTAACACGCTGCTTATACATTCCTCGCTTATGAATGGTCTATAAGTAACGTTTCTGTCTCAACTCTGTATAAGTCTGGTATAAAAATTATTACATGGTTTATTAGTAAGACCGAAAATTAGACATTCAAAAAAAAAAAAAAAAAAAAAAACACACACACACACACACACACACACAGAATGCAGTTGACAACTTCGAAAGGAAGGTGTTAAGGAGGATATTTGGACCAGTGGTAAGGGAAGGAAAATGGAGAATCCGATATAATCATGAATTATACACCTTATACAACGATATATCACTGTCAACTTTCATACGGATCAGGAGACCGCAATGGGCAGGACATATAGTCAGGATGGAGAAGGGAAGGATACCAAGAAGAACTTTAGAGGGGCAATATGGAGGAAAAAGACCTGTTGGAAGACCACGGGATAGATGGGAGGATATAGTTCAAGAAGATACTACCAGTTAGCTGCAATTGCGGAACTGGAAGGTGGCAGCAAGGTACAGAGAAGAATGGAGAGGAAGAATTGGGGAGGACATGGCCCTAAAACGGGCCGAAGATCCATAGAAGATTATTAGTGATACCGTTAATATATAACCATGACGAAAATATATTAGGGCTATACATCGAAGCAACGGGAAAAAAAGTCCAACCCAAAAAGAGAGGTAATTGATAATATGCATTTTTCCTGAAGTAAAAATATAAAAAAATATATTATATTGATTATTTTATTGTCGATAAATTACATAAGATTGCTGGTGGTAGTGGTACTGCATATGGTGGACATAGATATTATGATTATTATTGAACTAGCGTCTAATGATAGTATTAGTAGTTGTAGTGAAAGTTACCATTTGAGTAGTAATTTTGATGATACTGAAGATCATGCTGTTGATAATTAGTAGTAGTAGTAGTAGTAGTAGTAGTAGTAGTAGTAGTAGTAGTAGTAGTAGTAGTAGTAGTAGTAGTAGTAGTAGTAGTAGTAGTAGTATTTATTTATTTAACCTGGTAGAGATAAGGCCGTCAGGCCTTCTCTGCCCCTCTACCAAGGGATTACAACTATAATATGAAGAATAAAATTACAATTAATATTAAATTTACAATTACAATTACAATAAAAATTAAAGTGCGATAAGATTATCTGATTAATGAAAGCTAGACATTTTATCATGGAAGTTAAGAACAAAAGAATATTTTTGTATTTACTGAATTACAAATTAAACCTAGAATAACAAAATTCTATAGTGATGAAATTACCGGATATTGAAATATTTTGTGATATATTAAGAGAACTATTTACAAGAAATCATGTCTGAAAGAGTCAATTACTGACCAAGTGCCTAGTAAGTTTGCGTTTGAATTGAGTTTTATTTCGACAGTCCCTGATGCTAGCAGGTAACGAATTCCAGAGTCTTGGCAGGGCTATTGTGAAAGAGGATGAGTATGAGGAGGTGCGATGGGATGGTATTGTTAGTATTGTTTCATGGCGAGAGAGTGTGTTCAGATTGTGGTGGGAAGAAAGGTAAGTGAAGCGAGACGACAGGTACGAAGGAATAGAAAAGTTCAAGATTTCGAAGAGAAGGAGAAGTGAATGTAAATTTCTTTTCTTATCTAGTTTAAGCCAACCTATTGTTTCCAGGGATGGGGTAATATGATCATATTTACGAACATTGCTTACAAAACGTACACACAGATTATGAGCACGTTGAAGTTTCGTTTTGTTTTCGCTGTAAAGGTCAGTCAGTAAAATGTCAGCATAGTCAAAATAGGGAAATACAAGCGTCTGCACAAGGGACTTTTTTAAGCAAGAGGGAAGATGAACATTTATCCTTTTTAGCACATGGATAATAGAATATACTTTTCTGCAGGTTTCTGTGATTTGCATGTCCCAGTTGAGATTATTATCCATGTGAATGCCAAGATTTTTACCGAAGAACTGAAAGGGATATGCACTGTACTTACTTTAACGGGGGAAATGTCGAGGTGCTTTACAGCGTCGGTTTGCCGTTTGTGTCATAATACAATTGCTTGTGTCCTTCCAGGATTGATATTAAGATGGAATTTCTTTGTCCATGTCACAATCAAGTCAAGTCAAGTCAATGATAATGTAGTGGGTTGATGATGTTGGTAGTAGTTGTGGTTATGATGTTACAAATGCAAGTGGTGATAGTGGCGATGATGACAGTGATGTGATGTATTCTTGTATTCTTTCTCTGGGATGACGAAGCATCTCGGTCCACGAAGGCGCTTAGTTTACACTTTTTATTCTCATCGTTACATTTATGTTGTTCACTTCCTTAGCCTTCGGGCGAGGAAGAAGTGAGTAGCATTAGGTACTCGTATTTGCGCTTTTTGCAGATCTTTTTATATTTTCAAGCGTAGACGCAACTGAAAGTCCAGAGAGCTAAGCAGATTCAAGAAAACGCATATAAGTGTAAGATGCAATAAGAAATTCTTGTAAATTAGTTCTTTATATTTGATATTATTGGGATGCAGTAACGAAACTTTTAATTAAAAATAAATAAGTAATTGGTATAATATAATAATTAATCAGATTCTGCAATCAGACAAAAATTCAGGACATAGTTAATGACAATGAGACAGTAACAAGCCATCTATTAGTTCCAATTGAGGGAAGGCACACGGGCAGGGGACTGCCCTCGCAGTAAGCCGCTTGGGTGGATCAATTGTACTAGCCGGAATGGAATTATGTGTATGTCCTAAGGCTTACCGCGCTACTGATTCCCCTAAAGGTCGCCCCCAAACTTCACTATCATGCAGAATCCCTTTTTTCCACATAGGCATCACAGTGGTCCCTAAACCCCAGTTCTACAAGCTACTATGAGCCTACCGTACATAGCACTACCACCAGCAACTAATAACCACGTATCACGGAGTCGAAGTTCGGTGGCGGCCCCTAACCAACTCTACATCGAAGCAAGCTCGAAATATGAGAAAGAAATGGAGATGATATTGAAAGAGGGGAAATGTAATTCGAGAGCTTAGTGTGAAACTAACTAAAGACAGTTTTAGGTTTTTACACAAATCGATAATAATTCCTTCTTCTACTTGGTCATAAAATCGTAACTCAGTTCCGAATAGTCTTGTATATAATCAATTCGTAACTACAAAGCATGATAGTATAGTTCATTTGAAATAAGCGTAATGGCTGTTAAGAATTTTGTTGTGAATAAAACATCGATTTTAGTTACGTTAGTTTCACATTAAGCCCTCGAATTATGATGGCGAAATGAGTCAGAGATCCAACACCGAAAATTGCCCAGCAATTCTGCTTTAATTGGTTGAGGGAAAACCTAGGAAAAATTCTCAACCAGATAGCTTGTTTCAGCCAGCTCGTTTCAGTATCAGGCTTGTTAACAGTTACTCCACTGCGGTGGACTGAGAAAGAAGAAATAATTCATAACGAAACAATTCAGTGACGTTTGGGTAAAGGGAGAAAAGTCATAAAAATGAGTTTTTAGTTAAATGAAAATTAAACATCGAATCCTTATTGCAAATAATTTTCTACACAGATAAAAACACATCAATACTAGTATTTTTTTCACATCCACCTGTATGTTCCCCTGGGGAACAAAACTCCACTTGCACAAAAAATGACTCATCCCCCTTTACCCGAATACCACAGAATTGAAATGTTACAACATGAAGAAATTATATTTTGGAATATTACACAATGTGAACATTCATCTCCGGTAAACGAGTATTTACTCTGATTGACACTGAGTCCGAAGTTTGTGTGTTCAGACTCGATAGAAGAACTATGGCTTTTCAAAATGCATTAGAATTCCTTAGCACGGATTCCTCCGGAAAGGACAATAAATATAAATATGCAAGTCGTGGTACTTCAAAGAACTCCAGATCTGATCAGGGAAAAAGTATGAATGAAAGAATGAATGAATGAATGAATGAATGAATGAATGAAGTGCATTTATTGATACACAATTATACATGTACATACGATCCTTCTCACGATCCCGTACGGCCATTCGTGCTATAGCTATGCACAGTTTGAATCTTCAAAGAAAACAAAAATAACACTACTAATAACAAAATAGTAAAACAGTAATTGTTATTATTACTACCGTTATCATTAATTATCACACTTATAACTAATCTAACTTCATATCAAATTTCACAAAAGTAATAAAATAAAGGGAACCGAGTTATACCTCTATGGAGTAAGGAGAAAAGGCAGATTGGGCCTAACCTGGTTTCGTCTAGGATCTTGGAGGGCACTTAAAATCGTCAACAAAGAAGGGAAAAAGTAACCGGCTAGCTACTTCTTAAGCAAGTAATAATAATAATAATAATAATAATAATAATAATAGTAATAATAATAATGATTTATTTAACCTGGCAGAGTTAAGGCCATACGGCCTTCTCTAACACTCAACCAGAAATAGTTCTTTCGATCGTTAACAGAAGTCTCTACGCATCAACTTCTCTATTGAAAATATGAGTATCTTTACAGGACTGGAATCTACGCCTGACACTATAGAGACCTCTGGCGGACAATGCAGAAACAAAACATTTTCAGTAATTATGAGAATCATGTTCGTGCAGATCAATACTGCAGCCACTGAACATCTATCTAACAACTGTCATGTGTGACTAGAAGCAGTTAAATTTTCTTGCTCTGCAAACAACATTCATGAGTTTCACTCATTTTCTCCAATGCGCTGATAGAACAGGTTTAGGAGATACTGATTCGCCTGCAATGAGAGAGTTAGCCCATCTAGTTACCATGACCTCCACTATGTTCTCGAGATATTTCTTCCGATTTACGCATTCATTAGTTGTGCACAATAAACAGCTTTTGTTGTCAGGAGCGTTGGTAATCCAAGCTTTCCCTTCTCTATTTAGGCAGAGGGTTAGGATCATTTACATTCTATTCTGTGTTATACAATCCCTGCATGGAAGGAGTGCAAGTGTCCTTTCACGAGGAATCTCAGGCAAGCCGGTGCGGTGGGACTGGCTAGAAACCGCGGTTATCATTAAGAAGATGATTAAGTGGACGCAGTGAAGCCAAGAGCTGTGACCGCAGAGGGATCATTCAACTCGGTTCAATTCATTCGTCCCCATCTCATTTAGCCACTTTCAAAACCTGATGCACGATGTCATTAAATGGAATCCGAGTGGCCCGTTGATTCAATCAGCTATTCATAGCTCCCTGTCGTTATTTTCATCTTTCTATAACATTTTCTGACGTAGAAATATGTATTTCTCCTCACTAGTAAAGGGAATAGATTACCGCATAAAAATGCAACCCCCTCTTGTTGATCTTCTTGCATTCTCCTTGCTTTCCTTGTATAGGTCTCGCAAGCAGGAATTACCAACGACAGAAATGCGAACGAAACAATTCGATAAGGAAGAGCGGGCGAGGTTACGAGATAACTTGAATGATATTCAAAAGTACAGTCGGAAGAGAAACGACATCGACAGAATCAGTCTTGCATTGTCATAGTTACATTACGGTTTTAGTTTCAGTTCCACTGCATGTGAATACGTGTCTTGTTCCAAGTGCGTTTATTTTATTATGTAGTGATGGAGCGTTCCCCTCGCAGAGTATCATTATTTTATTCGTAAACATAATGTTGCACGTTTAATTCGCGTCGAATTTTTCTCTTGCTACGCTCTTCATTTCCACACGCGATGTCCCCATCTGCTCATCTTCTTGGAAGAGGTAGTACCACAGTCTAGTATATACAGTCGCGAAGCTCAATATGTAGTAAATATGCAAACATTAGGTAGTTGCTCACCACTAGGATCGCTAATATCGCCTCATTACAGGCAATGCAAAATAGTACCGTCACAGTCTATTGTTTCTAGCACCTTGAAAACTCAAATTTCGTGACTGTAGACTATATTGTAGACTGTGATAGAACTTCCAACGGTCCTCACCCCTCGCTCCCTCGGCGTGCCCACATACACACGTCAAAACAGACAGTAACACTACCACTGTGTTTCGGTAATCGTTCCTTGCGCGAGCTATATAGCTCGTTATCATTAAGACAACACAGGCGGCCTGGGTAGCATATACCCATATTATTTTAATGTACCGAAGTGCATATGATATTTCCATGCAGATATTCTGCGTCATCATACGATGTAAGAAATATCTGCATGGAAATATCATATGTACTTCGGTACATTAAAATAATATATATGATATGCGTAAATCGCTGCGATTTAAGACGGCGCTTATTCCGTCGGATCCCGGCCAACTAGTCACTCATAACGAGTGCACCTCAGCACATGTGTGGATTTCGGTCCTACGTTCATAGACATCTATGACGTAGTGCAGAGGGCGGCCACTAGAGGGAACCCAAGAGTTGGAGCTTAATCTGAGATGATTCTGTCCGACGCCGGGGTGGTATCCGGTGTGGCTTAGTGGATAAAGCATCAGCACGTAGAGCTGAAAACCCGGGTTCAAATCCCGGCGCCGGAGAGAATTTTTCTCTGTTCCATTACTCTTACATCTGGGTAGCATAGTTGGTATAGCGCTGACCTTCTATGCTCGAGTTTGCGGGTTCGATTCCGGCCCAGGTCGGTGGTATTTAAGTATGTTTAAATGCGACAGGCTCATGTCAGTAGATTTACTGGCATGTAAAAGAACTCCTGCGGGTCAAAATTACGGTACACCGGCGACGCTGATATAACCTCTGCAGTTGCGAGTGTCGTTAAATAAAACATAATTTTTAAGACGACACATGCCAAATAATATAAATCTATATTTCATCATATAGGCTAGATAAGGTAGAAAGGATTAATAGACTTAACTCCATCAGATTAAATAAATAAGTAAGTAAATAAATAAATAAATAAATAAATAAAGTAAACAAACAAATAAAGAAATAGGTAAATTCTGGTTATACTTCCTTCGGATAGGCAATCTTAGGAAGCGAATGTCGACAAAAATATATAAAGAAAACAAAATTCCTTTTTTCTCAAACAGATCTAGCATTGCAAGGAAATCTTCCAGAAAAATTTGGTCGAATTTTTTTTGAATGTCGTAAACGGCAGGGTATTGCAAAGCAACTCTGAAATAGGAAAAATATCTAACACATCAAACACACCCAGAAAATTAATGAAAAACAGTTCAAATTCTGCACTTGATCAGCTCATTTATAGCGCTCTTGGAACGCAATTAGACTACTCAGTACTCTCCTCCATTTTCTTCACTTTTCCTAACAGCTAGAAATTTACACCATGAAGAGCTCCCTGCAAAACGGAATAGCTCCACTTTTACAAAGTTGTGGGAAACTACAAAAGCATTTTAAAAACTTCAAATTTCAATGGAGGTTCTTTCCTTTCTCAGAGTATGTTCTAGATGCCTAGAAGTTTCATTTTATCACTCAATCATTTATTATAATGAGCAATTAATGGGGGGGGTAAAATATAAACAAATAATGGAGCTACATCTCTTTTGCAATAAAATTAGATATAATTAGCCACGTTTTACACTGAACACACAATTACTATGTCAATATCATAAACTACAACACAAGACATAACAGATACATATACATAGGTCTATAGATATAGGTTGAACCGTAAGAAATGTCAATTTCAGGAAGTTATTCTTTGAGATATTTCGAACAAAATAGTCATTTTGATCGTTTTTGCTTCTTTTTCGAGATAAAAATTATATTTTATGAAACATTTCATAGCTTGTTTCTGTAAGCCATTGATTTCATCCCCAATATGCTCTGACATTTTAAGAGAGCAATGTATTATGATAATAAATTACTGAACACCGGGTTTCCTCTTCTCCCTTCTTCATCATCATCATCATCATCATCATCATCCATTCCGGACACCATACTTACACGAATACTCACACATACTCACACCCTAGTACACGACATAACTCTCCACAGATACACATCATGTACAGTGTGGCCCGCCGAAGTGGTGCACAACTAGAAAATGGGCCACAGTCCAGCCATCTATCCGCAATATGCGGAACCCGAATCACGTAAAGTGAAGTGGGTAGACATTGCATACTTACATACATTTTAGTTTTGTCTTCTGAATGTGCAGAAATCTGTTCGGAACAAATATAGCATTATAAAATTCCTTTTCAGAACGAAAAGTTACATTTGTTCGGATCAAATTTCTGCACTTCTAAAGAACAAAACAAAGTCAATACTTTTCATCATAATACACTGCTCTCTTAAAATGACTGACTGAGCCTATAGAGAATTAAATATTTTTTATTTTAGTAAGTTATTTTACGACGCTTTATCAACATCTTAGGTTATTTAGCGTCTGAATGAGATGAAGGTAATAATGCCGTTGAGCTTTCCTTAAAACATTTTTTATCTCAAAAAGGAAGCAAAAACAATCAAAATTTTATTAAAATTTTTTTGTTTGAAATATCTCCAAGAATAACCCCCTGGAATTAATGACACTACCAACGGTTCACTCTGTATATAGTAGCTCTAGGAGCTGCCCCCTTTTTGCGACGAAACGATTCGGATCTCAGCTGCAATTCCATTGTAACTTACTACCCAATGCTCAGAATCACACCGTTCTTGCACTAAAAGGTGGAGCATATTTTTTAACGTACCGATATGAAACAAGTAAAACATCAATTTGACCAAAAAGTGGTGCCACCCCCTTTTTGCAGAGAGCTCTTCATATATAAACATGATTCTTTCGATTTTATACCATATTGAATTTCTATTGGCAGACATTCTTTTAAAAGGCATATGACTCGGTTAAGAGAGAAGTTTTATATGATATTCTTATTGAATTTGGTATTCCCAAGAAACTAGTTCGATTAATTAAAATGTGTCTCAGTGAAACGTACAGCAGAGTTCGTATAGGTCAGTTTCTGTCAGACGCGTTTCCAATTCACTGTGGGCTAAAGCAAGGAGATGCACTATCACCTTTACTTTTTAACTTTGCTCTAGAGTATGCCATTAGGAAAGTCCAGCATAACAGAGAGGGCTTGGAATTGAAAGGGTTACATTAGCTGCTTGTTTATGCGGATGATGTGAATATGTTAGGAGAAAATCCACAAACGATTAGGGAAAACACGGAAATTTTACTGGAAGCAAGTAAAGAGATAGGTTTGGAAGTAAATCTCGAAAAGCCAAAGTATATGATTATGTCTAGTGACGAGAATATTGTGCGAAATGGAACTATAAAAATGGGAAATTTATCTTTTGAATAGGTGGAGAAGTTCAAATAACTTGGAGCAACAGTAACAAATATAAATGATACTCGGGAGGAAATTAAACACAGAATAAATATGGGAAATGCCTGTTATTATTCGGTTGAGAAGTTTTTATCATCCAGTCTGCTGTCAAAAAATCTGAAAGTTAGAATTTATAAAACAGTTATATTACCGGTTGTTCTTTATGGTTGTGAAACTTGGACTGTCACTTTGAGAGAGGAACATAGGTTAAGGGTGTTTGAGAATAAGGTGCTTAGGAAAAGATTTGGGGCTAAGAGGGATGAAGTTACAGGGGAATGGAGAAAGTTACACAACACAGAAGTGCACGTATTGTATTCTTCACCTGACATAATTAGGAACATTAAATCCAGACGTTTGAGATGGGCAGGGCATGTAGCACGTATGGGCAATCCAGAAATGCATATAGTGTGTTAGTTGGGAGGCCGGAGGGAAAAAGACCTTTAGGGAGATCGAGACGTAGATGGGAAGATAATATTAAAATTTATTTGAGGGAAGTGGGATATGATGATAGAGAATGGATTGATCTTGCTCAGGATAGGGACCAATGGCGGGCTTGTGTGAGGGCGGCAATGAACCTCCGGGTTCCTTAAAAGCCAGTAAGTAAGTAAGTAAGTAAGTAAGTAAGTAAGTAAGTAAGTAAGTAAGACATTCTTTTAGGTATTCAAAGAGAACACAACACAAAATACATGGAATATATTGATCTACTCAAATTATTGTGCATGAACTTGGCTTTCCGAGAGCCGAACCCGGGACGAATCCTTTGCACTTAGGCTTACCTTGACCCCCTGTGTATCAGGATTACCGTACTACATCCAAGACAACCCCAGCCGACTTATAACTTACTATTTTAGGTAATACATGAAATGAGAAGAAGGTGGTGAGTATCGATGGTGTGATGGAATGAAATAAGAATACCTCGAGAAAAACATTCTGCAATGATTACTTTTCCCGCCACGAATTCTATCACGACCTGTCCGGGAATCGAACTCGGGACGCATGGTTGGAAATCTAGCGTCCTGGATCTTAGGACACAGACGCAGCAAGATCCTGTTTTACATGAAATATACCAGAAACATTGTGTCGTATCTGTAGCCCTCCGGTTGACAGACAGACTAGAGTTTGTAGGTTCATTGCAGAAACTAAGTTCTCGATGTGAAGTAACAATACTGCTTTATTACCTTTAGTTCACCAAGTAAGCGCGTTTGCAAGTGAAGGGTACACGGGAAAAACGATCAAGGTCCATCAAAAATCGAAAATGAGTTAATAATGCTATCTTATAGTGGAAAAGAAGTACTATCATGTGGTCTAGCTAGTAATAAGAAATCATCGTTCTTGACGTTCCACTACGTCAATTTCTATTAAATACACACATAACAAAGTATTAAGTGCTTAAACTTTAAAATTCGTTTTTCTCGAAACTTTCTAAAATGGACCTTGGTCGTTATTCCCGTGTACCCTTCAACTATGTTGCTTGTTTAAATAGATTTCCAGCAGGCCATTATAGGGACGGGCTAAACCTCTTGACCATATTAACATCTTAGACTGGTCGTTACATTTAATGAGTTCTTCAAATGAGGTAATTCCTTTAATTAAAGTAAAGCATTTTATTTCAAGCGAGACAACTTAAATGAAGCAAGACATGACTTCAAGAGAGCTAATAATTGGAATATAGATTTGAAAGTTCATTTGCCGGTTCAATGGAAATATTTACATTACACACTCCATTGGAACGATGAGTTCAATATTACTAGTACAATTTCAGTAATGCAATATGCAAGTAAAATTGTTAATTATCATTACAATTAGGCCAAAAATCATAAACGACCGGGTATTTTAAAGTAAATATTGATTAGAGAAGGTCAATTGCCCAACAAAAAAGCTCAAATCCTGTACTTAAGCAGTTTATTTAACTTAGCCCGTGTCTCCAAGCTCAAGTCTATACTACATGCTAATAAGTAGCAACTAGCTAACTTGTAAACTACACACTAGAGAGCTTTGAACATGTATGCTGGAATCATGCCTTCTTCATAGACTATTTTTCTCAAAGCCATGAAATTACGGTATAGCACTAAATTAAGAAGGCAGTGTCCTAATGCAGTTTAATTACAAGTTATCAGCTGTTATTTTTGGAAATTCGAATTCTTTGTTAATATATTACAACAATGTTTAAAACATTGTAAGAAGGTACTAACAATGTCAGTGTTCAAAGTTAACGTGTTATTCTACATTATATTTACATTATTTCACTTCCAAAGCATTTTCAGATTTCATAATCCCAATTGCTGATGAGGTATCCATGTTTGTTTAGTGAACAAGTCAACAATCAAGCAAGCATTTTCGTTTACTAGCTACTACGGACTTGATTGCTATGCACTATGTATCTCTGGATCATAACTTCTGACGTCACATCCGGCTATTTAGTCAACAATCTAGTTCACCTCAGCTGAAAATGTGGCTTTGAGACACGGCCTTAGTACTTCTTGAAATACAGACCTCTTTATTCCTTCACATTTCTAACAGCTAGGTCTTTAGATCAAATAAAAACAATTTTTTTCGAACGTCTTTTATCCTATTGCATCTCTATTGAAACAGATGGTGAAAATATCGTCACAAGTATTTAATAAGAGCACAAAACGCAGTATATAGAATACATTGATTTATTGTATTAAATTGTTGCTTAGAAATTATACCAATTTATATTGAGTGTAGTGTAAGGTGTGCCTTCGCTAGCAAAAAACCGGATTACTCATATAGGGTAAAGGTTGGTAATATTTTGATACTAATAATATTATGATAGTTCTTTTTGAGAATTTTTTACAATTTTACTGAGCGAGAGGAGATCGGTTTTTTGCGTCAACGTATTAAGGGAATGTTCGTGGACAAGTTTCTGCACAAAACTGGTCCTTCTCTCGATCAGTAAAATTGTAAAAAAATTCTCAAAAAGTACTATCATAATATTACCAACCTTTATCCTACTACTACAATGGAACATTTTATACTTTTCTTTAATCAAAGCCATTTTTTTTCTCTTAGAATTTGCAATAGCAGCTACCTTTTCTTTACACAACTTATTCTTTACAGTAATTACTCCTGTGAAATATTCTAAGCGAAGTTTAGACCTGGAATTATGGAAGATCCCATTATAAAATGATATTGATTATGCACCGAAAGGAGAATCTTTATAACAATGGACGGTCGGACTAGTTAAGTAACTGACCGCAAGAGGGTGGGTCTGTTACTCTGTACGAGTACGATGATTAACGAGCCGAAGATTGAATCCCGTGTACATGTATGCAGAACAACTTTCACCTTCGGAGTCCAGAACCATGGAAACAGATCTCTGCGTTGTCGTCCCAACAGCAGCTGTTCTGGGACAATACTTCACTGTCACGTTCATGCCATCTACTGACAGTCACTCACATTACTACAGCATGGTTTACCTTCGAGCATGAATGAAACTGTCAGTCCTCTCTATAATAAATTACTACAATTCCGTCATTTTGTAGTGTTATTCATGATGTTATAAAATGGCCGCATTTACATTAACTTATCCTACTTTCTGTATAGTAACCAAATATAGCGCCCTTAGATAAAGTAAATCATATTTTATGTTCGTTTAAGTCTTTCGAGTTACAAAATAAAATTTCTGTTAGCTTAATAAAAAATTAGAGAAAGAGAAAAGAAGTAACAGAAAAATAATAGAGTGAAAGGAAAGGAGTGGAGAATAGACAAGGGAAAGGATTAAGAAAAGGAAAGTAAGAAAAGGGACATAAGAGGGAGATGGGAAGGGAAGTGAAGATGAAAGTTATAAAATAAAGAGGCGGAGAGAAGAAGGACGCAGAAATTAAAGAAATGAAACGTGTAAAAGCAGGGAAGTAGAACGTTTGGAAATAAGGCGTAAAAATGGAAGAAGATATCAGCAAGAAAATACTGAAAATGAAAGAGTTAAAGTTAAAATATAAAAAAAAAACAAAATTACAAATTTGAAAGGAAAGGAAAGAAGAAGGAAAAAATAAAAGAAAAAAAATCACGATGGTGATGCATAATTTCTGATTATATGTTTTCCGAGTTTCATAAAAATTCAGTTCATTTAATTAACATTAATAATCAGACTTAGAAATTTCATACCCGAATAAGTACAATACCGCTGGTTGAGGTTAACTGCGTCCAGAGCATTAGTTTGGCTGGTGGCAGAGCTGTAACGACACAGCCACCACGGCGCTTGTCGAACAGGCCTGCTGATTAGAGTTCCGCGTCACTCACTTAAATGGGCACATCATCACACGTACACTATGTGATGCTGAGATACGAGGTTATAAACGTTGATTCATAAGGGATCATTGTAACAGCAAAAACATGTGTACAATCTTAAACTTCTTTAAGAACAATCAAAAGAGGAGTTACCATTACTTTCTGCACCAGTTTCAAATAAACAACCACAATTTTTTCCTCATCTCTGCGAAATGATGGTAGCTCCTACTATCCCTTTCAATAAAGTAAACAATTTCCACTTTTGGAAAGTCGTGGCAGACAACAAAACATGGATATCTGTAGATGAACTTCCCGACTCTGCTCGCAGAAGTGTGGCAAATGTCATTGTAGATGTCCTATTACCTGACAGACCTGAGGACAAATTTCTTTTAACTTCTGAAATATTATAAAACTCCTACCATGATGTTATTGTAAAGCTTCTTAATCATTCCATGTCTATGCTGAGGCCTGCTGGCATTAAGGAGAATATACTTCTTTTGGTAACTGACACGGCTTCATATATGTGAAAGCCAGCAAAGTTATTAAAACTATGTATCCCAATATCATCCAATTAACATGTCTGATTCATGGCTGTCATAGGGTAGCTGAGATGATAAGAGGTTCCTTTTGCAGTGTGGATATCAAACTGCAAAATAATATTTCTGAAGGCCCCTTCAAGACTTCGAAAATTGAAGAAATTGGCATCCGGCGTTCCAGTAATAACCCGCTGGGGAACTTGGATGAACGGGGTACTTTAATTCGCTACATACTATAAAGAAGTTAAGATTGCTATCGATGCACTTGATGGCAATGGATACTCCTCAATACCGATAGTAAAATTCAATAATATACCGTATTTTCATTTCGCTCCAATCACGTCGTGTGATGTTGAGCGGAGTTTTTCGCAGTACAAAAATTGTTTTAGAGAAAAGAGGAGGAAATTGATATTTGACACACTTAAAATGACTGTTGTGGTTCATTGTAACGCTGCAAATATCAACTAAGAAAGAGAAATGAAATAAACTCTAGTGTCAATAGAGATCAGCTACATATAATGTGTATATTTTATGCTATAAATTGTGTATCAGGTATGTTCTCCATATAGTATATAGTACATAAAATATTCCAATATCCGTTTTAATTTGTTTTACAAATAAGGTAAATCACCAAGATAATACTATTTTGCTGGAATGTACAATCTAAGTCGTTCTGTTGTCATGCTACAATGCCTGTCCTTCCAATCTCCACCCGTCCACTCACTGACTCTAACGATCTCTGAATTCACTGTCTATATTATCCTTGTCATAGTTAACTGTTTTTTTTTCGGGTACTAAGTTTCTAAGTCTGTTAATAATTAATTGCTTATCTGTCCTTTAATTAAGTTTGGAATATATTACAGTTTAAAGCTGGCTTTCAACTATCATTTTGCCATTGAACAGATATGGAAATAATTCCGGAACAAATACAGACGCTAATTTATCGTCAGCGCCTTACACTCATTTCAGAAACCCTTATGAGAGCAAAATTGATTAAGAAAAAATCGTTCGTGTGTGGACTGTATATGTAGCATACTCCAAATTATTGAAACTCACAGAAAATACTATAAGCCTAAGTAAGGTATGGGCTATAGTTTTCCTAGACTTAAGAAATCATTCCACATTGTTACAAAAAATTTTGAAGAAATATCTCATCCTACTTCATTTAATAGAAGTTACACATAATATGCGTAGCAACACGCTAATTAAAATTAATACTAGTCAAGGGACAAGTGACATGTTCAAAGAAATTACTCATAGGATAAGACAAAGGTGTTATATGTCACCTTCATTATTTAATTCATGTTTCTACGGAGCTACAAGTGAAAAGGAATACTCAACTTAGAATAGATTTTATTAGAATACACCTAAAAGCAACGCCGTTTGCTGACAACCAGATAATCTATATATATAATTTGAACTGGTAATGGAAATTACAGGAAAACGGCTGAACGGATTTTAATAAATGACCCCTCATTTTCATGCCTGGCATCCAAAGTTTTTCGGAAAAGTAGTAGTTTTCAGTGAAATGTCAATTTTTGAACATAATTTTCCTATTTTCCAAAATCCATCTGTCGTCAGTTTTGAGAACTAGCTAATTGAATTTCAGAATAAAACAAAACACACACTACAGTAAACAATATTACACGAAGGCCATGATCTGCAAGAATGCTGACATATTTATAGCTCAAATTAAATTGATTATTAAAAACTTAACTTAAAATAATTTACAGGTTCGATTCTGTGGTGTGTAATTTTCTGGATACAGCTGTGTATTGGATATTAAAAACTACAAAACTTGAGGTGGTTTGATGACATTATTACCATTAGAAATGAAATGTTATTGTAGTTAATTCCATGATGTGACTATTTTTCATTAATTATACATATTAATGCTATATTGATGTTATGAAAGTGAAACGTTTTGGGGTTATATAAGTAGATGTAGAGAATATCTTAAATTAGATTTTGATTTCTATATTTTACTGAGTGGCGGCTATATAGTATATATAGTAGGCTATTTGTTACTGAAAGGTATAAAACTTACGTAAGATAATAATAATATTAAAAATAAAATATTTTTATAGTTATTAATCAAGTGGGGTTGGGTCTTTTTCATATATTTAATGGCGGTGTGGTGTAGATATTTATATGCGTGGTTCTCTTCAGCATTGGCTCAAGAGAGAGTAGCTTTCATTGTTATAGAAGCAAATAACTTTCAGAATGTCTGGTATTCTCCATTGAAAATAAATCTGAAAAATGTTTAACGAACTTAGTTTGCAGCGTTTGCTGTACAAGCCACTAGTATTAACTAATTCCGAAGAGAACTTTCAAAGAAAACTTCTTAATTTTAATAATATACTCGTAATTACGAAATACCAGCTGAAAATATCTAACAGTAAAACCAAGGTAACGAGATTTAAAGGTGCGCAACCATTCAGAGCGAAGATTGAAATAAATAATAAATAATAAAATACGAAGACAAAAACCTCATTTTAATTATTTGGGATGCGATATACAGAGTGTTCTAAATTGACAGAAGGAATGAATGAATGAATGAATGAATGAATGGTTATCTCAGATAAAGGCTTTTTAAAGTATTATTGTATAGACCTACCATGTTCATTATTCTTGGATAATACAATTAGAATTATTGATACTAAATATGAAAAAAAATCCGACCGGAAGTTTAGGAGGAACATTATATGTAGAGACATGTCAAAAAAGATATATTGGGTACTACGATACTTTATATTTTATACTTCGTATAATAAGGAACAATTGTTTAAAATATGTTGAAATGTGATTGCTACTTTCGGACCCACAGAACTGTTTCAAATTGTTCAGTAGCACAATGATTGCATAACGCTACTTATAGGCGTTACGCTTGATGTCCTAATGACAACGTATAGCACTGCAGAATGTAGTCCTCTCATGTGATGCTACTTTTTTCGAATTCCGTAGATTTATGGGAACATGTGAGCTAGAAGTTTCACAGAATTATGTTTTATATAATAATTATTATACACCGTATAGCCTAATAATAATTGCTTTATTGCTCTCTACTGTACTAAAATATTGCGTATTGAAGAGTACGTAACTCAGAACGCGATAAAATGCTCATTTTTATGAGCACTTTAAAATTCAGATTAAATGTTTGCAACTTAGCATCAATAAATATCTTACTACCATTTGTTTCCTCTTTCTTTGTAAATACTGCTGACACGGTTCTTGTCCTCTAGAATTCCGGTCATTTCAGATATGTTGAACTAGCGTAGTAAAGGCTATTGCTTCCTTGAATAGGAATAACATAAAGACAACTATTTTATATACAAATATTAGGTCGTCTCATAAGTAAAGTCGTTTTTTTAATTAGGTGATTCGTAAGATTTTAATTTTTTTCTTTAATAGTTGGAGAATGCAATTTAAAAGGCGCTATGCTTATTATTGCGTATTTACAAAAGTATATAAAGGAAGTGATAATGTTTGAGATTTTAGTGCTTCTAAAGCATTACTGGAAAGAATATGTGAAGTCTAGGTTGAAGGTGCCGTTACGTTCTCCGTATAGAGGATGAACCGTAAGTAATTTTATTAATTTCAGGGGGTATCCTTTAAGATATTTCAAATAAAGAAGTTTAATACAATTTTGCTCGTTTTTTGCTTTCTTTTTGAGATAAAAATTGTTTTATATGATACATTTCATAACGTGTTTTGCAAACGTCGTTGACTGAATCCTCAATATCCTCGGTCAATTTAAGGGAATAATGTATTATATGTAGTCTATTATGATAATAATAAGAATTTTAGTTTTTCCCTTTAAATGTGCAGAAATTTGATGCGAACAAATGTAACATTTTCAGAACGAAAATTAGCATTTGTTCGGATCAAATTTCTGCTCATTTAAAGGAAAGAGCTATTTTTTCAATAATTTATTATCATAATACACTACTCTCTTAAATTGACTGAGCATAGTGGAAATTCAATGAATGACTTTCCGAAAACACGCTATGAAATGTTACATAGAAAGCAATTTTTATCTCGGAAACGAAGCAAAAACGAGCAAAATTGTATTAAACTTTTTTGTTTAAAAAAGGAATACATTTAATTTGATTATACAAGGTGTTCCATTCAAACCTCCCTGATTTCAATTAATCGTTGCTAACAAGGTATGTGGATTTATGAAATGAAACTGGTACTAAAAGAAAGAGAAACTCAAAAAATTTGTAATTCATTTGTTTGAAGTTAATTGTTTTGTCACTACGTTGCGCAAGAATCGCAAAAGCAAAAAATGGCGACTCCACAGCAACATGGGCAAACGTTGGTGTAGTATGCGGAGACGAAATCCGTAATTTCAACGCAACGAAATTACAGACGAGTGTACGAAGGAGTTGCACCTGATACAAAATAAATTAGACTCTGGTTCAATAAGTTGCTTACAATCGGCAGTGTCTTAAAACAATCTGGTGGAGCTCGGCGTTTCGTAACAGAAGAAAAGATGGAAGAAATTCGAGCGGGATTTCAGAGAAGCCCGAGTAAATCCATTCGCCAGGCATCAAGGCAATTCAACGTGCGTCCGACAACTTTGTAGTTTCTTTGCGTTGAAATCACGGATTTCGTCCCCGCATACTACACCACCGTTTGCCTGCGTTGCTGTGGAATCGCCATTTTTGCTTTTGCGAATGTTGCGCAACGTTGTCATAGAACAATCATCTTCAAACAAATGAAATAAAATTCTTTGAGATTCTCTTTCTTCTAGTACCAGTCTCATTTCATAAATCCGCATACCTTGTTAATAATGATTAATTGAAATCAGGGAGGTTTGAATGGAACACCTTGTACTTTTTCTCTATTGTCCTATTTATATTAATTATTAATTTGTAAAGTGAGAAACCAGATATATACAATATATTCGTATTAACACCGTTAGGTTTTTCATTCAGTACCGGTATATTAATGCATTCCTGCAAGAACAGCACTGGATTTGTATCCGAAAATGCAAACTGCTCTTATTTGATGTTATTAAGAATGTGAAAACGTCCTGAGAAAATTTAAGTTTTTGCATAAATTTATTCTGAAAGCCGAATAGAATCTGTAAGAGATGCTATTATTGAATGAAGAACAAAATGACTGTTTTACTTTAAATTATCATTACTCGTTTTAACATTTCTGCGAATAGAATATAGTGTGTTTATTTTTATGTAATCATATTATTAAGGAAGTTTCAGAGATTTCAATGTCTTACTGACAATTTAATAATTCTAAACATTGATATTTTTATGCTCTTCACCATATGGATTCAGACAAATTTGTGCATATAAGTCACGCAAAAGCGTGAGTAGACAGTCAACACATTAAAAGTTTAGTTTCTAAAATTATATATTTCAAAACAATCGTTATAAAATTATTATCAACAGGCCACAGTGTGGTTTATTTCCCCGAGTAGCTCTTGTAGTTACATCTCATACTAACAGACGGCACCACGATACAGACGTTGCATTTGATCTCGTGCAATTAAAACTGTGTAATTACCTGCACTAATGAATGCTGAAAGCTAGCAGTCTAACTTGTATGTAATGTAGCACAAAAGATTGTAGAGAGGGATTCTATTGGATTGTATAGGACGAGCAGAGGATATGTTCGTTTTGAAACTGTGCACAGTTTTAAGGCAATTAACAAATCTAATTATTTTATAAATGATTTTAAGAAACGGTGGAATTTGTACTGGACGTTTGACAGGCTTCTGGTAAAATATTCGCAATGGTTGAATACTGAAGTGAATTTCTCATTAGAAACTCAATCGTATAGCTAAAGAACCTTGCTTCTCGCTTACCGGAGGGACGAAGGATCATTTCAATTGCGAGCTTAAGTTCTTTTTCAGAAAATTCCTTTGCAAGCAAAGAAACAATAATTTGTTTCGTTTTGAGTCCTGCCTCATGAAAGAATTTTTTGGACCACTCAACATCAGAAACTGATGGCAATGGATCTCGAAATGTTACACCACTGGATTTATACTTGTATTAAGGACTCTTCACTTCACACTTGCGATAACAAAATAATATTTAACATATTGTCAACGAACAAGTTTACCACCCTGAAAATATGCCTTAAATTCCAGTAAAGGTTCACTCAAAACTGAATCAGATAACCTGAATTTTCACAGAATCCGCTTCACAATAAAAGACAAGTTACCAATCTTTTTGTTCTATTTATCATATAATATTATTCTTTAAAAGGAAATTGACAAATCTTCCGATCAACGAATAAATCAATCTACTCTTCTGCTAATCGAGCTACCCTTGTGCCAATCGATATATCCTTCTGCCAATCCATCTACCCTCCTATCAATCAATCTACACTTCTGCCAATCTATCTATCCTTATGCCAATCGATCTAATCTTCTGTCAATCTACCTACCCTTCCGTCAATCAATAGACCAACCCGTCTTTCAGCCGATCAACGCGTTAAAATTGCTCAGATATTGTTTCGGTACAATACAATCGAAATAGTAGTACTAGTACTAGTACTAGTACTAGTAGTAGTAGTAGTAGTAGTAGTAGTAGTAGTAGTAGTAGTAGTAGTAGTAGTAGTAGTAGTAGTAGTAGTAGTAGCAGCAGCAGCAGTAGCAGCAGTAGTAGTAGTACAGGGACATCATTTTATTTTTACTTCAATTTTTATTGTACCTGAGTTTTTTAATGTTCTTCACCCCCACTCCTTCTACTAATGAAGTTTAACCGTCCTCCACACAGATCCAAGACCGCATATACGGTCATAATAGCCTTACGGTCATGGTAAACAGTACGTTCCAAAAATATGTTCGCGTTTTCTAGTGACGAAAGAGCTTTCAATATTGCATCATTTTCCATTTGCCTACGTCGCATCCCGGTTTCCCCCACCTGCTTCTATTCGCCTCTCTGTAAATCCTAGTGACTGGGCTGTCTTAGCTCTTTTCTGAGGACATTAATTTGTTAGGAATTGGACGTCTACGTAGTATTATACCCAAAAAAAAAAATTTTTTCGTTGTTGGTAACTCTGTAGCATCTATTAGATGCTTTATGGTTGTGCTAACAGATGGAGTTACTTGTCAACAATGTGACACTGAAACGTGTGTTCAGGTTATTGCCCAGCGACAGTCCTGATGTATTTTTATATTTGTGATGAGTGGTTAATTAATATTAACCCGGCACACTCACAATCATACAAATTTCACCGAGACCCGAGCCCGGGAATCGAACCCGGGACCTCCTGATCTGGAAGCCAGCATGCTGACCAACAGACCACGGAGGCAGTGAACCCAAAAAATTGTTTAAAATAACTTAAATTAAAAGGGCCTCGTTAAGTAATTAACTGTCATGTGATTTCTTCCCTTTCTACGACGCTGCAACGTAACCACTTGGTAGATAGCATATCTGAGTAATTTTATCTTTTCGGATCGGGCAGAAGTGAACATTGAATTTACAGTACGTAAGGTACTCTTTTATAGAGTAGATAGAAAATTATTTCAACATGAGTTACTGATACGAAGTACGAACCTGGTAATTAGAATAGTCTATAGTGCGATAATATACACAAAAGAACTGAAGCCTGTATCGAAATGAACGGCCACCATTTTCAAAAATGTGTTTAAATATCCATATTATGATTATTTTTCAGTTTAACTTCATTCTCTATAGTGTACGCTAATGTGCTGTAGACAGTATAATATACACTGCATAATAAATACGTCCGCATGGACAGCTCAGTTCGTGAGTAAAAACACTAATTGTTAATACTGTACTGTATTTTGATTAAACAAAAACCTAATGAAAATTATCAAACTCAAAATCGCGATATTTCCTAGTTTACGTAAATGGATGAACTACTTTTCTTTCCTCCTATACCTAGTAAAGTGATTTGTTTGTATTTTACGCCAGTATCATCGAACTCCAGTTGTGGAAGGGGGTAGCAAACGGTGTTTCCGGTTCTTAATCGTTGATCCAAAGGTATAGCCAGGTTAATATTAGAAATGTTAGTAAAAATGAAATGATGTCCCAGTAGTAGTAGTAGTAGTAGTAGTAGCAGCAGCAGCAATAATAATAATAATAATAATAATAATAATAATAATAATAATAATAATAATAAATGAATATAGTCTCTTGTTTGAAAATTACAATTCAAACGTGAACAAACAATATCTATTTTATTCTATGTCATTTAATTTTTAATTAATTATTTTTATTTTTACTTACTTTAATTACCCAATTATGTCATAAATTTGCACCTTTATTGTATCTTACATATATAAGGGCTATACAATTAGCAGTTCTGTAAAGAATCGCCGCTCCAGTTACTAACAGGGTCGAAGTTATAAACAAGCAACCCTTCTCCTTTCACGTCAGCATCAATTTACTGATTAGTGATTAGTACGGGGCAGAAGACGGCCATGGTCAGGCCACGGGCAGCTCGAGTGAATGGGGAGACATTCCTCACTGGACAGTCCTCTTATCCAATTACGTAACAATTAAGACGCAGGCTGAATGCGCATCACGTGTCGGCCTGGTTCTGCGGCTCTTGATTTAATTGCACTAGTAGAAACGACTCGCAAGTACCGTCACCTGGCAACTACAACCAAGTAGAACACAATATGGCGACAAAAACACGGCTTCTGTTCTGCATACATATTGGCTTGCAAATATTTATGGAATTAATGTTATTACAGTTTTATGACTGGAAACAAGTAACTAAACCAAATGTCAACAAATTTGCTATTGCTTCATACTGCGTTGAGCAATACTTCCTTTAGAAATTAACTCATTAGTACCGTGCTCTGGGTGGACAGAAGCTATTAAAATGACGCAAATGTCTGCGGTGCGTTCCCTGCCGAGCGGGTCTCAAAACGGTACCATCTGTCAGCGATGCGCACGTCTTGGGTACCTGTCCGTATGGGAAGGTACTGCGTAATGGTAGGCACCATCGCATTCGGGGGACCATGGTTCAACCTTTGATTGATAGCAGCATTATAGCACCTATTAATAACAATACTAGTACCTCGTAGTAGCGGTAGCAATAGTAGTAGCAGCAGCAAGTAATAATAGTAGTTCGAGTGGTCATTTAATTTTCATAATTATTATAATGGAGGATGCAATTTCAACTTTTGTCATCGCTTTTATCACTATACTACAAATTGAATAGGTATACAGCGTATTCCGAATCTCACCGGACCGGAGACATCGATGACGTCACGCTGCAGCGAAATAGGAACAAAACTGCTGGAAGGTTGGATGGATATCATCCTAGATCATATATGTAACAGACAGCTCATCTTTATGTTAAAATCGGCAGCACTATGAAGAGAACAACCGCCAGGATCGCCACCCGTCCGTCGTAAATGAACACAAGATGGCAGTACAGTCGCTAATGCAATTCAAATGGGAATTATGACGTGGCTCCTTATGTGACAACTAGATGGCGGCATAGTAAACGTGACAAAAGTTGTTACCGTCAAAGCCTATAAGGCCGAGCTATCTGGGTATATATGATCTAGGTTATCATGGCGGTTGTAAAAGTTGTATATGCTATGCTAGCAAGATTTTTTTTGTAAAATTTCCATACTGTTTTTATAGTAGGTTGTTTTACGACGCTTTATCAACATCTCAGTCCATACTGTTATCTCACTCAACGGAAAGAGAGCATATAAGTAACTTATTAATAACTGGTCCGTTGACATGTTCGTTCATAAGCCATTAACATATTCTTTCACGTTGTGCACATTACAAACAATACAGCAGAACATACCGCCATGACACAACAGTGCATGATGTCATTCGTCTGCTTTTTTTAAGTAGGTTATTTTACGACGCTGTATCAACATCTCAGGTTATTTAGCGTCTGAATGAGATGAATGTAATAGTTCCGGTGAAATGAGTCCGGAGTCCAGCACCGATAGTCACTCAGCATTTGCTCATATTGAGTTGAGGGAAAACCCCGGAAAAAAACCTCAATCAGGTAACTTGTCCCGACCGGGATTCGAACCCGGGCCGCCTGGTTTCGTGGCCAGACGCGCTAACAGTTACTCCACAGGTGTGGACTTCGTCTGCTAATCCCCGCCCTATACAGGAACCAATCAGATTCACTGATGGTGGCTGATGGATACTGCCACCACCTCTGAAAGCTGATGGAACCGGTGCGACACCGGTGGAGTCATCGTTGAAATTCGGACCACGTGATGGCATCAGATTGCTCAGCGCAGAGATTCGGAATACGCTCATAGATTCCTTGCTTGCATATGTATTGTGCTATGTCAATCAATACTCGAGCATTGGCATGGTTACTTCACAGATCATTCGCAGAATGATTACCATGAGATTTACCTCGTGATGGAAATGGTACCGTGTGTCAGTTTCCTTTTGTAAATATTTCGTAGACGAAAAGAGTAGCTGATTGATTGGGAAATTATGGAATAATAAGAAAAGAAAAGGAAATAATAAAAAAGAACATGGCTTAACATTCTCTTTGTCCACCATAAATTCCAATACATACTCGCCGAGATTCGATCTCCGGTTTGCGGAGTGGAAAGTCTTTCGTGTCTAATGGTGAGACGGCTGTCTATTTTTAAAAAAGCGGAAAGAAAACATGACTGATTTACACTAAACGATGGAGCTGTTAGCCAGCGCCCTGCTCAAACAATATAACGTTGTCCGAGCCGAGAGGCGGAAGAATTGCCCGCACATGGACAAACCAGTTCGAAGCCTGTAGTAAATCACTCATCCGCACACACGAGACTCCGGTTGTCATGCAGATAACACGGATATGTGCAGCGAAAGTCAACCAGGCCTGACTGCCGATACAGTTTATTCTTCAACAGTCATATTCTACATCGTTTCACGAAGTGTAAAGAAATATTCTGTTGCTGCAATAAATTTATTACGAGATTTTCACAGAAATTGACGGTTTCAGCGTCTCTCATAAAGAAAGACTTACTCGTCGGTCTAGTCGTCCCTTTTCTCTCCTGAACTATTGGGCTGAATTAGTTCATATATTATATCTACGAATAAATTCGTTTACTGCAAACATGAATGAGCTTGTTTGAAGTCCTTGTGCAAAGAAAAAAAAAAATGAAAAACTTAATTTACTTATATACACACATCCCGGCGGCCGGGTAGCTCAGTTGGTAGAGCAGCTGGCTACGGACTGGAAGGTCCGGGATTCGATCCCAGGTGGTGACAGGATTTTTTCTCGTTGCCAAACTTTCAGAACGGTCCCGAGGTTCACTCAGCCTCCTATAAAATTGAGTACCGGGTCTTTCCCGGGGATAAAAGGCGGTCAGAGCGTGGTGCCGACCACACCACCTCATTCTAGTGCCGAGGTCATGGAAAGCATGGGGCTCTACCTCCATGCCCCCCAAGTGCCTTCATGGCATGTTACGGGGATATCTTTACCTTTTTTACACACATCCCACAAGGGTAGCTGCCTTTCAGTAAGGGTTGCCAAAAGACACAGCATACTAAACAAATAAAACTAAAAATAAACATGTGTGTTATCAATATTTATGATTATTATTTTCAAATGGAAGCTACCCTTGGGAAAGTACGTTTATTCAATAATTATTAGTAATCAGATAGAATATAAAGAAATTTAGGTGTATAGGTGATTACGTAAAATTTGAACAGAATATTTCATTACGTCTATAGCAATAATTTTCAAAATTTGTAAAGGAATTCCAAAAGACTTAAAACATTCAACTGAGAATTTTGGAATTGCTCCCCTTGTTCCGAACAATAGTCCAAATACTTCAAACTGTCCTTGCATATGATAATAATCCCTAAAGTACTGAATTGTAGGGTCATAGATGGTCTTCTTTCCTTCATGTATTGCTACAGGTTGTTCAACTGCAGTTTCAAAGTGCACGGTGGGATCGATGATAATAATTGCTCTGTCATTTCCTCTATCAAGAGCAATGATGTCAACTTGCCGAGAACTTCCATTTTTTGCAAGAAAGTGGACCGCTTGGTGAACCTCGTGGAAGGAAGGAAAGAAGAAAGGAAGGAAGACTTTTAGCAATAAAATCTCGTCTTGCATGGTGTCTAGTATTTCGGAGAGTTCCATGTTGGCAGAATCCCAGGATTTGGGGTGAGGTTTCTATCTCAGTGCAATGTCTGTACTGGGAACCATCCTGAGACCGATCTGTCATGGCACGCACGTTTGACTCTTGCCCTGTCCACTTGGATACAGACAGACCATCCCTTGTTTTTACCCAACTATTAGCTGGTTGGTATTCCTGAAATAATATCACACCTCTGCCTTTCTGCTTGAGTTTGCACCATTTTTTGTATTCCTCATCTCTTAATATATTTCTCAGCGTTGTACTAGTTATTGTTTTAGTCTCTGGAAGCAATTGTTCTCTAATACTATTATTCTTGGTTTATTATATTAAGAAATTTCTTTCCATTGGCACTTAAGGGAAGACTGAGTCTCAAATACACTGTTACATGTAATTAATCACTGATCCCACAATTTTTTGGCTACTCATCTGAAATTTCGTACAGGTATTTACACTGATTGACTCTATTGTGATACTTAATTACAATACCTTACCATGACAGAAAGCCTAATTACGAACCCACCTAACCTAACCTAACCTAACCTAACCTAACCTAACCTAAACTAAACTAACCTAACTAACCTAACCTAACCTAACCGCACATCATAAAATATAAGAAATATTTTCTCAAGATCTATTAAAGATATGGTTGTGAAATTTTGTATTAATTTTCTCTGCATTATATGTAAAAAAAACGCCTGCACACAGAATTTTAAAACTTCAATTCTTTTTTTTTTTTTTTCCAAAATAAGAAAAGAATTGAGTAGTCTTTTTATATCATTGCTTTGCCAAAGTAAAGTTCTTTAAGTGCTCACCTGAAAACAAGTCATCAGTGTTCAGCGCAATAAAACCAAAGCTATGTGTATTGGGTTCACGCGGCCCTGAATATCATCCGCAATGTACCTACTACGTGTTCTTTACACCAACTTAAAGTCAAACCATGCACAAGAACCATGCCGTCAATGCATCAAATAACGTTCCGTTTATTAACGTTCTATTTATCAGAAAGATCAACTGTGATACATTTTTGAAAAGATCCTGACGAGCTTAATTGAAATAATGAATTGTAAATGCATAGTGTAATTTAAAGAAACAGTGTTAGTACTTGTATATTATTAATAAATAACCCTAAAAGGTTGTCTTTTCATGAGTATTATTTCCTTCCTCCTTTCAGTTGTACATCTTTTTTTTATGAAACAATTGTTCATTTGGTGCTTGCGTAAAAAGTTATTTTGAGTGGTTAAGGTAAATGGGACATGCTATATAATATAATATATTTGTATAAATACTCAATTTTCTCTTGTAATCCGTGTTTCTGCGTCTTCTAATTTCCTACACCTGTAGTCATTACGTTTTCTTGCTATATACGAATTCATGAACTGTAATTCACTTGTAAACTTATATCAACTCTTTAATATTCCTAGTTCTTTAGTTTTTTTCTGTTAATTTTTAATCCAGATTTAGCTACTTCAATCTGTAAGCAAGATAACTCTCCAAAAATGTTTAGTTCATAGCAATAATTACGAACAAAGTTATACCTGAAGTAAAATATTTCTTAGGTAATATTTTATTATTTACAAGAATCTACATGAACTGTTTTCAGAAATTAACTAAACATTTGTTTTACGAAATAGACAAAGAAGGGATATATATAAATGACCTACAGTAGTTACTTTTAGTACATACATCATGATCAACAGAAAATGTTACCGGTATTAAAGTTCCTTAGACTACCCTACAGTAACAGCAAGCTTGTAGAGAGAAAGATTTCAGAGGGGGCGGTATAATGGTGTGATCTTAGCTCAGATTCGAACTACCAGTGCGAGGATGACGCTTTCTCTTTTTAGTATTATGTATCATAATCAGTCCTGTAAATAGTATTATAAACACAGAGCAGACGTGCAACTAAAAATTTTTGTAAAAGAAGAAAGTTAATAATGTAAACGTAGATAATTTCAAAATCATTACTTAAAACAATTGGTTGATTTAATCTCTTATCATTACGTACAGTGCAATCGAAAAGTCCCTCCGCAGCTCTGTTAGTTTTAGCCTAGATCATATATACCCAGATTGCTCGGCGTTATAGGCTTTGACGATAACAACTTTTGTCAGGTTTACTATGCTGCCATCTAGTTGTTGCATAAGAAGTCACGTCGTAACTCTCATTTGAATTGCCTTAGCGACTGTACTGCCATCTCTTGTTCGTTTACGGCGGACGGGTGGCGATCCTGGTGGTTGTTCTCTTCAAAGTGCAACCGATTTTAACATAGGAATGAGCAATCTATATGTGATCTGTGGTTATAGTAACCCTAGAGTACAACTCTGTAGAAAGTTGGCACTCCTCCATTAATTCCGGTTTGACAACCTCACACTCCAAGTCCATAATAAGCTTAGCGGCCAGTGCTGCCACTTGAATTCTCTATCAAATTGCTTGAATTCTCTGCCTAGTGGACTGTGGTTATAGTAACCCTAGAGTACAACTCTGTAGAAAGTTGGCACTCCTCCATTAATTCCGGTTTGACAACCTCACACTCCAAGTCCATAATAAGCTTAGCGGCCAGTGCTGCCACTTGAATTCTCTATCAAATTGCTTGAATTCTCTGCCTAGTGGATTATCGACTACACAAACATTGTGGAGAGACTTCAACCAAGAGGCAAATGCCGGGTAATCTTTTGGCGAATCCTCGGACCTCACCTCATCATTGTAGAAAATTACTAAATTGTAAAACTGCAAAAATTGTAAAATATTGTAAAAATTTGTAAAAATTGTAATTGTAATATTGTAAAATTTTGACTTGTTCCACATCTTAAAGCTTCATTGCTCATGTAAGATCTATGGAATATAATAAATGAATTGAATTGAACTATAGAATGAGAATGTAGATGTCAATTATTATATCACACCATCACTATCATATTCATCAACGCCACCATGTGACATATTGACTATGTTTCGACCGTTTTAAATTTTTCTTGTGTTCATACAATGCTGTGATCTACATCATTAGCCTATAGCTAGTATGTAAATAAATATTTTGTTAAATGATTTTAAGATTATCATTCCATTCTATACCTAGATATCCTTTCTCCTCACTGTAGGCTTGTAATTGAAAAGAAAATCAAGTAAGCCTCTATAACTTGATCTGTGTGACCATTATCTTCCATTAATTTTAGTAATAAAATATTACCACTGTTCTGTTCATAAACAATCCTCGATAACTGTGTAATTATTGCGTGATCAGTCATTTACAACGTTCTGTATTAATGTTTTAGTTCGTTCTCTTGAAAAGAACATAAAGTGTAGCATTTTTGTAATATCTACCGTTTATGCGCGATCTGCACCTCAGTTCAATCAAGTCATCTATTTTAGACCATTCGAAGTGGTGATGCCGCGTGGCTGCTCTGGGTTTACATGAGCCGTGGCGAGCGAGACAGAGAGTGAGTAGGAAAGAGACGGAATACCGATTGCTGAGAGGGAGGCCAGGCCGCCTTGAATATTGTAATATCTATCTTTCAAAATTGTGTGACACTGAAGCTTTATCAGTTCTCTTTGGAATTTGACTGGAGCCTGCTCAACATTTACAGAAAAGGGCGTCATAAAAATGTTCACTAAATTCCTGCACACAGCGAGAGATTGTTTTGTGGAGAGAGACTAATTTACTTGAATAACCTATTTCATACAGATAAACATGTTGTACAGGTCCAGTTTTTCGATCTGCCCGTTCTAGGAACTTGACTACACGATTTATTATTTGTGCAATAAAAAGGTAAAGGTATCCCCGTAACATGCCATGAAGGCACTTGGGGGGCATGGAGGTAGAGCCCCATGCTTTCCATGACTTCGGCACTAGAATGAGGTGGTGTGGTCGGCACCACGCTCTGACCGCCTTTTACCCTCGGGAAAGACCCGGTACTCAATTTTATAGGAGGATGAGTGAACCTCGGGGCCGTTCTGAAAGTTTGGCAACGAGAAAAAATCCTGTCACCACCTGGGATCGAACCCCGGACCTTCCAGTCCGTAGCCAGCTGCTCTACCAACTGAGCTACCCAGCCGCCATTATTTGTGGAATACCTTAAAAAAAACATTAACAGCGGAAAATCCATATATGATATTCAAATAGTTTTCCAACATATTCAACACGCTTTACAGAAACTCAGACTAATTTCGGATTTTTTTTTTCCAAAAAAACTGAAAAATAATTAAGATGATGTTATGACTAGAATATAAAGCAATCAATTCTAAGACATGTGGATTAACGACATTAAGATATACGATCATATGCGGACATAAAGAGGAAGCCAAGATATAAAAAATATTGGAGAATGCTAGTTTTGCAGTGAAGGACCTATCCTTGGCAGAAAACAATGAATGAATGAATGAATGAATGAATGAATGAATGAATGAATGAATGAATGAATGAATTTGGGCTAAGGGAGAAGACTGGCTGTAATGTGAAAATGAAAAGAAATTAAAGATAATGTTTATATCACTAATTTCATTATATCTGATTGATAAATCCACTCTAATATTAAGTTTAGCCCTGCATATGATGAGCGGCATGGATCTATAAACATGTCTTTAATAATTAATGGGATTCAAATTATTTACTCCAACTCAGTATGAATATCTTAACTACGTTCATGATATTTTCGTGATCCACGGACAATGAAACAAACGGGAGAGGGCGATATTCTAAGCCTACGATAAATGTAATTCTTTCCTGCGCACAATATGAACCTGATTAAATGCAGAGTTTCGTGGAACATTAATTGAGTTACATTTCACTGCAACACTTAAATCATAATAGACTGGATTATCTGAATTAACGAATTCCTCAAAGAAAATATAGTCTGACGGATTCGGTTTAATATCGCCTGCTATAGACTATACACACGAAAGTCAAAATTGACGGACAATACACTATCAGCAAAACTGACTTCAAATCATACGGTTCTAATATACGTCACTGTAAATAATGTAATTGAGAAATTGTTAAGACTGTTATGTACTTACCGATCTGCAAAAGTTGTTCTCAGTAAGGGGCACGTCTGTAACAAATTAAGAATGAACATTCTGAAACGCTTACAAACATACATTGATTTTAATATTAAGTAAGATTTAATATATAAATAAATAACTGCAGTAAGAAATAAGAAAAACTAAAGTATTTACGTGAGAAATTAAACAAGTTGCACTAATACACATTTATTTCTCCAAATTACAAGGCATTTTAACAATAATTACTGTAATTGCCCACATGTAACACCTCCCACACAAGTCGAATATTTAGGAATTATTATAGATCAACGTTTACGTTGGGATAAACAAATTGATTTTATGTGTACAAGTATAAGGAAGACAATTTATAAATTTATAATACTTCAAAATTTTTATCACTAAGGAGGCTTTGAGAATAATATTTTTAGCTTTAGTACAATCATTAATACAAAAGAGTATAATAAATTGGGATAGGGTAGCATATCTGTACTTAATCCATTAATTTTATTACACAGAAGATTAATAAAAGTTTGTCTAACCAAAAATATGGATTACCTAACAAATTTAATTTAAACAGATTTTAAAGTATTAACTACGGTATTAAAGAAATTTATAAATATAGTTTACTAACTTATTACGACAGAAATCAAATGAAACATAAATCTAATCGACATGAATATCGCACTCGAAGACAAAAGTCTATTTTCCCATTAATTTAGCCTAAAAATGTCATACAAGTGCAGATCTTAAACATGGTGCTAGTTTCGGACCAAGACTTGTAACAAAATTACAAATCATTTTCCAAATTTGAAATATTTTAAAATAGAACCTTTTAAAAAAGAAAGTTATAAAATTATTCACGATATATAGACCTAATATTAACAAATGTGTATATTTTTTACCTTTTATTTCTGTCGACTACATTCATGTTTTTATTGAATATCACTGGCTTCTGTCTAATTGTCAATTTATATTAAATGTGTTTTTTTCTATTTTTCTCTGTTATATTGGTTTGAATTAAGTTAATTACTGTATTTAGTAAACTGTCAATTTATATTAAATGTGTTTTTTCTCTTTTTTTCTCTGTTATTTTGGTTTGAATTAAGTTAATTATTGTATTTAGTAAACTGTCTTTATAAATTTTATGTTATATTATTGGCTAAGACCACACCGCATACGAGCCTGGCTCTTACGGTAGTGTCTAGAAACATTTTTGTTTTATAATTTTAATTTGTACTCGCTAACTAGCTAGTTAAATAAATATTAAAAACGAGTAGTACATTATAATACATATAACTTTTCTATCTTTACTTTTCTCACCATAAATTGTATAAAGGAAAGTATCGTGATCTTTCAGAAATACTCACAGAAATATAATTTTTCAACATTCATGCGACAGAAAGGGGTTTCTCTGGAGTGCAACTTCTTCAGACAGAGAACGAGTCAAACGCCGTAAAAGAAAAATTCATTGCCGTAAGTTTTAAGAAGGCTTTGCGTGTTGTTGCTACGGAATTCTGTACATAGTTAATGTTTACAGCTTTCCACCAATTTGCCCGAATTAAAGCATCATATTTGGCGAGTGTGGCTGCCGCGAGTCAGTGCCTTTTCTGTGTAGTTTTGAAACGTTATACAGTGGAAACCAGTGAGTAAAATTACATTGTTCGGAAACTTACGCTATAAAATACGCCGAAATCAGGAGCTGAACGAATGAGAGCATGGCGTGAAGAAAATCGTGCAAATGAACCACCGAAAATTGAGCCAAAAACGAAAATGAGTATATTGGAACGAGTATGAGAATGCAGAGCAAGGATAAAGCAATTACTCACTTCTCTTGTGCAGTTCTGTTACACAATATCAATTCTTTTAACTTCAATGAATTATTTATATTTATAAATATTTGTTGTTCTTAAATATTGATAAGTCATTTCGACTGATAATAAATTCTTACAGGTTCCAGTAGAGGAGAATAGAGATAATTATTTCAATGAAAGACGGAAGCAAGTCGTACGCTTAGGAATAAAAAGAGAGATTACCTGAAGGAAAAACTGAATGAGTTAGAAAAAAATCGTAAGAAAAAAACATTAGAGATTTATATAAGGGCATAAAGGAATTGAAGAACGGATATCAGGCAAGGGTAAACGTGATCAAGGATGAGAATGGTGACTTGCTTGCAGACTTTCATTCGATCCTGAACAGATGGAAAATCTATTTTGGGCAACTACTAAATGTACGTAGGTCAAATAGAAATGTTCGGGACGAAATTCATATACAAACTGCTGAGACATTTATACCCGAACTCACATTTTCAGAAGTCGAAATTGCGATAGAAAATCTGAAAAAGTACAAGTCTCCAGGTATCGGTCAAATTCCAGCAGAATTAATACAAGAGGGTGGAAGTGCATTATATAGCGAAATTTATAAACTTGTACTTGCTATTTGGGAAAAAGAAATTGTACCTGAACAATGGAAGGAGTCCATAATTGTACCTATTTTTAAGAAAGGGGACAAGACTGACTGTGGTAACTTTCGAGGAATATCACTTTTGTTGACGTCGTACAAAATTTTGTCCAATATTCTTTCGAGAAGATTAACGCCGCACGTAGATGAAATTATTGGGGATCATCAGTGTGGTTTCAGGCGTAATAGATCGACTATTGATCAGATTTTTTTTATTCGACAGATATTGAAGAAAAAAATGGGAATATAATGGTACAGTGCATCAGTTATTAATAGATTTCAAAAAAGGCATATGACTCTGTTAAGAGAGAAGTTTTATATAATATTGCTATTGAATTTGGAATTCCCAAGAAACTAGTTCGATTAATTAAAATGTGTCTCAGTGAAACTTACAGCAGAGTCCGTATAGGCCAGATTCTGATGCTTTCCAATTCACCGAGGACTAAAGCAAAGAGATGCACTATCACCTTTACTTTTTAACTTTGCTCTGGAATATGCCATTAGGAAAGTTTAGGATAACAGAGAGGGTTTGGAATTGAACGGGTTACATCAGTTTCTTGTCTGTGCGGATGACGTGAATATGTTAGGAGAAAATCCACAAACGATTAGGGAAAACACAGAAAATTTACTTAAAGCAAGTAAAGAGATAGGTTTGAAAGTAAATCCCGAAAAGACAAAGTATATGATTATGTCTAGTGACCAGAATATTGTACGAAATGGAAATATACAGATTGGAGATTTATCCTTCGAAGAGGTGGAAAAATTCAAATACCTTGGAGCAAACAGTAACAAATATAAATGACATTCGGGAGGAAATTAAACGCAGAATAAATTTGGAAAATGCCTGTTATTATTCGGTTGAGAAGCTTTTGTCATCTAGTCTGTTGTCAGAAAAATCTGAAAGTTAGAATTTATAAAACAGTTATATTACAGGTTGTTCTGTATGGTTGTGAAACTTGGACTCTCATTTTGAGAGAGGAACAGAGATTAAGAGTGTTTGACAATAAGGTGCTTAGGAAAATATTTGGGGCTAAGAAGGATGAAGTTACAGGAGAATGGAGAAAGTTACACAACGCAGAACTGCACGCATTGTATTCTTCACCTGACATAATTAGAAATATTAAATCCATACGTTTGAGGTGGGCAGGGCACGTAGCACGTATGGACGAATCCAGAAATACATGTAGAGTGTTAGTTGGGAGACCGGAGGGGAAAAAGACCTTTGGTGAGACCGAGACGTAGATGGGAAGATAATAGTAAAATGGATTTGAGGGGAGTGGGATATGATGATAGAGACTGGATTAATCTTGCACAGGATAGGGATCGATGGCTGGCTTATGTGAGGGCGGCAATAAACCTCCGGGTTCCTTAAAAGCCATTTATAAATAAGTAAATAAATCAAGAAATGAAAAAAGACAAAAATAAAAGAAGAAATAGAGAAATCAGGAAATGCAGAGACAAACAAAATTGATAAGAGATAATAACAAATAGAGCAACCAAGAAATGGAGAAAGAAAAGAAACGCCGAATAAAAACGAATAAGTAGAGAAATCAAGACCTGGAGGAAAAAAGGAAAGACCAAATAATTAAAGAAGAAATAGAAAAATCAAGAAATCTAGAAAGAAATTAAAACTGAAGAAAGACAAGAAATATAGGAATCAAGAATTGGTGAAAAAAGAATCACCAGAAAACAAAAGACGAAATGAAGAAATCAAGAACTTGAGCAAGAAATGATAAGAGAAAATAAAAAGAAAATAGAGACAAAGAAATGGAATAAGAAAATAGACTTGAAAAAGAGATGAGAAAATAGAGAAATTAAATGGAAAACGAAAGGAAACACCAGAAAAATAGGAAATAGAGAAGTGGAAAAGAGAGGACATATGGAGGAAGAAAAGAAGAAATAGTGATATAAAGAACTGGAGAAAAAACTCAGGGGGAGTAAGTAGGGTGGAACGTGTAACGAGATTACGGGCCAGTGCAGTGTCATTTCCCCAGGACGCATAATGCCGCGAATGCGGGTGCTATATAATTAGTAGTTGATATAGCGCCGTTAAATAACAGACCAAAAAAATTACCGGAATTAACATAACCCAATCTGTAGTCCTCCTCGATAACTCATCATCGTTTTCTCCCTAATTTACTGAATGGAAAGTACTGTATTTGTGGCGTGGGGAAAGACCTATCAGAATAGCCGTCCTCAAGTACCGAACCTTGGAAGTAATCTTGTTTCTGTGAGGGAAACCAGTTCACTGGGGCTCAGTCCTAGGAATCAACTCATTAGCCTTGTTTATTTGGACACCTGTCGCTCTGAGATATGCAGGCGAGGCACGAACCGACGAGTATCTGCACCGAGAGCAGAGACCGTGAAGCGGCCGTAAAAGGAATCCGAAAGAAAGGAGCGTCAGCGTGCGATGACGCAACGGCCGCCTCGTCGTGACGAATCTGGTGCACGCATTCATCACGCAGTAGCACAAGGAGACTCTTTTACAACTCTGGGAATCGGTGAACGGCGACACAAATTCATGCTTTACATAGTGCGAAAGAAATTAACACAGGGATCTATCGTACAAAGTAATGCCCTTAAGATATGGACGTTCTTCCCCTTCCACCGATTTTTACAACGGCTGCCATAATTTTTCGGTTTTCAGACTCCATTCCTTTCCGTCTCCTCGGTTACCATCTGTTCGCATGCAATTGCCTGCCACTTGTCGTTTATTACGAGAGAGAGAGAGGATGTAGACCTATATGTAGGGTGGTAAATTTTAGAACTTAAAATAAATAAAAGATAACATTTTCTTCTTCTTCTCCGCTTCAAGGTTTAGGCAATTTGCTAGTCCCGGCTTCATAGCTGTCTCCAGCGTTTCCTGGGTCATCCTCGAGCTCTTCTTCCGCTCTGCATATAGACCTAGTTTAGGGCTACTTTCGGAACTCTATTGTCTTCCATTCTTAATAAATGTTCAGTAAAATTTCGTCTATGTCCATTATTTTATTGTCCGCCGAGTTAGCTCTGTGGTAGCGTGTCTGCCTCCCAGCGGGGTCAGAAATTTTTCATGTAAAATTTCTACCTCGGGACTAGGAGAGATGGCGGTGCACAAGTTATAATCAGTAGATTGTGCAGGGTTAAATTCTAAATCTCTCCCAGTGCATATGAAGAGAAGGCACATGTCACTGTTGATAGTGATTCGTCCGTCGGATGGGGACGTTAAGCCTGGAGGCCCCCTTGGTGCTAAAGGAGTAGGCTACGTGCCGGCACCGGGTTTCCCCTTCTCCCTTCCTCATCTTCATCACCACCCATTTCAGACACTACACTTACACGAACACTTACACATACACTCACCTTAATACATGACATAACTCTCTACAGATACACATCATGTACAGAGTGACCCGCCGAAGTGGTGTACAACTAGAAAATGGGTCACAGTTCTGCCATCTGTCCGCAATGTGCGGAACCCGAATCACGCAAATGAAAGTGGGTAGACATTGGATACACACACACCATTATTTTATTACTTACTGATTCAATGTTCAATTCTTCTCTTTGGCCTATTTTATCATTCCTTAATTCCACCCAATCTAGTAGCTACAGCCTCTAATACTTCTGAGAAATCTCATTTCTGCCGATTGAATTTTACTCATTTGTCTTTGAGTTGGTACCCAGATTTCGCTGCCATAAAGTAATGTGGGTAATGCCATCACCTCCTAAAATTTAATTTTTGTCTTCCTCCTAATTTTATTTATAACATTTCGTTGTGTGGTCCCACATGATTGAGATTTACCAGTTTTATATTCAATGTCACTGTCATATTTAAAACTTATTTCACAGCCAAGGTATCTAAAATCAGACACTTGCTTCAAAATTTCATTTTATATTTCAATTTTTGATCTAACCTGGTCTTTTCCTTTAATGGCCACTATATTCGTTTTCTTAATTGAAATTTTAAAATTATAGGATTTGACTAGATGAGGTCGAAGATTCGCCGTAGATTATATGAAATGTGTCCTAAAGTTGGGAAAAACCTCGAAAGAAACCCAACAGCTGAACAGCACGAGGGGGAATCGAATCCGCGCCCGAGCGCAACTCCGGATCGACAGGCAAGCCCCTTAGCTGACTGAGCTACGCCGGTGGTTAAATTAACTGTACTCGTAACTAAAGTCCTCGTAGGTACTGAAAGCTCCATCAAGGGGCACCTACAGAGGCCTACAATTTGTTTGTAAGTGAACAGTGGACCTAAAGAGATCGTATATGCAGCCAATATTCAACCAGCAGCATCAGACAAATTAGTTGAAAACTCGAGTTAACGGTAGTCTACAGATAACAAGAAAGAGAGTATCAGGCATGTCATAATCCTGTGCTTTCCATACTGTAACAGCTAACACGGAGGGTTGACCAAAGCATATTTGAAAAATCATAAGAACCTGTATGTGACGGAACTTTCAGGTAATTTTTTAAGGAAAAAAAAAAAAACAAAAATGTCTCACAAGCACGTACATTTCGTATTTCCTACTGAATTTCGCATATTATTGCGGATTTAAAAACTACAGTAATATACTTGACATGCTTTTAAGGGTATATGTACGTGACGACCACAAACATTATCAGAAAATGCAGGCTCTAAATTTCTAAAATGTTATAAGAAAATGAACTCTTAAGGTAGAAATGTTGTGAATGTGAAGAGTTGCAAATTACAGTATTTGAATACATTTATTGTGTTCATATTTCTGTTTATCATTAATGCACATATTTTAACCATTCAAACGTATGTATCATGGTGTCTCATATTTTATCTTGATTTTTATTTCAAATTAATATGATTGTACCTTAGTTTTATATTTTATTATTTTATTTTTTATTCTTTTACATCAAGTTACTTCATTATTCCATGTGTGAAGACTTGCAAACATACATACTTTGCAACTTACACGTGTATTTTAAATAATTGACAATAAGGGCTGTCATATAAGAATGTCAAAATGTATCATAACCATGTTGATTTTAATAAGGTTCAGTTTGCATGTCACTAAATATGTACTGTATTTTTAGAAATTATGTAGAGATTATTGATATTACCGAAATGTACTTCGTATCTGATGATGTTGGCCCTGACCAACGAAAACGTTTATACATCTTTTAAACATGTAATGTAAAGGTTTAACACCTTAAACATATATTGTGAAGTCAGGGACTGAAAATAAATACTTTTAATATATAATAGCCATAACATTGTTATGGTCTCTCTGACATCTTTAATATTTTTCCTGCATGTAATAAACACTTATTTCTGAAAATTATACTACTCTCAGGCATGTAGGGTTGTTTATTTCAATACAATTAATTTTTTATTTGTCCTATATAAAATATATTAAAATATACATAATGTCTCGTGGCCTAATTTTTCTATTTTCAAAGAAATGGACATTATTGTAGCCTACCGTTTGCATAAACTCATGTTAAATCAGTGTAAAAAATTTCAGAATTCTATGTCTAATGGCTGTGGAGTTATGAAATATGTGTGAAAACTTTCAAATTTTGCAAAATTTAATTTAAAGTAAAAAGTGAATTCTTAAAAATATTATTAGTAATCTTTTTTTTACTTTTATCGGATATTTAAGTTCTAACAAGTCTTGTTTTAGTACTTTGTAATTTTTGTCCAATTGTGAGTTCATTTCCTTATAACATTTTAGAAATTTAGAGCCTGCAGTATCTGATAATAATTGTGGTCGTTCACGTACATATACCCTTAAACATAAAATTGCTTATTTTAAGACATTTGGGCACATTTCGCTTTTATCATGATTGCGAAAATCTACTAAATCCCTATCTAATTACAGTATACATTTTGTGTTCGTTTTGAATCTGTAGCTATTAGCAAACTACAGTATTTAATGTACTGTAGTAGCTACATACTTTACGCAAATTACATATTCCTATGTAACTCGTCTTCGTCTTCTCAATGCAGGTCTGCGACCTGTAGGCCTATTATCCAGCCTTCACAGCGATGGAATTCAGCTTTCGCTCCATCTTTGGAAGGGTTTTTCTGACATTCTACGTCCTTCCGGTTTTCTCACCATACTTGGAGACTGCTGTAACGTTACGTATCCTGTTTATATGTTTAAAAAAACATCCGTTTTCTATTTACGAGTATATCCAAACTGATAAGATCTATGTTGCACTTTTCTTATTAGTACATCATTGCTGATTTTACCCCACAATATGTTCTCCGGGATACTTAGTCAGACTTTTATTTCTGTAGATTACAAATTATTTTTTTGTTTTCATAAGTATGTTTAACATATGCCCACTTCAGAGACTGCATTCAGTATTTGTTTTTCCACACCATCCCTCTAAGCTTGAGGAATATTAAGTCCTTGTCTCATATTATGGTCATGAATATCAGTTTTAGTAATATAACATAAAAAAGGTTTGAATAAACATAAACACTATTGATTGTCATTATCCTTAAATCCTTACAGCGATCATATATCCAGCTTACTGTATATCTCATTTTTGTTGTTTAAAACACTCCTAACCTGTCAAAAATACAATCACCATCACAGAAGAATCCTATACAATAATTGCTATAAAAATAAAATGCCCAAGACAAAAAAAAAACATTCTTGTAGTTAAGCTCTACCTGAAAGCCAGATTTGCATTCGTGTAGTTAATTTTCAGATCAAATTTATTTTTAAATCCTGATCTGTTTTGAACTGCATGTATACAATTTTATATTTTCGTGTGATTGCATAATGAAAGGAATGTGTTGTACACATGGTAACAATTTCAGAAACAATTCATCTACGTACTGGGTAAGTCCCGCGCCGTGGCGTCGTGGTCTAAGACAAGGGAAATAGAATTATATTTTCCTCGGTCTAAGGCATCCTGCCTAGAAGTTGTGTTGCGGAATGCGCGCTGGTTCGAGTTCAACATGGGGGAATAAATTTTCATATGAAATTCCGGCCAGTGTATAAGACTGGTGCCCACCCAGCATCGTGATGCACTTGGGGAGCTACGATAGGTAGCGAAAATCCGATTTCGCAAACCAGTTACAACGGCTGAGGGGATAATCGTGCTAACCACATGATAACTCCATTCTAGTTGGATGATCGTCCACCTCTGCTTCGGCATGTGGACGTGAGACCAACAGCCGGCTGGTAAGTCTTGGCCCTTAATGGGCTGTAGCGCCACGGATTTACTTTTACTTTTACGGACTGAATAAGGCATAGGTAATAATACTATCAGAACAATTACAGTGCGTAGCAAAATGAATTAGCTAAACAATTGCTTATAAGGGAAACATTTTCAAGGAAATCGTAAGTAACATAATTAATTTCAGGGGTCTGTTCTTTGAGATATTTCTAACAAAAAAGTTTGATACAATTTTGCTCGTGTTTGCTTCCTTTTCGAGATAACATTGTTTCTATATTTCATAGTGTGTTTTACGAAAGCCATTGATTTAATTCTAAATATGTTGAGTGAATTTAAGAAATCAGTGTATTATGATAAAAATGATTGAAATAATTTTAGTTTTATTCTTTAAATGTGCAGAAATTCGATCAGAGTAAATGTAACATCTCGTCAGGAAAAGGAATTTTAAAATATTGCATTTGTTCGGATCAAATTTCTGCACATTTAAAAGACAAAACATACATTCTTTCACTCATTTATTATCATAATATACTTGACCGAACATATTGGGAATTGAATCAATGGTTTTCCCAAATTACGCTATGAAATGTTTCATACAAGACAAATTTATCTCGAAAAGGAAGGAAAACCCGAGCAAAATTGTATTAAACTTTGTTTGAAATATCTCAAAAAATACTCCCTGAAATTACGGTTCACTCTGTATAATTATATTAGTATAAAATTACAGCCTACAACTTTACAGAATCAGTCAGCAAAAATTTGCTTAATAAGAGGAACGAACGTTTTCAAGAAAATTTAAAATTATGTAAGTACATTACAGAACTGAGCAAAAAAAATAAGCTAAAAAGAAAATTGCTCAATAAGAAGAACGCTTTCACATATAAAATTTTCCGAAAAATTGTCATCGCTACTTATAAGCCATGTCTGGTTGATTGTGAGAGTCGGCTAATGGCAGATCCAAAGGGAATTGTGGTGTCTCGTTGCCGCAATAGCAACATTCAGTCTACTGCATTATGCTAGTTGAGAGGTCGTTGAATGATGCACAACGTGGCCTAGACCGTGAGATGCATCGCCGACCTAGCTTCGTGATGTTCAGGTCAATGCTTGCTGACAGCGCATCTCTACCTCTCATCCGAGTAGGCGTACAAACAAAACATTGAGATATAATGCATCTCGCGTAAGGTTGTTCCCGATGTAAACAAACGAGTTTAAAACCAGACTATTCAGAGCGATTGAGAAGGAAAGAGCCATACGTTGAAGGAAAAACATTAGGTCTATATCAGCGGTGACTACAGCGGGTATCGTGATTACATCGTGTACCTAATCACAGACATTCAAACGGGTACGAGGAGTTTTCTGTACATTGCTGTGCGTTTCGTTACGTACTGAAGGCAAGCAGTGGCGGTATCATGTCGCTCTACAAACTCTGTCTCTACAAGCAGTAAGATGGTTTCATAAAGAATGAGAAGGAGAACATTTTTGTTGTTCTGTCGGACAAAATGTAATATGTTTGCTTTGCTCAATGGTTCAATTAGGAGTATATGAGTATATAGAAACATTAATTGCCACGCTGAATAATGTATTATTTTTATTATTATTATTATTATTATTATTATTATTATTATTATTACTGACCACTAAGCATGTTTTTCTATAATTCTTCTGTACGTGCAGTCCACACCTGTGGAGTAACGGTCAGCGCGTCTGGCTGCGATACCGGGTGGCCCGGGTTCGATTCCCGGTCGGGACAGGTTACCTGGTTGAGGTTTTTTCCGGGGTTTTCCCTCAACCCAATATGAGCAAATGCTGGGTAACTTTCGGTGCTGGATCCCGGACTCATTTCACCGGCATTATCACCTTCATCTCATTCAGACGCTAAATAACCTAAGATGTTGATAAAGCGTCGTAAAATAACCTACTAAAATAAAAAAAATTCTGTACGTGCATGAATATGATATTTTTAGATCTTCTCCCTAGAAGGATAAAATTGTTAGGTTTTATCTCAATTTTAATCTTCTTAATCTTTATATGAGGGTACCTATTTATTAGTTATTCATTTAATAATGATATTGCAAAAAAACTGATTCGATATTATGTGCCAACTAACTGTTAAACGCCAGGAATTGACGTGTCTTAAATGTTAAATTTTATATTTTATTTAACGTCGCTTGCAACTGCTCAGCGTCGCCGATGTGCTGGAATTTTGTCCCGCAGGAGTTCTTTTACATGCCAGTAAATCTACTGACATGAGCCTGTCACATTTAAGCACACTTAAATGCCATCGACCTGGCCCGGGATCGAACCCGCAACCTTGGGCATAGAAGGCCAGCGCTATACCAACTCGCCTGGTCGACGACATATCTTAAATCTTAGCCAGAAAGAGAAAGATGAGATAAATAAGTGTAAGGAAGTCAGCTATCTAATGGGGGTTTTAAATATCTCGTGCTCTAAAGCACATTACTTCTCAAAAGAATAATGATTAAAATAGCTTAAATAACTTGTCCATAAGAAGTTTTTAATTTTGAAAAACTACGAATATATCGACGAAGTATCGAGAGAAGAATTTAGAAAATTCCTAATTATATTCAAGAGGAAGGTTAAAAAAAAAAAAAAAAAGAAGCAAGAAAAATCGTATATTATTCATTGGCTCTTGATGACAGCAGTGGCAATCCTGATACAGCAAAGCTTGAGATTTTTATCCTGGGTTTGATGAAGATGTTAGTACAGGAACCACCACTGGTTGCAGTTTTCACGCCTAGTACCTTTCCTCCGTCTCCTTACTTCATAGGCTGTCTGTCGCATGTAATCACTGCAGATCGAGTTTTGGTCACCGCTGCCCTATATAAACATAAGTTTTATTCTCAACGGTTTTGGAGAAAAATGAACGAAATCATAAGGAACGGGAACATTCCTGATGATTGTAAATTAAGAGTTCGTTATAGGCCCACCAACGTCTTATTACCGATTGGAGATGAGGTCGCTGCTATCGCTACAACCAGAAAACATGCTTTGAGCTCAGTAGTTCGGACTTCTGCCGTCGGTAATCGGAACTTGGCTGGCCAATACATGTGTGTTGTGTTTATTTTTCCATTTCTCTTCATGTTCAAAAATGTTACCGTCAACGTCAATGCACTTTGCAGCTCGTATATCCAAATGCAATGTTGCCAATTTGAACTGGTTCGGACATTCCTTAATGTGATCACAAGCATTTAAAACGCGGCCAAAAAATTGCTTCCTTGCTAACATATTGCGCTATAGACTTCGCCCATTAGCCATCCTAAGAAACAATAATCTAATGGTGTAAGTTCGGGTGACCGCGATGGCCAAGAGATAACACTAATGCGACCAATCCAATACCCAGGATAGGTTTCATTGAAGTTGGGGTCACTGGCCGTCTGAAATGTGCAGGACGTAGGCCTACTTGTTGAAAGTAGCTACATACTGCCCTAGTGTTGCCAAAGAAACATCCTCCAGGTATTCTGGCAACATATGCACACATGCAAGTGATAAACATAACAAAGGGAAGAGTACAACCTAATGTTTTGGTTGCTTTTGAATCAATGTGAGTAATTATGCGAAAGAAACAAAGGGAACTCATAAGAACACACATGGAACGTGACTGACTCTAAGACACATACAACTAATGTTCATGTAAGAAGTTAGTTTATGCAATATGTTGAAATATTTACCGATTAATGTTCAATATGTAAGGGTACGAGAATACAGCATTGTCACTTTTACGCAAAGCGGTCTAAGGGAACGTACAAGTTGTAGCAGCGATGAACGACTCTAACAACGTTGACTATATACATAGGTTCATTGTCGCTCTCACATGAGCAAGCCAGCGGTCCCTAACCTTGGAGCAAGATAAATCCAGTCCCAGCATCAGTATCTTAATATAAACCTACCTAAATGTGTGAGAAGAAGTCAGTAAACTACATCGAATAACGAGGAAGTAAAATAAGCCTAACATTTATCCCGGATTTTCCGGGATTATCCCGATTTACAGGTAAGTGTCCCATGTTCTAATGAAAAACTTTTCTCTATTTCTGAAGAATTCGTTTAAATAATAAAATTTATTGAAATCATCTTTACGTTACTGAAACCAAAATAATGTAACCTTTATTTCTCTGTGTCAGTATTATTTTAATAAAGTTTGTCTGTTATCTGTACGTTATTCTGTATATGAATGCGTTATCGACCACAGTCGACTGAGACATCGATACAGAGAGTGAAGGGTTATACCACATTCTACTATATACAGTCACGAAGCTTGAGTTTTGAGGGTGCTAGAAGCAATAGACTGTGACGGTTCTTTTTTGCATTGCCTGTAATGAGGCGATATTAGCGATCCTAATGGTGAGCAACTATCTAATGTTTGCATATTTACTACGTATTGAGCTTCGCGACTGTATATACTAGACTGTGGTTATACTACAGTCTAGTATATACAGTCACGAAGCTTGAGTTTTGAGGGTGCTAGGAACAATAGACTATTCCATTGTCTGTAGTGAGGCGATAGTAGCGATCCTAGTGGTTAGCAACTATCTATGGATGCATATTTATTACGTACTGAGCTTCGTGACTGTGTATACTAGACTGTGGATATACTGTATCGTTTCAACTTAGGAAGAGGTAGAGTCATACGTTAACTTTATTGAGAATGTAAGCTGTGTAAAAGTATATTTACGTAAGTTTTTCGATGAGTTTGAAATTACGAAGTCTGAAATTACGCCTACAGATAATTCACATGCATGGAATATGAATTCTGTCAAAGAGGAGGTGAAATGACTGCTTATTTGAAAAGTGCTGAAAGATCAAAATATGAAGATTTCCTACATAGAAATGTATTATAGCAGTATCTTGTTTTCAAATGATGATTCTCTAAAAAACAAAATAATTTCAAGTGAAAAATATGTGTAATTATAATATGTTCCTCCATTTAGATTCATTGAAATAAAACAAAATGGGTTTAAATTTTGGTGTTTAATTTCAATAATATAGGCCTATACTTAAGAATTTCTGAAAATTATGTAAAGTATTACACATAAATATCCTATCTTTTTACTCATTAGAAAGTAGGAAACGATAATTTGCCTGTTAATTTGTCTTGGTTTTTCTTGGAAAAGAAGAGAGTCCATTATTTATAGTGAAAAAATAACTAAAAACTATGGCAGACATCAATAAAAATATGTCACAACTTCTGTTTAAATGCTATCTATATAATTGTATTCCTATGTGCACATTGAATAATGCACGAATGGCCACGAAGAAAGAAGAGTCTGTATGATCGCTACAGCATGAAGACGCAGTATTTTGTTTTGTAAGGGTTACTAAATTGAGTCTTAACATGGAGGGGAAAAAGATATCAGTGAACGTACAAGAACAGTTAATGGAACTCCAACAAAACATTAAAAGAATAGGCTATAGGGCTTTTCTATAGCACGCGACACTGAAACTTCCAACTTGCATTTTTGTAAGTATTACCACAGTCTAGTATAATATATAGTCACGAAGCTTGAGTTGTTGACAGTACTAGGAACAATAGACTGTGCCAGTACTATTTCGCATTGTTTGCGATGAGGGGATAGTAGCGATCCTAGTGGTTAGCAACTGCTATGGATGCATATTCCCTACGTATTGAGCTTCGCGACTGTATATACTAGGCTGTGGTGTTATGGTGCGGAAATCTGTAACAGGTTAGTTAGGTTAGATTAGTTTATGCTTTCGGTATGCTTTTCTGTGACAGGTTAGGTTAGGTTAGGTTAGGTTAGGTTATGTCAGTTTAGGTTTTTAGTATGCCTAGCATATACAATACGAATCTGTAACAGTTTAGGTTAGATTAATTTAGGCTTTTAGTATTCCTTGCATATAATAATAATGAAGTGTGCATTTCCAGAACGCTGTAAGTGGCAATTTGTGAAATTTACAGTAGGAACAAAAAATAGTTGTATACAGTACTTACTACGTTGTGACTTGCACAACCTGAAAGTGCACTACTTTATTACTTGGAGCAGCACTTTCTTCATAACCTTTCGTAATATTGTCAAACAGGGCACCTACAACTGATATATGTGAAAAAATAGATTCTCCCGGTTTCGGCACTTACAACGTTATGGAAATGGACGGTTCAATTAGTGAAGTGAAATGTGCGTTTCGTGTTCTTTAATATAGCCTACGTATTAAATAATCCTCTTTTTAGGTTACCTACACCGATCAAATCTTACCAATTTTTAGCTATTTTGTGATATGTTTTCAAGTCAATTGACGACCTGCATGAATTCTTGACATTCGAAACTTCCTTCCCTCTATAAATTACACTATTTTTACACTTTTTTCCGACAAAAAGCCTTCAGTGTCGCGTGTCATAGAAAACCCGAATACCTATTGAATGTATCGTACATTCAACTACCATTACAAGAACAAAAATATCGACATCAAAAAGGAATTAATGAGCATATTTCACATTGGTAATATATTATTTGAAGGAACAAATAATGTAATGTAAGTGCAAATTAGTAAATTTAAATTGATTCTCATATACAACGTACGATTTCATGAATTTACTGCAGTTCGTAAATATTTAAAACAATTCGAATTAACTACAGATAATAATGTCAATATCTTACGAGTGAAGATGGAATTCCGAGTCTCACAGCATCCATCCACTGTGAAATAGGCCTAAGCATAAACGGTGTATTATGTCCAGCACTTTCCATCTTTAAGCACTAGGACATGTCCAGACTGTCACAGCCGTTCGATTACTTGTTCGTTTCTGTCAATCGCTATTCATGTTCTCCAAAAGCTTGTGGAGTCATCTGTTGTACTTTAGTCGAAGCGAATACTGCTATAGCTCATCCTTGTGGCTATTGAAGTACACTACCTATTCTACCAAAAGATACTAGATAGCCATACCAACCCGCTAATAAACAACCTTGGCACATATTCAACTGCAACAGATAAACACCGAAGAACCAAAAGCATTATCACCACCATCTTTTAATAACAATCAAGATGTAACTACAAGTCAGGATACCCCAACCCCTTAGAGGTCTGGATCCTTCATGTTCAAGAGACAGCTCACCATGTTACACAACATATAAGAGGAAGGGTCGACAGACCGATACTCTATCAACACCACAACAGAAGAAGACTAGATAGCCCAGAGTACATTCGTATGCAATCCCCACGAAATAGGTGTCAGATGACTGGAAGCCAAACGATTACAAGTTTAGCTCTCGAAATACGTAGTACCACACAAATGACCGGTCTGTAAAGGCCCATTCACAATGAAAATTGAACATAACCGTAACATAAACACAGACGTTTGCGGCCAGGCTACCAAATGGAATCATTCACAATGATTCACATAAACATTACAGTAAGACGTTAACATGAGAGCACAGTCTACTATATACAGTCACGAAGCTTGGGGTGATTTTTTGCATTTCTCGCGATAGTTGGTAGCCGCTTGGAGCGCTGTGAGTACTAGGAACAATAGACTGTGTCACTGCCATTGTGATCTAATACAGGCCATAAGGCAGACCATGTGACTCGCTTAACCCGATCATGAAGGGCGGCATTTCAACCATATAAATTAATTGGAATGCATAAAAAGTAACATATTTCTCTAAAATATAGTGTAATTGCATTACTAAAATTTAAAACAATGATTAGGAGACACTTCAGACATAATTCCTTGCGAGTTAAGGTGTAATATGATTTTTGGTGTGAAAATTACGTTGTTCGTATGTGTAATAGACCTACCTGCCCTTATTTCGATTAAATATTGCGAAATTCTTGTACATTCATTTATGCACGATTCAATAATGTTCAGTTGCACCGCACGGATATTTAGATATGTTGAAATTATAGGTTATGTTTACTGTACCAGTTGTCCATTTCTGTCTAATTTTAGTGTCTCCAATGCCCTGCCTCTACATAAGTATGTTATGTCATATGGAAATTACAGGTTATGTTTACTATATTTAACTTATATTCCTATATTCGCAATTATACATTATAATTAAACACAATGTCATGTATGACATCCGTCACATTCTATTTGTCTGTATTTTAATACTGCAATTGAGTACTGAATTATTGTATTTATCTACTACCTAAGAGACGAAGAAACACAATCGTACGTACACTAATTTCATAGGAGTGATATGGTAAATTTTCTGTCTACAATTAAGGAAGGTAGATGTGCTAAATTAAAATCACATATAAATTCGTTTCTATTGAACCTCAAAACAGCTTCCATCTAAACTTAAAATGATGATGCGAACAGATTATGTTAACACGTAAAATTCTCTTCACATTAAAATAACACAGTTTTGTAAGTATTTCTGCAACATGTTATGCAACAAGAAGTAAACGGAACTTTTGGACATATTACACTAAATAAAACTTAGCAATGATAAGCAATAAAGTTATAATATATTTCACCGAGCTACATACACTGAAACAGAAAACCCGAACATATATTACGGCCTGGTCTAGATCGAAAAGGCATTGACTGTGCCGTATTTCGCTTTCTTGTGAAAAGTTGTGTAAACTGTGAAATGTTCGTTATCGGTTGTAATAACTGTAAATGGCTAAAATACAATAATTTGAATAATAATATGGGACAAGAAGACGCTTGTGGTACTATAAATATTGTAAGAAAAAGAGGTCAGAGTTATCCTTCTTCCGAAAGATCCAGGAAGGTGAGTTTATAAAATATAATATATGCTTTATGAAAATAATATATAAACCTTATGTATTTCATATTTCAATAGTGGAAGGAAAGTGTTAATGTTTTCAAAAGAATACGATATCACAAGTACAATACATTTTATCGTCTGTTGGGGAAAGGGTCTGTGATGAGGCGATAGTAGCGATCCTGGTGGTTAGCAACTATCTATGGATGCGTATTTCAACTGTCTATGTTTGCATATTTAGTAAGTATTGAGCTTCGTGACTGTATATACTAGACTGTGATGAAAGTTTGCAAACTCCTAACTTTCATGCTTATGCGTACGTGATTTGCAAAGAGAACACAATCGTGGAGCGCTGAAGTATACGACAGAATATGAGGAAATAGCGTCGTCGTTATGTTTCCATGGTTACCAAGTATGTTTACTGTTATGTTTATGTTCCCATCGTGAATGATGGTATGACTTCTTGATTTTACCGTAACATTTATATTCTTAAGTTAACGCTTACGTTATGTTTAATTTTCATTGTGAATGAGCCTTAACTAAAGCTATGCAGCGCTGTCTTCCGTCCTGGCTCTTAGTGTTGGGCCAAATACACTAAAATCTGGCAGAAACTCAGTCAAAATTGCTCAATAATATTTTGTCTTATTATTGAACATTCTACTTATGCGCCCACACAATATTCATACATTCAATTAGAGTTATTTTCAGGATTCGTAATCAGCCACGTGGCAGTCTTATATAGACTTAAAGCGATAACGCTTGCAGCAGAGCAAAGGAACCACAAAATCTGAAGCATTGTTCATATAGTTGGTATATATTACCAGGCAGTATACATCTCGTTTGATGATATGTGTCGGAGAACAATTGTTTGTATACATCTTAGTCTGATAAGCGTAATTAATATGTTATAACTCGACCGAGGCGAGTGGAGACGCTGGCGTAATGTGAACTATCGCGATGACGCTGTACGAACGCAGGAGAAGTACAATTGGCGCTCTGGGCTGCAGGACTCCATTGGCCTTGGTCGAGTAATACTAGTCAACGATGTATGCAATGTTCATCCATTTCTCTCGAAGTTTTATTCCTAGTATTAATAAAATTATAGGCCATAGTTTGACCGTTATCACGGATATATAATCGAAATGGTTGGTATTAAAAAGCACAAGGTTTCATCGAAATTTGTTGCTTTTTTTTTCAAATTGATTATTTTACATCACTTTTTCACACAGTAGTGGAAGCGAAATTTGGTAATTTCATATTTAAAGTATTGAAATTTTCAAAATTATACGAGAAGAAGCAAGAATTTCAAATCAACTTCACTGTTCTCCTTGAACTTCCAGAATTTAGAGTTTTGGACTTACATTAAAAGAGACAAAGTTTCTGGCACAATGTCACTGCTCCATTTGAACTTCCAACATAGAGGTATTTCGGATTGTTTTCAAAAGAGACAAGATTTCTGATAATTTGACTGTTCATCTCGAACAGTAGCATTCAGAGCATTCAGGAGTTTTGGTTTTATAAGAAATAATGGGCCATATTCATAGACATTCTTAGCGCGAGCTTCCGGTGGATGATCAGCGAACTAACGTTTTTCGTATTCATAAACCAGTGTTAGCGATATGATATGATATGATATGATATGATATGATATGATATGATATGATATGATATGATATGATATGATATGATATGATATGATATGATATGATATGATATGATATGATACAATATGATACGATATGATATGATATATGATATGATATGATATGATATGATATGATACGATATGATATATGATACGATATGATATATGATACGATATGATATGATATGATATGATATGATATGATATGATATGATATGATATGATATATGATATGATATATGATATGATTCCTGTACAAGTAATCGGTCTATAGCCGGGACTAGTTTAGCACGCTGGTAGCGCGGGCTAGCGAAATGTCTATGCACAGCACCCTAAATTTCCAGCACAGTTCGTTCATTTCTATTAAACTCAGAACACTGATTTTCTTTCAGACTTGTGTTGAAAGACAGAAGACCGCCCCATTAGTGTATTGGTTAGCTTACCTCACTATGAACCAAGATGTCCGTGACTATTCCCCGCTATACTCAACAAATGTTTCAAGCTAGGCCATCGAAATATTGATAGGAGCCAAGATAGGTGGCGAGCCCCAGTCAAAGAAAAGTCGATTAAAACATCTGTGGAAACTCGCAGCACTGACCATGCAGCGCTCCTATTCCGTCTCCACTCGGATATTGCCGTCCGGCAAAATTGATTTTCCTCAGAAGTGCTGTTAAGAGACATGAAGTTTCCAGCCAAATTTCATTACATTCCGTCATTTCTTAGGCTATCTCTCATAACTTTTTTAAGTTTATTTTTTGGAACTATATTCGGTAGAGTGAGACTAATGGTCAATAGATTTGGAGCTCACATAGTTAATTACCGAAAGCCTTAAGATCCCTGCAAAAACCCGGGAATACTCATTTTTCATCCAATATTAATTTTAATTCAGTCGAACTAGATAATTTCTCTTACAATTACCACGTTCAAGTGTTCTCAAAATATATATGCTTAGCAAGTCTGGTCAAAATCGACTCACGTTCATTGGAAGTGACGTCGTGGTTCAAATAGGCCTATGCAATGTCCGCCGCTTTCCTGGTCGCTCCAATTACGGACGCGGTTCGCGCTGTGTAACAAGTTAGATGCTGCATTCAACGAGGTCGCCAGATCGACCTCCATCAGTGAAAGTGATGTCACTGGTCTCACGTTGTGATCTCTATAAATTGCCCCAGTCAGGTAATCGCAAGCAGACTCACGCAGACTGTGCCAAGCACCGCATCTCACAACATGAGGTTCCTTCTGGTAAGTCGCAGACGATGGAAAGGGAAACAAAAACACGCATGGGAAATCTACAGTACAGCCGCTTTTTCCACCAAAATCTCACAAGACTTTCCGAGGATCGAACTTCGGTCCTTTTCTTGAGAATATATCAGTAATAATTCAGAATTCTCCATGTATTCTCAATAAACGATGATTTGTGTCTCATAATACGATCTAGATCAGTGGTCGTCAGCTTTTTCTGAAATGTGCAAAGGGTACGCAGTGCCGTCCCGTGTGCACTGTCGTGCAACAGGGAGAGACAGAGAGCATACCCGCTAGCAGCTACGGAGTGCACCCTAGTGCAACTGCGTTTTCAGCGGGTAAGAAAGGCTAGCCCCAGCGTGCTCTGTGCTGACGACCCCTAATCTAGATGATGCTTAGAGAATATGCACACTTGTTGTGTACCGCTACCACTAATCTAGAAATTTACGCTAACTGGCTTATGCAATAGTTTTGTACAAATAATTTGTGCAAACTGATTTTGCAAATAGTTTTTCACAAATAATTTGCGGAAACTGGCTTCTGCGAACAAATTTTGTACAAATAATTTGTGCAAACTGGTTTTGCAAATAGTTTTCCACAAATAATTTGCGCAAACTGGCTTATGGAAATAATTTTGTACAAATAATTTGTGCAAACTGGTTTTGCAAATAGTTTTCTACAAACAATTTGCGCAAACTGGCTTATGCAAATAATTTTGTACAAATAATTTGTGCAAACTGGTTTTGCAAATAGTTTTCTACAAATAATTTGCGCAAACTGGCTTATGCAAATAATTTTGTACAAATAATTTGTGCATACTGGTTTTGCAAATAGTTTTCCACAAATAATTTGCGCAAACTGGCTTATGCAAATAATTTTGTACAAATAATTTGTGCAAACTGGTTTTGCAAATAGTTTTCTACAAATAATTTGCGCAAACTGGCTTATGGAAATAATTTTGTACAAATAATTTGTGCAAACTGGTTTTGCAAATAGTTTTCCACAAATAATTTGCGCAAACTGGCTTATGCAAATAATTTTGTACAAATAATTTGTGCAAACTGGTTTTGCAGATAGTTTTCCACAAATAATTTGCGCAAACTGGCTTCTGCGAATAATTTTGCACAAATATATTTTACGCATGGAGATCTGTTTACACGCTCAAGCATTTTGTGTAATCTGTTTTTACATGTAATTTGTTCGAAGTAGCTGTACTGTGGAGACAACCAGTGAAAAATACACAAACACTATATTGTGTACACGTGAGCCCTGATCTGCAAATAGTATCACTATCAATCCTCAATTGAAGAGTGAGATCCCAAAACACGTTAAGTCATTTTTTATGAAAGGGCTGGGCTTGTTTTTTTATCCACCGGTCCACGGACTGAGCGAGTTTTCAAATGACATGCACAAACCTTTAAACAAGGATTGGCATTGTTCTGGAAGAAATATGCTTAAAATATGAAAGAGGTCTCAAACATAATCACATATACGTAAATCATAAAAATGACCAAAATGGATTGAGCGAGTTTTGGGATCACACTCTCTAATTACATTTTCTAGCCGATTATTAGTCTTAGTTTCAACATTTCATTGTATCATATAATCACCTGTCTTCGTTGAAGTGATAATACCAATGCTCTTCTTTCTCTGCTGAAAGTGTACAATATTTGCGTTAATCTAAAGAAACAGAGACCCGAGTACCACTGAAAAAATCAAATAATTTAAATTTACGTTTATTGTATAGTGATAATGTTAACATTTATGTACTTTTGTACTTTTCAAGTTAGCATTATTAACTACTTCTGCAATATACATGATAATGCAGGTAACTAAGAGTATTACCTTACTCATTTATGTCCTTTCATAGTGTGTTCATAGCTACAAGTAATTACTACTACAGTTACAGTAAAGAAACCAAGTCATAACATGCGATTTTATTACTTTCAATGTGTGAAAATGGGGAGACATTTTTGGATTTGTGTACCGTATTTAGTTTTTCGGTTCCATCGTCAAGCAAAGCAAGGAAAGGAGATTCTGAAAGTTAGATTCGTTACTAACAAGTGAGAGCTATTCTCTTTTCCTGATTATGGAACTGACAAGCAAACTTTCTGATGGGGGCAGATAAAAAACTTAAATTTTTTTCTTTCACCATGCTTGTAATGTCAAAGAAGTGCTTATACAAATTTTGGCCACGGTGAAAGAAAAAAAATTAACTTTTTTATCTGCCTCCATCAGAATATTTGCTTGTGAGATGTAGTTGCATGTTTCTGCACCTATTGTTCTGAGGAAAAGTACAAAAATCTCGCAAAAACACAATATAAATCGTCACCTAGTGAAGCATGAATCATTACCCATTGAGAAATAAAAATTTTATTCAAATTAGTAAAATGTATTATAAAATGATCTGTAACTCGTACACTTTACGTTTCTACGCCTTCTATCCATAAATTTATTAAGCAGGTAAGATAATATCCTTCCCGACCATTATAATTTAAGAGCATTAAAATATAACATATATTTTAAATTATTAAACGTTGATTAAAATAAACTGTGCATAAATATAAATACAAATATAAATTATATATAAGGGAATTATAATGTCATTTGAGACGCCTTGCCGTCCCATCTCCAACAATCTTGGTAATTTCATGCGCCTTCTTCCATTATATGTATGTTTACCTATTATTGATTTAATTTCGGAGTGCCAACTGATATTAGGTCTTCTCGACTTCTCCTTTCACTTGGAGTTGAAAACAATAATATTTTGAACAATCCCTTATTATTCATTCTCTTGATATGTCCAAACCCTTTTAGTTTCTTCCAAATTTCTTAATTTATGTTTCCTTTGGTAACGTTTATTTCAAAGTCTAAGAAGTCATGGTTATTCAAGGTATTTTCATGTGTTCTGCTACGTCCTATTTTAGCACATTTATTAATTTCAGTAATACTTTAGTTTTTGCAGATGCATATTGGTATTATCTAGCGATATTATAAATGAAGACTGCAGAGGAAAAACTTGATAAGCCACGTTTTACTGTTTTTTTACAGGGGATCAAGTTGAAAGTTTCAAGATCCATTATATTCTATTGCCTTTGGGTTATCATTCTTCAAACTTCTTTGGACTAATGAGGTTGTTATTCTGTACAGTTAAACTACACAGAGCTACACTACCTACGCTATTACATAACATCTAAAAAAAAAAACCGATCATTTTGGACTTATCACGTTTTTCCCCTGTGCTCTTCAAATACAAGAAAGAATCTGGCAACAACCTGATACGATATCTAAAACCGGTAACATTACACATACTTTTCTTTTTAATGTTCCATGAAGACGAAAGATAGGTTATTAATGATTGAAATGGCAGCCACATACATTTGTTTTATATTGATGCTTTTACATAAATCAAGCCCATTATTTTGTAAGTGAAACTGTGGTTTTAATTTATGTTAAACCTTATTTCTAACTATCTTCCAGAAACTTAAATTGTGTTACGAATTTTCAACACCACAAATCTTAAGTTGTTGTATTTTTCTTCTTACATTTCAAACAATGTAATTGTAGTAATTTAAACCGTGTGAAAAAAAATCTTCGAACTTTATTTGCAAACAATATTTCATGTATCGTATGAATTTATCAATTCAGCTAATATGTGCAATATTAAGAAGGAATTGCAGTGAAATTTAGGTCATAACGAGAATAATCTCTGGTTTATAGAAGATCTGGCCCAAGGGATGTCTCACAGGAATTATATTAACTGCATTGCAAGCTGAATTTCTAACATCCTGTTGCAATTCACTTGCTTCCAGGTTCATAATTTTTATACGAAAGGCCGCCATAATTTCCTTTCTGCTCTCAACACCCCGCGGGTGAGGATGTCTGACTTTCCACTCTTTCTGCATGCTACCCATTACCATTGAGCTCATAGTGAATTTTCTGTCGATTTATTCCCTCTTAAAGAGAAATATTTCTGGTAAAGTAGAACTGCAAATATTAACTGATGAAATTTATTTTATTATTCTATATATATTTTTCTTTTAAATGTACAATCCAAGATCTAACATTCTCTTCTATTTAAGAGAGAGTTCGTTGGCTGCTTTAGTATTCTTGTAAATGAGAACTGGTTGTATTACAAATTAAAACTAGTGGCAACTCAATCATCTAACAGTTTCTAAATGGAGGGCTTTGAGTTCAGTCTCCGAAAGCTACTAGATTCCTTGGTTTAAGTATTCTTCCTTCTCATTTAATAATAGTTCTACTTAACGTACTATTTTTCTTCTACTGTCACGGATTGGCATTGCATGCTGTTTTCGGAAGCCTTTCTATCTTGTAAAGCTATCTCTATCTTCTCTGGGATATATTTCAAAACTTGTTTGGTTTTTGCCGTCATTGATAGGTTTTCAGATGTTACGCTTACTTATGTTTTGATCTCTTTCTTTAGCACTTAATGTAATTCCTGTCTTGTTATTTGGGACCATGTGTAACGTATCATCTTTCACATTTCGTACTATTCTCATTTCTTATCCTTGACTTTTACTTTTATTCTTTTATGTTGGAGTTCGTATTTGTAACAACATACTGAAGTAGATGCTGAAGCACCTCATTAAGGGGTTAGGTAAGCTTACAGCAATAAAATTTTGGAAATATTCAACAATTTTTTCCTCCATTACTGTATCTTGTACAATAATGAAAATTAGTATGTGTGAAACACTGTCCTTTTTATTTTTACGATTTAAAAAAATGATTTGCATTTTTTTTTTCCAAAATTCAGTTCACTGTGGAGTGATGAAACGTTTCTCGCACAACTCAAAAACTATCCAACATTCTGTGATGAATATCTTTTGTGTATTTATACATGTCATATCTACAATATGACGCAAGATCACTTTTTTATCTTTTATAGATTGTCTGATAAAAAATAAATTAATTTCGAAAAATGATCAAATATCAGTACTTATTTTCTTCTAACACTAGATATAAAAAAAAATTATTTATTAAGGGATGTAGTTGAAAGAGCATGATATTGTAAACATAAGTTTCAGCAATAAAATAGAAGAGACAACATGAAAAAGTTAACAAGTTTATGAGTTATGAGGGAAACGCTTCATCACTGCACAGTAAACTGCCACCATTTTTAATTTTGAAAAATTATATATATATATATATATATATACAAATAATTTTTTTAAATCGTAAGAATAACTGTTTCATATAGCAGAAGGACAGTGTTTTACACTTACCAATTTTCATTATTGTACAAGATACAGTAATGAAGGAAAAAATGTTGAATATTTCCAAAACATTTTCGGCTATAAGCTGTATCTAACCCCTTAAAGATTTACTTGGACTCTTTATATTATTTCACTATTATAATTTTAAATGCCGGTACTTATTACTCCAACACAATTACATTCTATTTCATTTATTAATATAAGACGATTCTGCTAGTTTAGTAAGATAATAATCTAATATAATCGTCATGGGGGAGGGTTATTACATATTTCCGCAATATCATTTACTAGACAAAAAAAGAGATGGTTTGTGGAATCTCATCGAGTGAGACATGACATTTATCCTTATAAATGTTATTCGTTATCTCGTGAAACCTTACGGTGAAAGTGAGCTTGCTAGCTACAAGTGGAAGAAAAGGTGGGGAGGGAAGTTTCCCAGTCCACTTTTTCTCCCCCTCACGAGCAAGTAGGTTTCACGAGATAACAAATAGCTTATATGTATTTTAAGTTCGCAGGTTTTAGGTCATCTTCATATCACGGCTTGTCACTCAATATCTTATTAGCTTATTTTTAATAAAATACTTATTAAAATAACTAAATAAGTTTACTTCTTTTTAACGTTATTTTTGCCTTTCTTTAAAATATAACACATTTATAGCTAGCACATTTACAATTAATGTGGATGTATTATTATTTATAAATACTTTATATTTTATAACTGTTTGTCGTTCCATTTTGCATTCTCACATGTTCATTCCACTCCCTTTGGCATGTTTAGGTTTTATAGGTTCACCATTTTTACTTTCACTATTATCTTGATTTTTCTACTCCATAGTAAAACAATAGTGACTCTTGCAAAATTAAGCATTTTCAACCCCCAACATTTTGAAGTATAATGAATTCTTCCATTTATAGAATTTTGAATACTCAACCTCCCTTGTAAAAGTGGACTTGTCTAGCTTAAACTTGCACGGCCGACTCTTATCTTTTCAGTGTCCTTTCACACACATATCATTTAAAAACTGTCATCTATCGCCTCAAGCAATAATTTTTTTACGACGCTTTATCAACATCTTTGGTTATTTAGCGTCTGAATGAGATGAAGGTGATAATGCCGGTGAAATGAGTCCGGGTCCAACACCGAATGTTACCCAGCATTTGCTCATATTGGGTTGAGGGAAAACCCCGGAAAAAACCTCAACCAGGTAACTTGCCCCGACCGAGAATTGAACTCGGGCCACCTGGTTTCGCGGCTAGACGCGAAAACCGTTACTCCACAGGTGTGGACTCCAAGCAATAATGAAACCGATGGTGCTGTTCCTATAATCTACTTTAGTAACTTAAAATTACAGAAAGTGTTACACGTTTTTCCAGTTTTAAGGTCGATATACAGTAAATGTTTCTGATCAAAAGCCAAAAGAAGGAGAAGGAATAACGCTATTAGCACTTAGAAGCACGAAATCTACTACAGATGATGTAAAAAATCCATACGAACATAAGACAAAATTAGTTTAGGACTGTGAAGGAAGAGAAGAAAAGATTTAATGAAGATGTTGCAGAATTTAGACAGTCAAAACCGTACCGGTAATTATGATTATGTGGATAATGTTGAGATACAGTTAAAAAAATACATAGCCATTCCTAAAAATGGATCTCATAACGATATGCAAGTGTATTAAAAATCAACTGTTAGGCCAATACGGTATGGTGCGAAAAGTTCTTTTATAGACCATTCGTTTTCTCGTGAAACCAAATGCATGCGAGCGCCATAGCTTACTGTATAGTAAGACCTTATGGTGGGGATACGTGAGCTAGCCAACTACAAGTGGGACCGTAGCGAGGGACGGAAGCTTTCCAGTCCACTTTCTCTTTCTCTCATACACAGGTAGGTTTCATAAGATAACGAATAACCTATAACACTGTTTTCAACGGTTTGCACCATTGTCAATAATTTCCTACCAGATGCTACATGACAACAATATCAATCAATCAATAAAAATAATATTCAAAGAACTGCAGACCTACTTTTAAAAATGACTGTTTTTGGATAAGAAATCTACACAAATTTTACAATTTACTTGAACAGCTATTTTATTGATAATTCCATTAAAAAATATTACATGACAGCAATATCAACCAGTCAATAAAAATATTCACATAACTGCAGACCTACTTTTAAATATTACTGTTTTTGGGTAAGATATCTGCACAAATTCAATAAATTGCTTGAACTGCTATTTTATTGATAATTCTATGGAAATAAGTATAATTACAAAAATTTTGGAAATATCAGAGTTTGAATGGGGGTCTATCGATCTATAGTGAGTGCTCTTCCGCTGAGCTATGTCACCGCTTGATTTTAATGACATGTTGAAGTGTCTAACGGTGCTATGCATAGACATTTTGCTAGCCCGCGCTACGAGCGTGCTAAACTAGCCCCGGCTACCGAGTAATTACTCGTACAGGATTCATAACCTATCATATCGCTAACACTGGTTTATGAATACGAAAAACGTTAGTTCGCTGATCATCCACCGGAAGCCCGCGCTAAGAATGTCTATGAATATGGCCTCTAAGTGACTAAGAATACAGCAGTGGAGAAGTCGTGAAAATTGTCTCCAGCACAGAAGAACGGCCGTCTAATTTTAATTTATTGGTCTGACCCAATATTTTGGGTTTGCCCTGCGACACAGAATAGCTCACAATAAAATTTAAAATGAAAAATTATATAAACAGGTTTCAGACAAAAGTGATTAAGACATAAGAAAAAAACTAGAACCAAGTATAATTTAAATTAAATGTACGCCATAAAGATACTGACGAAATATCGCTACAGAAAATTTTATAATGGTGTTGATGATGGCATCTTGAAGATCTCTCGTTAGCTTGTATTTTTCCCTCCACTTTACAAAGGCTTTCGGAATGGTGCCTCTCGATCCGAAAAAGAGAGATCGGTATCTGTGATTTTTTCAATGTTGTATTTCGCTGATAGGTTCTGAATCGTGGGCTCGTAGATTTTCTTTTTCTCTTCGTTACTGAACAGCACATGACAAAAAGAAATGTTCATAGAGTTTGCCTCGTTTCGCAAACATCCCTACTCAAAGAAAGAATGTAATTTTAACCGTTGTTTCGTAAATAACACTATTGTAGCGCTTAGTCTCATTTCTTCATCATTCCACTCATATCACTGTTTACTTGTTCCACAGATCGTTGCGCTCGTTGCGTCCGTGGCCGCTGTGGCACGCAGCGGCGTCATCGAAACGCGCGAGAAGCGAGGATACTTGACAGGGTCCCATGGCCTGGGTTTGGGTCTCGGAGGAGGTGTAGGTCTTAGTGCCGGCCCGTCCTTCGGGGTCGCCGCCGGCCCTGCCATTGGACTCGCCGCCGGCCCCGCCATTGGATTGGCCGCAGGTCCTGCCGTTGGACTCGCCGCAGGTCCCGTAGTCGCCGCCGCCCCAGTAGTAGCTGCCGCCCCCGCTGCCGTTCCAGTCACCACCATCACTCGTCAGGTCCCTGTCCCTGTGCCTCAGCCCGTCCAGGTCACCATCAACCGCCCCGTCCCCGTCGCCGTCCCTGCTCCCTACCCAGTTGAAGTGCCACGCCCCGTTCCCGTAGCCGTACCGCAGCCCGTCCCTGTCACCGTGACCAGGCCCGTGCCCGTCACCGTCCCTCGCCCCGTCCCTGTTCCAGTAGCTCAACCCGTTCCCGTTCCCGTGCCCCGCCCAGTTCCCGTGACCGTCCCCCAGCCCGTACCCGTCGCAGTTCCCCAGCCTGTAGCTGTGCCGGTACCTCAGCCCGTAGCAGTGGCCGTGCCTCAGGCAGTGGCCGTAGCTCAGCCTAGTCTCACCGTCGGAGCCGCAACTGTCGGAGGCTTCGGAGGTCTGGGAGGTCTCGCCTTGGGAGGTCTCGGAGGAGGTCTCGGCTTAGGAGGAGGACTTGGTCTCTCAGGATCCGGTCTGGGTTCAGGATTCCATGGCGGATATGGTTCAGGATTCCACGGAGGTTATGGTTCAGGACTCCACGGCGGCAGCTACGCTCCTAGCTATTTCGCCACCTCCATCAAGCACTGACCTGTCAAGTTGGTAAGCAAACAGGAAACCGAGCTTAATTTGTAATATTTTAAAATCAGGTGAAAATGAGAGTATTTCACAGTCATCGTCATCATAACCATTACCGTGCTCAAAATAGTCACACATAATTCTCGCACAGCTCGAAACGACTCTGCAAGGAAAGAGACATCTTTAAAAAATGTGTTTCTGCTTCGCTTTATCAAGTAGCGCATAAGTTTACCAATGTGTGAAACTAATTTCAAGTATAATAAAGCAGTTAACTCCATTTTGTGGAGAATGTACAGTAATCACAAAAAACATCTAATTATACAGAAATAGAAGTTCCGAGGTATCTATTTTAACCATTTTTGGAATTAAGTGTGTAGACTACCTGAAAAAGAGGGCGCAAATAGAACTATGTGACGGAGGTTTGTGCTCACGATCTCAATAATTTAAAAATCTTAATCAAATCATGTACCCAAAAGCATACTGAATTTTATACGCCATTCACTAGCTCCACTATAAACATGTAAAGTAGTGTGATACCAGGAAAGGGATATATTTGCACATTTTTTGGAGTATACATACCCTTAGCGTCGCATATACTGAGCTCTATTGCCTGGAATAGCTAAAAAAAAAAAAAAAAAAAAAACTTGCTTAATACAGCAGGCGTTCGCTCTGGTCTTGCCTATCTGTCCTAATTATGGAACCTGTATGTAATTCCGAAAGGTTGGAAATGAAATTCCAGGGCATGATGGAATACCAGAAGTCTATTTCCGACAGATAGGCCATTATACTTTAAGAAAATCTACATGGGTTATAGTGTCTTTTTATATATACACACATAAATACAATATATACAAAGTGGAAGTGAAATAATCCTGCAGATTGAAAGAGACAATAGGATACACTTAAATAAATAGAAAACCTATATTACGTTTCGTGATTAAATTCACGGTTAATTAGAAAATTAATTTTGATGTTTCAGTAGTCCGGCAACATCAACGCTAATACACTCTACTCGTGATACAGATGTAGGAGGTCAGGTCAACGAACTCTGTGTGTCTCAGTAGGTGAGCCGCGCTCTGAGTTGAAGTTGCCACTTACTCGCTTCGTGCAGTGGCCTGAAATTAGAGGTTTTTAAAATTAAATTTGCACGAAAACCGTGCACGCTATTGAAATACACCAGAGGGATAAATTATTCTTTATTAGATTTCCTACCGATATGTACAAAAATCACGATCCTACTCGCACTAGTTACCGAATAAGAGGTTGTTAAACATTTGAGAAAAGAACATTTTTTTTCTAAAAAATACTATGAAGTTTCCACCAATATGATATTATAGTTTTTTGTTATATACAACATGAGCTATTCCCTCTGATAATTTGCAAGGTTATTTCATTTCCACCCTGTATAATTGTTTGTTTAGCACATACGACTGTTTTTGATACATAGGCCTATATAAACAACCCTATATAAATATATATATAGACCTTTGGGGAGGCCGAGACGTAGGTGGGAAGATAATATAAAAATGGATTTGAGGGAGGTGGGATATGATGGTAGAGACTGGATTAATCTTGCTCAGGATAGGGATCAATGGCGGGCTTATGTGAGGGCGGCAATGAACCTCCGGGTTCCTTAAAAGTAAGTAAGTAAGTAAGTATATATATATATATATATATATATATATATATATATATATATATATAAGAAATATTTGAGTCCTATTATTTTGTTAAGAAGTTTATTAAAAAATAACAATACAGTTCAGTTCAATTCATAAAAGAACGGAGTTCATTCAGGTATAAACCAATTTCAGAACATTCATATATGGTTGTAATTTTTCCTCCTCTATCATTAATAGCTTCTCTTGTAGGTAATGAATATCATTCAGAAAAAATTCTTGCTGAATATGCAATTTTTTTAAAGCTTTCACAATTACGACAAATTGCAGCTATTACACCACAATATTTAAAGTTCTTAATATTCTCAGTGCCCTGGAAAAATCTCCACAACATTCATAATAACACTGGATAAAGTCAATTTACATTTGTAAAGCAAAACTATTAAACAGATATTCCCGGTAATTCAATGAAAAATAGCATGAATTTATTTATCGTTTCTTATTTTCCGTAGTAACAATAGTGAAATAATTGAAACAGAGGTTTCTGTGAAAATAAAATAATATTTCCTGACTTTTGAATAACCCTATAGGCCTATAGAACTGTAATATATTTTATAATTTATTTCGACAATAAATCTATAAGAAGGTCTACAAATGTTTTAACATAAGACACTAGAAAGCGCGATAAAATAATCATCTCACTCTTTAGAAACAACTTCAAGTCTAATACAGTGCAATTCAGTTCCATCTTCTTCAAATACTCTATATTACTAAATTTATTCACTCAGGTGTCCTTTGTTTATTTGTTTCAGAAAGTTAACATCTGAAAGATCCAGCTTCATACTTCCAGAATGTCATCCACTCACGTCTCCGGTTCTCATCAACAAGACTCACTGATATGTTGTATAAATATATTTATTGTATTATTGATACTGCTATTTGCAAATAAATGTAAATAAACCAATGCCAGTGTTATTTTTTATTTCACATACTCTGATGCCTTTCCAATTCACTGCCGGCTAAAGCAAGGAGATGCACTATCACCTTTACTTTTTTATAGAATATGTCATTAGGAAAGTCCAGGAAAACAGAGAGAGCTTGGATTTAAACGGGTTACATGAGCTGCTTGTTTATGCAGATGTCTTGAATATGCTATGACAAAATCCAAAAACTCTTAGGAAAAACACGGGAATTTTACTTTAAGCAAGTAAAGAGATAGGTTTGGATAAATGCAGGTTGAGCTGTAAGTAGTGTAGTTAATTTCAAGCAGTTATTGTTTTAGATATTCCAAATAAAAATATTAAATATAACTTTGTTCGATTTTTCTTCTTTTCAGAGATAAAAATTGTTTTCTATGAAACATATCATGGCGTATTTTGGGAAAGCCATTGATTTAATTCCCAATATGCTCAGTCATTTTAAGGGAGCAGTGTATTACAATAAAAAATTAATGAAAGAATTTTTGTTTTGTCCTTTAAATGTGTAGAAATTTGATTCGATTAAATGCTACTTTTCATTCTGCAAAAGGAATTTTGCAATGTCATATTTGTTAGGATGAAATTTCTGCACATTTAAAAGATAAAACTAAAATTCTTCCAATAATTTATTACAATAATCCATTGCTCTCTATAATGACCGAGCATATTAGGAATTAAATCAATGGCTTTCTCAAAACATGCTATGAAATATTTAATATAAAACAATTTTTGCAAATCAAGATTTTCAGGTATAACTCCCTGTAAAGTTGATTTGAATAATTTCAATTGAAATTATTTAAAACTATTTTTGTCTCGAAAAAGAAGTAAAAACGAGCAAAATTATATTAAACTTTTTTGTTTGAAATACCTAAAAGAATAACTCCACGAAATTAATGACATTACTTACGGTTCAACCTTATATATATATATATATATATATATATATATATATATATATATATATATATATGTGTGTGTATTAGTCCACACCTGTGGAGTAACGGTCAGCGTATCTGGCCGCAAAACCAGGTGGCCAGGGTTCGATTCCCGGTTGAGGCAAGTTACCTGGTTGAGGTTTCCTCCAGGGGTTTCCCTCAACCCAATATGAGCAAATGCTGGGTAACTACAGGTGCTGGACCCGGATCTAATTCACCGGCATTATCACCTTCTTATCATTCAGACGCTAAATAACCTAAGATGTTGATAAAGCGTCGTAAAATAACCTACTAAAAATATACATGCTGTGCATTGTGGTGTAGTTTATTATATAGGCACAGTAATTGTGTGTTCAGTTCAAAACATGCCTAATTACATCCAATTTTATTGCAGAAAAGAGGTAGCCCCATTATTTGTTTTATGTTACCCCCAAATTGCTAATTTAAATAAATGATTGAGTGATAAAATGAAACTGCTATGCACCTAGGGCATACTCTGATAAAGGAAAGAAACTCAGTTAAAATTTGAAATTTTTAAGATTAATTTTTGCAGTTTTCCACAACTTCGTAAAATTGGAGCTACCGCGTTTTTGCAGGGAGCCCTTCAATTAAGGCGACTTTAGGCTGTTACTGATTTTTAGATTCTATTTTTTAATGACTATAGATAATAATGGTGATTAAGTTGGTGATGTATCATGGTACGTAAATTCACAATCCGACATTTGTCGCTGTGACTGACGGAAACTATGAAAAACCCTAGTAAGATTAACCGAACACGAGGTTTGAACTCAGGACTTCCTGAATGCGAGTCCCAAACATTATTTGAGCCACCTCGTTTGGTCGCTCCTCTTTTGTTCATTTGGTCCACGATAAAATATTATTTTTCACTTGATTTGTATTGTACGTCTGATCCAGAGGAAATTCTCGTCTTGCAGGAAAGTGTCTGTCTTTTATTCACAAATTTATAGTGCTATTTTTGGACCGAGGAAAGTATTCGCCTTTGGAATACCTATTGAGGGGAATTCCAAAAACGAGAAAATTATCATATCGTTACTGACATTGGTGGCAGTGTTTCTTACCTATTCATTGTTAAAAGTAGCCTACACTGAATAATGCAAAAAAGGTTTAAGATCGCCTCGGATTGTACGCTTTAACGTATGCGCGGTGAGGATAAAAGTTTATTCCACCAACTCGTTGCAGGCCTTCTTTCTTGACTCGATTAGCATACATTAATACGTCACCTTCACGTCGGATATGACCGAAACATTTTGCTCACCTTCTGTGAACACCCTCCCTCCAAATTATCACACTTTCATTTGTATCTTATTCAGTGATTTGGGCCATGATTTTAAAGCTAACATTCTATTAGATAGTACGTTAACATAATTTTCCAATGTTTGTGTGTTTGTAGTGCAAACCTTGAATCACTAGGTGGCACTGCAAGCAATTCCTGTTTGCTTCGGTGGCAGTGACAGTGCGCGGCCGTGAAATCGCGCCTGGCCAGTCATGCATCACGTTCAACAGCTGTTGTCTACTGTTGTGAACACTTGGTACGAAAACACCCTTCACGAGTCAAGCCTCACCTAAATTTGTTTACCGAAGCTTTCAACTCCTGACGTCTTCTTGCGTCGCTCTAGTCCAGACCTACAGAACGACTGCCTTCGTACCCCTTCTACCCCACCCATCTTTTCTACCAGTGTAGTCACAGCGTCCTAGTTGCGCTCGACTATATCAACATTCATTCCACGGCGGCAGGTATACAATACGCTATCAAGAATTATTACAAATGAACAGATAATAAAATCCTTAGGAACATACCTTTGGAAAGTAAGAGAAAAACAAATGAGGGAAATATACGAGTTAAAAGACATGTAAGATAAATTTTAAAATGTATTTTTGGCAGGTTATTTTACGAAACTTTATCAACATCTTAGGTTATTTAGCGTCTGAATGAGATGAAGGTGATAATGCCGGTGAAATGAGTCCGGGATCCAGCACCGAAAGTTACCCAGCATTTGCTCATATTGGGTTGAGGGAAAACCCCGGAAAAAACTTCAACCAGGTAACTTCCTCCAACCGGGAATCGAACTCGCACCACCTGGTTTCGCGGTCAGACGCGCTAATCGTTACTCCACAAGTGTGGACTGGAAAGAAAAAAGAAGAAATGAAGGAGAAAATTAAATAAACAAATAAGAACAAACAAAAGAAAGAATTAAATAAATAACAGTCAAGAGAAAAAATCAAATCCACTGATGCCATAACCTCGTGATTGCCGTACAGAATTATATCAGTCTGAGGAGGCGTAGTTCGCTGGATTGTAAAAGGCGCTCTATCGGGACTTCACTGGGCCTTAAACTTATATGGCTGAATCGGCAGATGGCACCACATAGCTGAGTCACGATATCTACAAAAAAAATCCGGCCGTTTGGACTTCAACAACGAGCCCACATAAAGGAGCAGGGTTGCCAGATTGGGCGAAAAGTCGTGGTTTGGGTTACTCCGAAGCCCTGTTTGCGATTAACTTTTACTTCAGTCGATTTGCGAATTTTTGGGCTATTAGAAATTTTGGCGACCGAAATTTGGGCGGACAAAAATTCCTTGTCGTTCCTTATCTTTTTATTTGAGCTTATATTTGGCATGAGATGGGTTTTTGATGTCTAATCAATCATTTCTTCTAATAACTTATACGATAATTGAAATCCATAGTTTACGCCTCCACATGTATTTGAAGGGGCTTCCCCATGCCCACTCCATCACTTATCTGAGGAAGCTCCATTGCATAGTTCGTGGGTTTAGACATGACATATTTGACACTTTATCAGCTATTTTCTGCGTTATCCACTATCGCTATGTTATTGGGAGCAAAAGTGATTATAAGTCACTTATTGCCCGCCGCTGTGGAGTAACGGTTAGCATGTCTAATCTTGAAACGAGAGGTCCTGGGTTCAAATCCTGGTTCGGATAATTAACTGGTTGAGATTTTTACGGGGTTTTCTCTCAACCCAATAAGAGCAAAAGCTGGATACTAGATAATGATCGCGGTTGATAAAGCGTCTCAAAATACAGCAATGAAAAGTTACTTGTTATTTTTATTGTGTTTGTAATTATTTACATGACTATGAACGGTGAGTTCATTATGGCCTCTTTCACACTGGGCACTATAATATTTCTTTCTCTGCGATATTATTAATATTTTGTATAATTGCAATGGGAATGTGGGAAAAGTATACAGTAAGAACTAACTAGGGACATAAAAAGTAGACTTGAAAACAACATATAGATTCATCAAACACAGACAAAATTCAGCATCTATCTTCAAAGATGTGTTGCCAGTTGCTAAATCATGAACAGAATTTGAAATTTAGTCGGCGGTTTTGTGGCCATTCATACCGCGATAAAAATCTTTGGATCATTTAAGACAGGTATGCTCAAAATTGTAAAAGCACCGATTACACGGATGATGCTGCACTGCATAACATACACAGTGTACGGACTGGGCTCCGCAACTACATTGCACTGTACATTGCAGCACCGCCCGTAGCATAGTTCTTGTACTCTTACAAATACGGATAATAAACTGAATTTGAAAAAGGAAAGAGTATACACTGCAATATTCAGTTATTACATTATTTATTATATTTAATATAGTTATGATATAATAATATCATAGATAATATCATTTTCACATAGTCTACATTGCGGTCTATTCAACATCTGCATTCTTTTCTGAAAGTAATCGGGGAATATATTTCCAACAAATTTACTGCAATGCGCTAAAGGTGCTCATTTGTTAATCGGGACCTATGTTTGGATTTAGCAACTTTCATTCTCGAAAATAATTGTTTGCACACATATGTCGAGACGAAGGTAGCTAACATAGTGGCAGCGAATACAGTAAGCTCATCTTGGGATATTTCGTTTTGTTCATTTTTTAAATAATCCTATGCTTGTCAAGTCATATTCTCTGCATTTAGTTCTGAATTCTATTACTTAGGAAATCAATTAACTCGTCCTGGAACTGCACTCTCACGGATTGTACTAAATTTACTATGAAAAGATTAACAAAGAGTCCAATATCACTCTCCATACGTCTAAAATTACTAAATCTATGTTCAGTGAATTCACATTTGAACTGTTCCAGTAGGCTACAGAGACATAATTAACTATATTTTGTTCAGGCACCATACATCTCTTTACAAGTTCACCATCCATGAAGGGTTTTAGTGCCTTAGCTAATTCCCAACGTACTACATAGGCTAACTTGCTCCAAAACATAGACTCTGAATTGTTCGACTCTCTTCAATGTTTGTCCTTTCATGAAGTGCTTTCAATTCTTGAAGCTGTAGTGCACGTTGCACCCCTGAAAAATTATTTTATCAAAATATCTATTTCTGCTGGAATAAAATCACCACAATAACAATAATAATAGTAATAATAATAATAGGGCTAATAATAATAGCAATAATAATAATAATAACAACGTTGGTATATGAAAATAGGCTATATTACAGAAAACAGTTTCTCTGTCACTTCGGAATGTTCTGGGTAGCAGAGACTATAATGTAGTTTTATGTTGCTCAGTAGTATTCCTGACAGTACCTTACAATATCGTAAACACTTTACGATTTCACCGAACGTACAACTAAAATAGTCTTCCTCCCACACTATCAGGAATGATCGTTTGCTTACAGAAGGTTTTGACTGTGTCATTGTCCGGCACTGTTCGTACTTTACTAAGTATTTGAACTGCCTTCCACAGTCATCCGTCGAGCTTCGAACGAGGAACAGCACGCTCTACATTGGAAGGTTTGATCACAGAACGTAATCGGGAGTCAGAGAATGAGCATACCTGATTTAAGATAACTTATTGAATTAATTGTCCAAGTGTAGGAATGTAGGTGTATCTCCAACTTCATAGAACATAGTGCACTGCAAAAATTAAGACGGTCATAGCTACTAATATCCTAAAAGAGCAAGTATGAGATATGAAACAAGTACCAATTTCCTGAATTATTATTAACGAATCGACAGATGTATTATACAACTTCGCAATGTACCTGCTGCAGGTATTATAACAGGATTTTTGTCTCTCATTAAGATAGGAGATAGTGTCAAATTAAAATATTGGACGATTTTTTCCTCTAAAAGGCAACTTTTAAAGAAATAATTGCGAACTTCCGTCAAAACAATCTGGCAATCCTGTAAAGGAGTGGCAAAGCGCAATAAACCTCAGGCTGCAGTGTTAGCCTTCGAGCCCCTTCTCCGTACAGAAGGAGAAACAATAATATACTAATGATAAAATAAATCTAAGGGACATTTACAACTCTAACAAAAACGAGTTTTACAAAGTAATAATACGTGAATGAATCTATGTGTAACTCCTCGATTCCTCCCTGCGCTGCGATTTTGAATTCGACTATAAAGAAAGAAAGCAGTGACAGGCGCAGCCGAGTAGCTACAGAGCATAAGGTTCTCTGATCCGTATTAATTATGATGCTTTTAACTTAGTGTTACAATCTTTGGACATAATATAGCAAAATATAAATTTCTTATGCCATACCGGTAGGTCTCCCTTTACCAAGGGATGGTCGATCTCCCAGGTAAAGTACTATTAACATCAACATTGTCAATACACAGTGTTGATTAATAAATTATTTTCATTAACAATGGTGTAGGCATATCTTGGAAATTTTAGAGCCCCCCCCCCCAAGTACAACATTTCATTTGAAAAGAAGAATAACGCAAGAAGCCACATTGGCCTTTTTGTCAGCACAACGATATAACGTTTCCCAGAAGCATTCGCTTTCTCGTCTTCCGCCTCAACTTGCATTTAATAACGCGGGATTGTCTTGAATGAAACATGACGCCAGGAATTTTAATGACCTCTTGCGAGAGAGAAAAAGAGAGAGAGAAACTGAAGCAGCCGTATTTGTACACTGAAATGCCCAAGAAGCGGATGCAGGAAACTCGACCTGCACGGGAATGCAGTTTCTGTTTACAAACACGGAACAGTCGAGCCTGTGTACGAGCCACACCAACGCATTTCTTGATATTTTATCGGCAGAGAACCTAATGGAGCAATGAATTGTAAAGCAACAATGGCAGGGGACTTAGCCTACGAGATATCCTGATCCACAAATATCCCACGACCTTGCGAGAATAGAAATCTGAAGACAAAATTATTTGACTGAACTGCATCAGGAAAAATATCGGTCACGAAGATGACACATAATTTCCAACTGTACGTTTTTTGCTTTTCGCAATAATTCTTGTAATCTGGGTTCAAATCCCGGGAGAGTCTAACTGGAATTTCTTGTTGACAAAGACTTGGTTTAGTGGTAGGTTTTTTTGCAAGGTATTCCTATTTCCTCTACCGGCATTCTACCATTGTTCCATTAATGATCATTACCATCATACGGTGTTGCTTAGTTCGCCTCCTTTTGTGCACCAAGGACATCGCCTTCATGGTCGTTGAAAGAACTACAAGCTTCGGCGCTGCGCCTACTAGGTCGGGACGCTTGGGATAGTTAGTTACAAAAAAAGTTGTCATGTACGTAACTGATAGTTCATTTGTTTTAGCCTAGCCGTCCACTGGCACCGTGAACGGCCGAATATTTGTTAGGCCGTATACGACCGAATGCCGGACAACCGGCAGAAGAGCCGATCGATCGTCCACTGGAGCCGACACTACGGCCGTTAATTACCAGATGTATGTCCTCGTGCTACATGCTTATACTTAATACATACATACATACATACATACATACATACATACATACATACATACATACATACATACATACATACATACATACTCAGTCGGTTAAGGCGCTTGCCTGCCGGTCTGAAGTTGCGCTCGAGCACGGGTTCGATCCTCGCTTGGGCTGATTACCTGGTTGGGCTTTTTCCGAGCTTTTCTCCAACAGTAAGTTGAATGCCAGGTAATCTATCGAATCCTCGGCTTATCTCGCCAAATATCATCTCGCTATCACCATCGACGCTAAATAACCTCGTAGTCGATACAGTGTCGTTAAATAACCAACTAAAAAGTACATACATATATACAAATGGCTTTTAAGGAACCCACAGGTTCATTGTCGCTATCACATAAGCCCGCCATCGGTCCCTATCCTGTGCAAGATTAATCCAGTCTCTATCATTATATCCCACCTCCCTCAAATCCTTTAATACTCTTATTATTCTCCTATTTACGTCTCGGCCTCCCTAAAGGTTTTTTCCCTCCGGCCTCCCAACTAACACTCTATATGCATTTCTGGATTCGCCCATACGTTCTACATGCCCTGTCCATCTCAAAAGTCTGGATTTAATGTTCCTAATTATGTCAGGTAAGGAATACAGCGTGCAGTTCTGCGTTGTGTAACTATCTCCACGGGTAAGTTTCATCATCTATACCTACACAATAAACTTCTAGAAGATAGTGCTAAGTTTTTCGATTACTATCGGATGAAAGTTGATATATTTCAATATATTATAAATGTAATTCGTCCATCAATCTCAAAATGGTCAAATTTCAAAGAATTTGTACCACTGAGAAACGTTTGTCAGTGATATTAAAGTAAGTAGTACATGAATAATAATTTGTTAAGCCTAAAAATTTTAGTTCACTTGTTTAATGAAAAAAAATACAACATCTAATTAATTTTTCGGCGTTCATGGCGAAATTTATGGAAGCAGTGACCACGTGTTGCTCTGTTAGGCCGAATGAGACCGGAAAATCCCATCTGAATTGGATCCAATCGTCATTTGGCCGTCTTCGGCCGCAAACAGCCGAATAGGGCGAGTGTAATGGACGCGCTCCAATGCATTCTCTTGTTGTGGGATCATTCGGCCGTGTACGACCGTAAACGGCCGAGTTGTTATTTGGCCGAATTCGGTTCCAGTGGATGGCCAGCCTTAACCTTCATTCAGAAAGAAAACACACACATAAATAAAGTGAGTTACACCACAGTCTAGTATATACAGTCACGAAGCTCAATACGTAGTAAATATGCATACATAGATAGTTGCTAACCACTAGGACCGCTAATATCGCCTCATTACAGACAATGCGAAATAGTGCCGGCACAGTCTATTGTTCCTAGTACCCTCACAACTCAAGCTTCTAGACTGTATATACTAGACTGTGGTATAACCCTTCACTCTCTGTATCGATGTCTCCAGTCGACTGTGGTCGATAACGCACTCGTATACAGAATAAAGTGCAGATAACAGCAGGAGATGATGATAAACGTAATAATAATAATAATAATAATAATAATAATAATAATAATAACAATAATAATAATGTTTTATTTTCGCTGGCAGAGTTAAGGCCATAAGGCTTTCTCTTCCACTCAACCAGCCTTAATCAATACAATACATATTTAAATTACGAGTATTTACACTACACTTAAAAGTTCTCCAGCAATATTCTTCAGTTAAGTTAACGACTAGTAGACTACATATTTATTTAAATTTAGATAAACCTATAAGGTAAAGTAGTAACTTAATTTATGAGTTAATTTAATTCAATCAATTATAATTAATTTTAGATTTGAGATAGCTAGTAAATTTATGAAAATTAATTTAATATAAGCTTACTAGAACTATGTTACAGGGAGAAAAAAAAATATATAAATCTAAAATAGATTTCTATAATGCGAATATTAATGTAATTGCCATTAGAGGTTTTGTAAATCTATTTAGAGAAATTAATGATAATAATAAGAATGGACAGATGTTAGTTTCATTATATAAGTAACAAATATTAATCAGCAATTAATCTGTTAAGTAAGAATTTATGTAATTTTGACCTAAATGAAGTTATTGTCCAACAACCCCTTACATCACTCGGAAGTGAGTTCCAATTTCTAGCAACTGAAACTGTATAAGATGAAGAATATAAAGATGTCTTGTAGTAGGGTATAATGAGTAAATTGTTATCATGAGATCTTGTACTTAGCTGATGATATGCGGATAAATTTTGAAAACGAGAAGCCAAATAGATTGGGGTAGCGGTGGGCATAATTTGAAATAAGAGAAAAAGAGAATGCAGGGCTCGTCGATCGCTTAGCCTTAGCCAAGACAGAGTTTGGAAAGACGGGGAAACATGATCATACTTACGAATATTGCAAATATAACGGACGCACGCATTATGGACACGTTGTAGCCTGCTGCTCAAATTTGCATTGAGGTTACTTAATATAACATTGCAGTAGTCAAAGTGTGGCATCACGAGTGTTTGTACAAGGATTAATTTTAATTTATCGGGAAGAAAGTGCTTCAGTCGCTTTAATGAGTGAATAATAGAAAATATTTTTTTTGGAAGTGTGATTCATTTGTTCACTCCATTCCAGGTGACAATCCATATAAATACCAAGGTTCTTCACAGTCGAGCTGTATGGAATAGTATTATTATTTACAATTATCGGCAGCAAATTTTGTTTGTCACACTTCGATTTTTGATGTTCTATTAAGATAGCCTGCGATTTACTTGCATTTAAATTAAGACCGTACGTTTTCGACCATATGGATATTGACTTCAAGTCATCATTAACTATAGTTATAGCGTCATTTATGTAGTTAGGTCGAGTATGCAGATAGATTTGTATGTCGTCAGCATAAATATGGTGTCGACAGGATGTTAGATTAAAAGAAATATCATTAATAAAAATAGAAAATAGTAAAGGTCCTAGGACAGAGCCTTGTGGTACGCCAGTCTTCGTGGTACGCCAAGTGGAATAACGATTATTAATAGACACGCACTGTTGGCGTTCACGAAGATAGGAGTCCATCCACGCTAAGGCATTATCAGAAAAATGCAGTGCTCTTAATTTTGCAATTAGTAAATCAACATCTACAGTGTCGAAGACTTTGGAGTAGTCTAAAAGTGTTAGTATTGTGATCTGTCCTTTGTCTAAAGCTTCACGTGTATCCTCAGTCACTTTAAGCAGTGCAGTCGATGTTCTGTGTCCCGTTCTGAAGCCTGATTGATAAGGGTCAAGAATATTGTGAGTATTGAGGTAATCTGTCAGTTGTTTGTGCACAATTCGTTCCAAACCTTTTAAGAGAACAGGAAGAATACTAATTGGTCTATAGTCATTAGGTGTTACAGGCAGTTTAATTTTAGGAAGGGGACGAACAATAGCCTTTTTCCATATGTCTGGGTAATGTGAAGTCATTATGGATGCATTGAATATATGGGTTAGTGTCGGAAGAATTATGTCCATAATTTTGTTCAGAAGTTCTATATTTATATTGTCTACTCCTTGTGATTTTGACTTGATGCGCTTTAGTGCTGATTTTACGTCAGAAAATGTTATGTAGGAAAAGAAGAACTTGTCTCGTGCTGGGGTGGGTGTAGAGATTAATTCATTAATAGTCTGTTGTTTCGTTGCGGCGTCAGGTGCGTGAGTACTGGTGGACGTAGGTATTGGTAAGTGCGGCCAAAGGACGAGCCATATCGGAAAGAGGTCTTTGCTATAGATTTGTTCAGGGGCGTATTTTGCGGACTACCGGGGCTACCGGCGGTAGCCCAAGGAAATTACAAAAGAAAAAGTTTATAATATAACATAATGTAATAATTTTGTATTATTAGTTTTACCATAGTAATTAAAATTAAAGTAATTGTTAAATTTATATGCGCTCTCTACTTTCGAAAAGAAACAAGTTGTCAAGGCGACATCGCTGGAGAAACCGCTTGCTACGTGAGGTAGCCTGTGACCGTTTCGCTCACGCTGTCCTTCGCACAACTGCCCGTTCCCCCTCTCCCTTCTGTTTCCATCGTTCACTGTAGACCGGGCGAGTTGCCGCTCTCGTGATCGGTTTCTTCGCAGGCGCGAAGCAGCAATACGCTTAGTACGCTAGCAATTGAATGTGATTGTGTTCTTGCAGTGCATTATTTTAAATCTGTGATTTGTTCGAGTGTCTAAGAGTTATATTAATTGTGAATTATTAAGTTTTTAATTTCCCAATTAAGTGATATTGTGAAAAATATGGCAGAACAAGTTTCTGGAGAGGTTTGTGTTGAAAATGACTGTGTAATAGAAGGTTTATTAAAAGTGCCTTTTAACCGTCGTACATAACAACGAGAAAGTTGAAATTGTGAAAATGGAAAGACCAACTCCTGAGTTAAATTTGTCCATGGACGCAAAGAAAAACAGCGAGAGTACACACGCCATTACACTTCAACATCATATGGTAAGTGGAATTGGTTGTGTGGTACTTCTAAACTGTCTAAACTATTTTGCTGGCCATGTTTGTTATTTAGCCGCGAAACTAATGTGTGGTCAAAAGAGGGGTTTTCTAATATGAACTCCCTTCGAACGGCAGTCCTAGAATACGACAAATCAAAAGCTCATATTTGTAGTAGCATGAACTTTGCAAACTTTGGGAAGACAAGAATTGATTTACAGCTAGATAAGCGAAAAGCTCTACACATCAACCAACACAATGCTCTTGTGAAAAAAAAAAATCGGGAGATTTTACTGCATCTTATTAACGCAGTCTGCTTTCTAGGAAAACAAGAATTGGCTTTTCGGGGTCATAATGAGAGTGTGGAATCAGACAATATAGGAAATTATATTGAATATTTAAGTTCCTTATGTGAATTTGACCATTTACTGGGCAATCATCTTGAGAGTTCAACACTATGTCGTGGTACTTCTCTCGCAATTCAGAATGACTTAATATTTGCTATAAGAGGGATTATGATAAAGAACATAAAACCTTTTGTGGCCATTGTTGTTGATGAAACAAGTTACTGCTCTAATCAGAGTCAATTGTCCACTGTTTTAAGATACGTCGACAGTACTGCCAATGTTCAAGAACGGTTTATAGGATTCACAAATGCCAGTTCGGACAAAACTGCTGTTGCTTTGTTTCAGCATGTGGAAGGTGTTATAGCAGAATTCAATGTCGGCAATAAGTTAATTGCACAGACATACGATGGTGCTTCAGTTATAGCGGGAAATATTAATAGCTTAAAAACAAAAGTTCAAGAAAAGTATCCTCAAGCACTATTTGTCCATTGTTACAGCCATGTTCTCAATTTAGTTTTGCAACAAACTACTTCATCCATTCCAGAATGCCGCATTTTTTTCAAAACACTGTCGGGTTTAGCTGCATTTTTCTCATCATCTCCTAAAAGATCAGAAAACTGAAGGAATTTATGAACAAGAAACTCCCAAAAGTAGCACCAACTAGATTGAATTTTACATCTCGGCTTGTAAATACAGTAAAGGAATACAGAGAAAAACGGACTGCTTTCTTTAAAAGTATCATTTTATAATGACTCTGAAGAAAACTGGGATGATGCTGTAAATGTGCAGGCTCAAAGATATTTGAATTTTTTCACACAGTTTCAGAATATATTTCTTCTTGAAGTCTATGCTAGAGTGTTCGCACATACAGATGTGATCTACAATATTCTTCAGACAAAAAGTCTAGACATAGCATACTGCTTGCAAGAGGTATCAAAGTTAAAAAATACTATATCCGAGTTCAGACGTAGTGGGTTTCCGTCCATATGGAGTAACATGGAAAATGAAAATTCTTCAGCCAATACATTGGAACCACCATTAAAGCGAAGAAAAGGAGATGATGAATTGAAATACAGGCAGCTGTACTACAGCATACTAGATCGTATGCACATGGAAATTACTGACAGATTTTCTGATTATGGAAAGCTTCAGTTCACACATTTTCTAGATTCTCAAAAATTTTCTGCTTATAGAGAAATCTTCCCGAATGAGGCAATAAACAAATTATTTCAGTCCTATAACAGTCACTTTGATGAAGTACGTTTGAAAAATGAATTAAGTGTAATATATTCAGCAGAAGTCTTTGATTTTTCGAACAAACCTATCCATGAAATATTATCTGCCATATATGAAAACCAGCTGAACCAAGTTATTCCTGAAGTCCTTAAATTGGCAACATTAATTGTGACAATACCAGCTACGTCAGCATCGGTAGAAAGAACATTTTCTGCGTTGAAGAGAATAAAATCCTACTGTAGATCAACTCATACACAAGAACGTTTATCCGGCTTGGCACTAATATCCATTGAAAAGCCATTTCTACAGAAACTTTGCAAGTGGCCCAACTGTAATTTCAAGGACGAAGTCATCAACGTATTTTCGTCCCAATCAAGACGTCTGGAATTCACATAATATGTAAGGCATTTTATTATAGGGATTTTAAAATATATTTTGTGTAATAATAGGGTCAGTGGTAGCCCAAACCCTTTAACCAGTATACGCCACTGGATTTGTTATCATTTTGTGGTTAAATTATAGACCTATCAACTTTTATGCATAATGCTCGAGTCATTCGCAGCAGCAGCAGCAGCAGCAGCAGCAGTAGTAGTAGTAGTAGTAGTAGTAGTAGTTGTAGTTTTAATTTTTGCCTGACAGAGTTAAGGTCATAAGATCTTCTCTTCCACTCAACCAGGTTTGAATAATAGGCTACACATGATATACATAATTATGTATATTATTATTATTATTATTATTATTATTATTATATAACTAGGAACATTAAATCCAGACGTTTGAGATGGGCAGGGCATGTAGTACGTATGGGTGAATCCAGAAATGCATGTAGAATGTTAGTTGGGAGGCCGGAGGGAAAAAGAACTTTAGGGAGGCCGAGACGTAGATGGGAAGATAATATTAAAATGGATTGAGGGAGGTGGGATATGATGACAGAGAATGGATTAATCTTGCTCAGGATAGGGACCAATGGCGGGCTTACGTGAGGGCGGCAATGAACCTCTGGGTTCCTTAAAAGCAAGCAAGTAAGTAAGTAAGTAAGTAAGTAAGTAAGTAAGTATTATTATTATTATTATTATTATTATTATTATTATTATTATTGGCTACGGCGTAGCTCACTCGGCTAAGGGGCTTGCCTGCCGATCTGGAGTTGCGCTCGGGCACGGGTTCGATTCCCGCGTTTGCTGTTTACCTGAATGGATTTTTTCGAGATTTTCCTCAAACGTAAGGCGAATGTTAGGCAATCTATGATGAATCCCCGACCTCATCTCGCCACATACTATCTCGCTATCACGAATCCCATCGACGCTAAATATCCTAGTAATTGATACAGCGACGTTAAATAACCAACTATATTATTATTATTATTATTATTATTATTATTATTATTATTATTATTATTATTATTATTATTATTGTTCCAGGGCGTGAGATAAGATTAGCTGTTCATAGACTTGACATGACATCATATTGGATGCGTGCCACAGCATCCTGTTTGTGCTGAAGTTGACTTTCTATTCATGATTCAAAACTTGAACTCATAGACAATTTACAATACAGTATAGTGATAAAGACTGATATTACGATTATGTTTCCTACAACTTAAATTATTTCTTCATTTATTTAATTCATTTACTTTCACTGGCAGAGTCAAAATCAGAATGCTTTCTCTTCCACTCAACCAGTATAAAAATGTACATCAAATATAAATAACAGCAACATATAGAATAATAATAATAATAATAATAATAATAATAATAATAATAATAATAATAATAATAATAAACAATAATAATAATAATAATAATAATAATAATAATAATAATAATAATAATAATAATAATAATAATAGCAAATGTAGATGTGTTTAAGTTACATGCAATTCGAAGAGTTAAGCAATTATAGTCTAATGTAGTGCTGAATAAGACAATTTGTTTAATTTTATTAATAAGAGAAATTCTGGCTCTTCTTTGCCAATATATCTCTATAGATTTAATTTCTTTTTCCTCTGTTTTATTTATCTGCTGTACATACGTCATCACTCTCTTAAATTATGTTATTTAACCCTTTGTTGCCGGACATACAGTAAGAAAAAATTGAAATAAATCCGTTTTCTTTGCTGAATGTTGTTAGAATATGAATTCTGATCATACAGTAATTTTTTCAGAAATTTTTTATTATTATTATTATTTTTTTATTTAAAAAAAGTCGTATTTCTATGTACAGTACTGTCAGTATCCTAGATGGATTTTATTTATCAGGTTGCACGTAATTTCTGGCGGTTTATTATTCTTCCAGGTCTTCCAGTATGCAAAATAAATCACCGTACTTCTAAGTACCGTCAGGCAACTAACGGTTAATATAATAAATGTATTTTTGTTTAATTTTTGATGTCCTGCTGCAATAAATTTGAGTTTATGGTTTCTGTTACTCTTTTAACTTTTACCATTTTTTCTGTTGTATCTCCTTCATATCTTATATTGTATCACTCCTATGTTCCTCACATGATCTAATAATTCAATTATTTTCCATTTTTAATGATTCTCTTTTCCCTCCACCATACAAATATTATGTGTCTTTATATTAATTTTAAACCTCATTTCTCGTATTTTACTTAAATATATAAAGTGCAATAATTATCAACGAGTATAATAAAACGAATGTGTAAGCATTTTTACATGCCCAGTTTGTAGGATGCATACCCGCTGGGACAACGTAGGTCCCTAATTGTTATTATTATTATTATTATTATTATTATCATTATTATAATAATTATTATTATCATCATTATCATTATTATTATTATTATTAATTACTTTATTACTACTACTATTAAAAAGTACCTCCTATTAAATTCCGGCCCGCATTTCATTTCTCGTAGATTGGCAGGTCTGATGTTACGCGTATTCTGCGATTGTGCAGAATGACGTAAGACGTTTAGTTCAGTATTTTGCCGACAGGGCTCAACGCTTGGTTGCACTATAATGTATCCCTGCCTTTGCTGATGTTGAAGCCGATACGCAGCTTAGAAATGTTTATTTCTGCGCCTTTGGTAGGATGCAGAAACCCAGAATGTTCGTATCAGAAAGGTGGACTATTTTATACAGTTTATATACATATATATGTATATACATATATTAACTCTAATTTAAAACGTATATGTAATAACTTATGGAGGTAAAAGAAAGCAATATCGCAGCATCCATAACCTTCCATCCGCTCACTTCTTGTTTTTCAAGGATGGTTCCTGCATAGCTCCTTTTATGTCTCCCTTTCATGTATTGTTGGACCTTACACGTCTCTCTTTTTGCTGAGTTCTGCAGTTCATTACCGTTTCGACAATCTCTCTCGTTCCAACCCTTGTAAATAAATGCCCATGTCAGATTAACTGCTTATCTCGTGCTTCATCAGTTAATGGTCTATTGACCTTCATGATCTTCCTAATTTCATTATTTTCAATTTTATTAACAAGTGAAATTGTGGCTCGTCTTTGCCAATAATATATCTCTACAGATATAATTTTTCCCTCTGTCTTATTGATCTGCCGTACATACGTCATCACACTCTTAAAATGATGTTTTATAATAAATGTATTTTTGTTTAATTTCTGATGTCCTGCTACAATAAAATTGAGTCTATGGTTTCTATTACTCTTTTGACTTTTACCATTTTTTCTGTTGTATCTCCTTCATATCTTATACTTTATTACTCCTAACATATATTCCTCATATGATCTAATAATTTAATTATTTTCCATTTTTAATGGTTCTGTTTTCTTTCAACACACAAATATTATGTGTTTTATATTGATTTTAAACCTCATTTCTCGTATTTTTCTTTTAATTTACGACGCATGCACTATCCAAAATCATCTTTATCTTGGGTATTCACTATTTGGTCGTCAGTAAAATTGATAACGTTATGTTATCTATTAATTGTATTCCTATTCTTTGATATTTTTCCTTTATTATTTCGGCAATTCATTGACAGAAATTTTAAATATTTCCAATTTCAATTTTAAACGAAGAATTTTTATACGTCCCTACATTCATTGTATGGATTTTTTAAATCAAATTAATGTTTATTTATTAACAAGGATACTGTCAGTTTATTCTACATAATACAAACAATTCACGACGAAAAGAATCAATTTTGATTTGAAATAACGAATTAGTGTGTAACATGGTTTTCAATTAAAAAAGTGACAATCAATTTATATTAAAATTATTTCACATACCTCATTCCCGATTTAATTGAATCCATATATAATGTTTGTGAAATCCATCCAGAAGGTTGGGAAAGAGCGATTTACATAGGTAGAAGGGTTATCCAAACCACTTTTTCGTTATTGAGAGGTCTGAAAATATGTATTTTTCGCGAAAATTCAGAAGGGAATTTTTGTAGTATTAGCCTACATAATGTCTGTTTGTAATTTCTGTGATGAGAATGTAAAAATATTATTATGTATCAGATTTATAACGTCTATGACATTTTCCTGTACTTATTACATTATAATAAAATTACCTTTTACAGCTGAAGGCGGAGTAAAATTGACAGGACTCATAAAATGTAATGATGTACAATCCAGTAAAATGTTAAGTGTTACAAAAAATTATCATAATTTAATTTACTGCTCTTATCTATTTTTATTATCTTCCCAATCTCTCGTCTTCCACTCTTCTTTCCCTTATTGTAGTTTCTGTATAACTGCTTGGATACATGGTTGGCTTCCCTTTTCTCCTTTCCAATGGAGTCCAATCCAGTAATTTTTCGTTGGCCATTTTTTGAACATTACTATATCCTTGTAATTTCTTGCATTTCACAAAAAGACAAAATAGTGCTTGATACATTCTTCTATATAATAATTAAGAACCTCATTTCATTTAGCCTAACATTATACCTATATATTGTAATCCTTTTCAGGATCGTCCACGGGTGGCGGAAGGAGGACATCACCGGATATTTGTTTATGTATGTAGGAGGCTCCCGAAGACTATTGTCCATCCAACTCAAGAGTGAAATCTGATGTAAAAAAATGTACCTGGTGTGATGTCTTATGATTGGCTGTCTTCCACAGTATATCACGGAGCGGCATAAAGAATAAAGTATATAACCATATTTTATATTTTACTGTTTGTTTGTTATTATTATGTACAATCATTTAAAATGGAATAATCATATTCATTATATTTGTAATAAATTACGTAAAACATTATATTACTTTGTTGTTCTAAGAAATATTTTGTCAATTAACTGTTTACGTGTAATTTATTTAGCATTATTTCAATCTATATTTCTGTATGGTATTATAGGTTGGGGTGGAACTTAAAAATCCAACTTATATCCGTTAATTTTACTGCAGAAAAAAGTATTAAAATTTTGTTTAAAAAAGCAGAAGGATTACTCAACTGAATTGTTCTTTAAACATTTCAAAGTTTTAAATTATGCACCAAATATGCCTGGGTTAAATCCCAAATCTCTCTGCAGTGCATATGAAAGGAAGGCATATGTCACTGTTGATAGTGATTCGTCCGTCGGATGGGGACGTTAAGCCTGGTGGCCCCATTGGTGTTATTCGACATGAGCAGCCTACGTGCCGGCACCGGGTTTCTCCTCCTCTCTTCCTCACCTTCATCATCATCCTCACTCATTCCCTACACTACATTTACATGAACACTTAACATACGCTCAATCTAGTACACGAAACACCTGTTCACACAGATACACATCATGCACAACGTGGCCCACCGAAGCGGTGTTCAATTTGAAAATGGGTCACAGTTCTGCCATCTATCCGAAGTATACGGAACCCGAATCAAGCAAGTGAAGTGAGTAGGCATTGGAAACACACACATATCAAAATTTTCAACATTAAACAAATTTATTATTTTATTTTATTAAAATATTTTCACAGAAATCTTAATGACTTTGAAAGGTATATACATGAATATAGAACTAAAAATACGAATTCTCTGCGTTTGTCCGAACCTAAATGTAAAACCAATGCAGCTTTTTATCGTAGCATGATTCAAGGTCCCAGATAATTAAACAAATTTTATTCTAATATTATTTTAACTACGAATCCTCTCCAAATTAATAAAAAAAAAATAAAAAAAACTTGTATTGGATTTATAGTTTGGGTTCAAACATATTGAACAATTTTTAATCTATATTCACTCTCAATTTTAATTTTATTTTCGTCTGTATTGGAATCCCCTCCTGAACACGAGTCTTATTCACTCAGGAGTGGGCTATTTTATTTTACATTGTATTAACTTGTATTCATTTCAAACTTGGTAGCAATAAAATAAATAAATAAAATAATAAAACCTATTTACAATAAATAATTGTATTTAAATTTCAAATATATTGGTTTTATTATAAGATTATTTCATTCACTACATCTTGATATGGACTGTGACACTTCAAAGCTATGCTTCCCTTCCAAATGACGTCATTCTTGAGGTTGCAGTTGGTCACCTACCTGGGTAAAACTCTCAGCGTAAATAGTCCGATAATTCTCCTTGTTCTTGCATCCTCCTTGTATTTTCCTTCTTCTCCTTGTATTTTACTTGTACTCTGTGTATTCTCCTTGTTATCCTTGTCTTCCCCTTCTTAGTCTTATATTCTCCTTGCTCGTCTTATCTTTTCCTTGTTCTCCTTATATTTTCCTTGTACTCCTTCAATACTCCTAGTTCTTCTTGTTCCGCACACTTTTCGTTAACAACTTCTTCTACGGAAAGATAGGCTATGCAGCATAATAAAGCTATGCACCTGTCGACAGGTGATCGCACCTACGATATGCATCAGTAGCAGAGTAAAGCTATACGCTTGTCAACTTTTTCTGACGTTCTTCCCGGCAAATGATGGGTAATCATGTGTCGAATCCTCAGATTCATCTCTCCAAATACCAAATAATAGGTAACTTTTACAAGAGTGTAAGAGTATTTTCCGTCCGTTTCTTCAGAGATAAGAAAGAACTTCTCGTGAGATTACAAAAATTTTTGCATACTGAATGATAAAAGAAGACAGTCAATGTGAAGGGAAGCGCAGTAGTAAATTGGCTCAAAGGTATAAACGCTTCAATCACAAATAGCCTCTCTAAACAAAACAAAGATTATGGCAATTTGCGCTCATTACTACTCATAAATTAAATAGATCGGAAAGAATATACTGCTGTTGGGATGCGCAAGAGAATCTGATGACCAGAAAGGACACAACAATTAGTCATCCACGAGAAGTGCTATGTGGATTCGGTACAGTGGTAGGCTTAGGGATAAGCCACACTTACGCATCAGAGCTACTGTAAGGATTTGCTCTAATTACGTCACCTCCTCGTAGATCAGGAAGTGACCGCTCTATGCCAATCCCAGGAGTATCCGTTTCTGTGCACGACCCGTCCAGCATTGCAGCCGCTGCGGGAACTCCACAGAAACTCCACTTTCACGACATAACATTGTTCAGAGTCAGATCCTTATGTTATCGACTTCCGTTTTCTTTCAAAACGCGTTCTTGTGTTGTCTTTACTTTCTAAATTAACATAGTATAACATATTATTAAGGCAGTGCAAGAAATCTAGTTGCAGATTTTCATGGTAATATATATTTTCTGTCATTTTCACGTAATTATTAAGAGGAAGTCTGTCTGTCTGTCTGTCTGTCTGGTGGTCTAATGCGTATATTCTATTCTAATAAAAATCAATTTATCTTCTGCAGTGTTTTCTTACTCATAACGCAGATTAATAAAAGCTCGTATTAGGACTCTTTTCTGACACTACAGAAACACGTGGCAGGGCTCTCGTAATTTTGCGTCAGTAAGGCGCTGACTTGGACATGGAAATATAAAAATTGGAAATATTTCTTTTGAAGAGGTGGAAAAATTCAAATACCTAGGAGCAACAGTAAACACAGAATAAATATGGGAAATGCCTATTATTATTTGGTTCAGAAGCTTTTATCATCCAATCTGCTGTCAAAAAATCTGAAAGTTAGAATTTATAAAACAGTTATATTACCGGTTGTTCTTTATGGTTGTGAAACTTGGACTCTCACATTGAGAGAGGAACATAGGTTAAGGGTGTTTGAGAATAAGGTTCTTACGAAAATATTTGGGGCTAAGAGGGATGAAGTTACAACACAGAACTGCACGCATTGTATTCTTCACCTGACATAATTAGGAACATTAAATCCAGACGTTTGAGATGGGCAGGGCATGTAGCACATATGGGCGAATCCAGAAATGCATATAGAGTGTTAGTTGGGAGGCCGGAGGGAAAAAGACTTTTAGGGAGGCCGAGACGTAGATGGGAGAGTAATATTAAAATGGATTTGAGGGAGGTGGGATATGATGATAGTGATTGGATTAATTTTGCTCAGGATAGGGACCAATGGCGGGCTTATGTGAGGGCGGCAATTAACCTTCGGATTCCTTAAAAGCCAGTAAGTAAGTAAGTAAGTAAGTAAGTAAGTAAGTAAGTAAGTAAGGCGCTGACTGTCTACCTAAAATGGTACAGGACATGATATGACATAATATCTACACACATAAACACTGAAATTCTAATCCAAGATCATCGTTTCCAAGCAGCGTTCAAGCTACATGGTTTAACAATTCTGTATGTATATATCGTGGTCAATATAAAAGAATGCAAGGTGGGACAACCCACGTGAAGCACATGGATTTATTGTGCCGTCTTCAGAATTCAATTTTCACGTTGGCATGAAATGGACGGTAATTGTTTTATGAAGGCCACTCATACAGGAATGGAGTGCTTTTGTGTGTCATAAATCTAGGGAAGCCTGCCAAGGTATTTTATTATCCTTAAAACTCCATCGACCTCGGCTAGATTTGAAACTGCAAGCCTCAGGTCAATGGCAGCTATGGTAACTAGACGCTCAACTACCGTATATAATGGTCAATAGGGATAGGTACTCTTAACCATAGAGAAATATATTAGAAGACCAATATTGCGATCGAAAGGTTATTAAAATTTTTATAAGAGAATGTTATTTTCACTGGTCCCAAAATTCGAAACTATATTTCATGTTACCCAGTCCGATCGGTATTAGAGGTATCTATCATAACATTATTATTATTATTATTATTATTATTATTTGTAGGCCTACTAGTAGTTGCAGTATCAGTAGTGGTAGTATTTGTATTAGTATTAGGCCTAGTATTTTTCATATTACTCCTCAAAGTAGCGCGTAATGATTTATCAACAGTAATCTCACTAGAGGTCTTGATTTATCTAGAGAAAATCAAAACTCGAGTGGGATTTAATTGACTATTACACGATTAGAAGAAAGTATATAAAGATTAGAAGTAACGAAGTATCCAATAGAATAAAATATTAATTTACTTACGAAAATACAAAACTGTCTTCAAATTTGTACCATCTCAACATTATAAATATTACGCTAGTAGATGGCAGTAGTGTGTTTTCTTATCAGTTGTGCCAACTATGGAATCTTCATTGAACTCTGTGGACGGTTACTGGTGAAGAAGGCTTTGTTGATTCAGTTTCATTTTTATTAAAACAGTTGCATTCCACTTCAATTATCCCGATCCCAGTAATCAACGTCACTTGACAGATGATTTTCAATAAATCTTAGTATTAAACAATCTCTGATACGTGACTATTCATAATATCATATAGCAGAAGCTATAACATAACCTAAATAATATGAACGAGTGTTAGAAAAGTTTTAATTAGGGATATGAAATAAAGAAGAAACATTTTAATTAACGATGATGAAATGAAAAATAAACATGAATAATTTTAAAAGAAACAATTATTGAAAATACACTTTTCAAATTTGAATGTTTTAGTGGTTGGTGGTTCAGTTGATGTTATATTGGACGTGTGCGTAAAAGACGTAAACTCGTTGATGTACATGGTGTATCCCTCAACTTATTCAGGATTTCCGAATGGTGCTCTTCATTTATTTGTAAATAGGGTTTCAGGGAAGATGCATAGCTATGACCAGTGATCTTTATTCATTCTTTTTCTTGAATGCCAATGCGAGTCTTATTTGAAAGTGCTGTGCATCGACTGGAGTGGTTTGTAATTTTCTGTTTTTTGACGTCCAGACCAGTGCAGTTTGAAATGTTGGCAAACAAAGAAACGAATGCTAGGGTAGTGATAAAAATAAATGCTAGGGACGCGATAAAATTAAACAAATGTTAGGGAAGCGATAAAATTGTGCTATAAGCAGCCATGATTGGTTGAAAGACGTCCTTTTGTACCGTTTTATTGGTCAAAAGTAGTGTGACGTAGTAAAAGTGTAATAGTCAATTTAAATTACATTTTTAACCGCAATATGCGTACCCGATATGTTTTTTCGATTAAAGTAATTGAAGGGATTAGAACCATAGTGGGCCAAGCGCCATTTACTAAAACCGTAGAAAATAGGGGTTAAAATGAAGTTATTACCATAATTCGATGGAAACATATAGTAAGTAATATAAAGTGTACACATTAAACTAAATGATATGTCAATCTTTGTTAAACTATAGCATTCACGTAACTTCAACCCTTGTTTTCTCCGTTTTTAATAAATGGCGCTTGACCCACTATGGCTCTGAACCCTTCAATTATGAATATGAATAAAATGGTTTAAAAAGATGACATGAGACCGTAACGGACCAACAGGCTTAATGTAAGGAAGGAAGATGACAATGATAAAATGATTGAACATGAAACTGAAAACCATTAATTAACAACACATCGCGTCTCTTAACTTATCTATTCATAACGACTTGTATGTTTGTTAGATTCACAAGTAACAGGATCCAGGGTTCTATTTTCAACTTTTTTGAAATGTTTACATTATTTTAATCTCCAATAATAATAATAATAATAATAATAATAATAATAATAATAATAATAATAATAATAATAATAATAATAATAATAATATTGACAACAATAATAATAATCAGCATAACAATAATAACAGTAACATTCTTCATCACAATCATCATCATTTGTTTTAATTTATTTCGGGCTTATTAAAAAAATATAGTTCCCACGAATCAGATGATGGACGATAGACCCAACGATATTACTCATTCATGACAAATCGGTTATTTCATAACACTACAAGGCGTGGCTTACATAATGTAGTCGACCGGGCGGCGCGCGACTTGCACGAAGGCCATGCAACACGCGGCAAACCATCTCTCGCATTCTCTGCAGTCCAGTTAGTCTCTCTGTAGGAGTGGTTGTGTTGACGTTTAGATTGCATGTTATTCTTCTGAATGTGTTAGTAAAGTGTTTAGATTTAGGAGTTTTTGTGTTGACGTCAGATTCCGTGTTATTCTTCTGATTGTGTTAATAATGTGTTTAGATATAAACGTTTTAGTGTTGACGTTAGATTCCATGTTATTTTTCTGATTGTGTTAGTAAAATGTTTAGATTAGCTTGCTCAGATCGCACCACAGAAATGTACAGTTACCCTTAAAAAGAATGAGACGATTCTTGGTCGTCGGAAGTTAAAGTTCTACAGCGCGGTTCACTCGATATCGACGTAACGATACATAACATGACAAATAGTACAAGAATTGTTACAAGGACCACAACAAGGACAAGGACCAGAATAAGGATCACGAATAACACTGCATTTAAGGCCAGGATTTCACAACATAGCTCGAGTCCCAAAATATCATTGCTTCACTGTACCGAATGGCAAATGCCTGCTAAGGGATCTACATTCTGGACTGCTGCTATCACTGTCTTGTCTCGGTAGCTCATATAGTAGCGTGCCGGTTCCACTGTATAACCGAAACGTCTCGTGTTCGATCCCAGGTAAAACTTTTTTTTTATTGAGGTGTAATTAATTTGTTCAGAGTTCCTCGACTGTCTAATTTGTCGAAAAATATGGAATAATTTATGCCCAATTTCTGGGTCTTACAAGTGGGCTGAACCTCGTCAAAAAAAAAATAAATAAATAAAAATCATAAGAAACAAAAAGAGACCTGTTAACTTAAAATCTTGTCCACATGCCATCAACTTCTATTACAGCTCTAAGTCTTTCCGGCATGGATGTCACGAGATTGTGGAATAAGTTCTGATCCCCGGCGAGATCTTCCCAGGTGTCAACAACTTGATCCCACAATTCGTCTCGATTTCGAGGGCGTCGGTGGGCATAGGTGGCTATCCTTCTCTTTTTCAATTCCGCCCATAAATTTTCGATGACATTCAAATCAGGTGACTTCGGAGGCCAATTAATGATTTCGATCTCGGGTCTCCTTTGAAACCATCTTTGAATGCTTGCAGCATAGTGCACGGGATGGTTATCCTGCTGGAACAGCAATGTTCCGCATTAAACCGGTCATCGATACGTTCTATAACGCCAGGTCCATCGTAAGACATCCACCCCCAACACGATATGCTAAAGCGCCCCGATCTTTCACGTAGGTGCACATAGCGCTGATTATGTCGGAGACCATCCTCACGATAGACACGGACAGGACCTTCGTAATCACTCGAGTTGGTTGTTTCGTCGGAGAAAATTATATTTCTCCAATCGAAATCCACTCGATTGGTAGCGAAGGCAAGACGGTCGACAGCTTTTGCTTCCCCCAATATTTCCATTTGCACAGCGCTCCGGCTCCTAATACCGCGGTTCCTCAACCTGCTGATCACAGTCTGTGAAGAGCCGGGAAAGTTAGATGCTGCTCTTATTTCGTTAGCAGTCAGAAAGGGGTCCTGTCGAACTGTCTCGAATAAAAGAGCATCCTCTTCCAATGAAGAAATCCGCGGACGCCCAGGAATAGGGCGATTTTCGACCTCCCCAAAATTTTGGTAACGATGAACCCACCTCGCGGCTGTACTTCCAGGAACCCCGACCAAACGGCCAGCAGATCTAGCCCCATATCCAGCCTCAACTAGAGCTATAACTCGCTGTCTCATGTCACGTCGGTTCGCCATTACGATGAGAAATGAGAGATGACGATAATACTTTAGTGTAGACAATGACTATTTAACATGATATAGAATTACTGAAATAAGAGGCATCTTGCATAGTAAGAGTTAATAAATCAACCCTAAATTAAATATCTAAATAACAGGATATAACAGGAAGTCCAAGTGTTGTGAAACTAATCAAATTAAATCTAATTACATTAAATAAAGAAACCCCAAGTTATGACACCACATTGCTACAGCTATATTGTAGGTTATTAACATAGGCATTGAATAGGTCCGTGGTTGTGCGTTGGACGACAAAACCAAACATCGAAAGTTCGAATTTTGCCGAGGAATGTAACTTCTTGCTTTTTATAATGTAAATCAGACTTATAACTACAATCATTCATATTTCTTACATTATTTATTAATATTTATAGCCAACATTGAATTTGTAAAGAAAAGACTTTAGAAATCTCATATGGAATTTGTGATCTGTAGTGACATAAACATAGATTATCTCTCGGAACTTTTCCGTAAAAGTAAATTAAATTCACTCCTTGAAACTGGAAACCTTAGTCGTAGGGTCATTTTCCCATAGCATACAAGCTAAAGTAACACAGCCATTGATAAATGTTTTGTACACAGAATTAGACTGAATTCCTATTCGACAGAACCTATAATCAATGGCTTGTCTGACCATGATAAACAAATCCTAAGTGTTTCCAATGTCACTGAACAATTTCAAAATATTAATTAAAAAACTAAGAAAGGATCGTATTTGTTGTATCTAGTGATTGTTTACATTTATGTCTACAAAATGAATCTTGGAAAAACATATATGATACTGTTACTACTGATATTAAGAGTAAATATATTGAATTTTTCACTTAATTTCATAATCACTTCAATGGATGTTCTCCACTCAATGTTGTGAAAAAATTCAAAAGTTAAAACATGTAGATAACGCAGAGACTTCAAAATCTCATGTATTAAAGAGAAGAATCTATATGTAATGAGTTTCAATGTAATGATCCTCATGTTCTTAAATACTGCAAGAAGTACAGTGTAATTTAACAAAAATTATGAAATAGGGAAATAGAATATATTTGAGTAAAAAAGTACAAAATTCAGATAATGCAATTAAACCTATTCGGAATATTATTAAATTTAAACTTGTAGATATCCTAAGAAAGAAAATATTTTTTCATTAAAACCAATGATTATAAAGTAGAGGATCCCAAATCTATTGCAAATTCTTTTAACGTATTATAGTATATAGTACAGAAATATTATTGACAACTTAAACATTCAAGATTTTGCAAAAGATACTGCAATTGGTTACTTAACAGATGTATTTAATAATTATTATTAATATATAAATTAGTCAATAACTGCAACAGTGCTTTTTCATTCAATCATAACATGAATAAAATTGAATGCAAACACGTAGATAAAATAGTTAAAATTAACTGCAGGGGTGAGAATGAAATAATCCAAAGCCATACTTATAACAAAAATTGTTTTGTGCGAGTGCATTTCTTACACATATGGGAAAGCTATTAATAAATTATTGTAATAATTACTCAACAAATGACATAGTCTAAGGACTCTAAACCTTTGTAAAAGTTTGTCTATTATTATACATTTTTTTAATTTCATTTTAATTGTTAGTTTTTAATATATATGCATTTACATTGTATATATGTGTGTATAAATGCATTCATTAGATTAACGTTTATAATATTATAACTTGTAATTTTGTATTGTTTGCGATCATTAACACTTAATCTCAGGACTTTGTAAAACTCTATTTCAACGTGACTTAGCTATTTCAACGTTATTTAGACAAAAAAAAATTGTTGTGTAGACTAAGAATCGAACTCGCACTCTTCTACACAACACGCAGAAGTCTTACTGTCTGAGCTATGGAAACGACATGAAAGCTTTGCTTTCTGTGCGGAGTGTCGATCTAGTCATGAATGTCCATTGTCGATTTAACTACACGATTTATGTATATATTTATCTTTTATTTACGTAATATTATAATATTTTTTGCAGTTTTTTAATTGAATTTCGGAACGATGCTAGTAACAAACCAAATAGCCTGAATTTAAGTAACTCAATATTCGTTATCTTGTGTATCGGTGCTCTGGTCTCCGATCATGCGCAGTGTCTTACATCTGAGACTTAGGAATATTCAATCGTCTCATCCTTTTCCAGGGAAACTGTACATTAGAAAAAAGGATTTTCATTTCATGGTAGAGACTTATCTGATTGCGAAAAAGTAAAAAGACGATTTGCAAGAAAATGTCTAATGTTACCGTTCCACATAGGAACAGAAACAAAAGGCCGCTCCTAAAATAAAAATCTAAATCTATCGACAATACAACCACTCCTACAGAGAGAATGAACTGGACTGCCGTGCTTGCGGTAGTCGATTTGCCACTTGTTGCATGGCCTTCGTGCCGGTCGTCGACCTGGTTGGCGAGTTGGTATAGCGCTGGCCTTCTATGCCCGAGGTTGCGGGTTCGATCCCGGGCCAGGTCGATGGCATTTAAGTGTGCTTAAATGCGACAGGCTCATGTCAGTAGATTTACTGGCATGTAAAAGAACTCCTGCGGGACAAAATTCCGGCACATCCGGCGACGCTGATATAATCTCTGCATTTGCGAGCGTCGTTAAATAAAACATAACATAACATCGTGCCGGTCGCGCGCCGCCCGGTCGACCTACATTATGTAAGCCTGTGGTCGTCAGCACTCGCTGAAATGGGCAAAGGGTAAGCAGAGCCGTCCCGTGTGCCCCGTCGTGCCAGCAGAAAGAGGTAGAGTGCATACCCGCTAGTAGCTACGAATGCACCATAGTGCAGTGTGTTCTCTGCGGGTAAGAGACGCTAGCCCCAGGGTGCTCTGTGCTGATGACCGCTAATGTAAGCGAACGCTCTGTGTATTAACTTAGAGGTCATCTGCAATCAATGTAATTAATATTATCGAAATGGTATTCTGAAGAAATATGTCCGCTTATTTTTCATGAAATTATCTGACAATCATTTTATAATTATTAGGTAAAGCCTTGGAAAATAGCAAGCAATCAGGTAAAGCGAGATTCGAAACCGCTCCCAATCGCAATTAGGATAATTACTTCTAGACAACGCCGTTGGCTCTCATGGTCTTGGTCTAAAAGATCGACAGATGCCACATAGTTTCCCTAGAAAGTACGTCTATTAAAGTGCATAGTTGTTTATTCAATAACAGCTTTAAGTATATTCCTGATTTGCATAGGATTACATCACAAGCTTCTGATCTAAAACATTTCCTTCGTTTTTTTTTTTCTCGAAGTGCAAGATCAGCAGTACAGGGCAGAGCAGAAATAAAACTCTAAGAGCATTGTGAACTTGTTCCCAGTAAAGTGGTCGTAGGCACAACCTGATGTAAAACAGCAGTTTAAAGATAATGCATCAGCAATGATGTATTACTGACCTTCTCTTTACTTTCACTACAAGAAGAATAAAGAGTGTAGGAGTACAGTTGTGTCCACTTTTTGGCCTTTACACCTCGAAATTATCCCAAGTTCTTTCGGTGAAAGATAGAAATTGGAGTGATACATAACCTGTTATCTACAGACGTTGCACAACTTGGAAAGGGTGAGAGTTGTTTAACTTTTTATTACTTTCCTTACCTATCCCATCTCAATCCCATTCTTTCACTTCGCTCTTAGTTCTTGGAAGTACATAGAAAGAAGTATTGTTGACAAGAAAATAAACTTCCTTAGAAAACAGCCATAAACTTACACAGTGCGGCAATTCGAAAAAGAACTTACGATTATTCGGATTTTAAGGCACCAAAAATACTATTAATAGATAAAAATAAGCTTGTAGAATAATAATATAGTTACTTAAAACATAGGCTATAACAGGCCCTGAAATGTGTTCTTTTTGCCATTTTTTTTTTCAGGAACATGGGAGGACAACTCGAATTCGAGTAACTGATGAAAGCAGTAAATAACTGGATTAAAGTATTTATTCAGATTAAACTATTAAACTATAAAATAATAAGGACAAAATCATTATCAATTGATCACTATCAATAGCCTACATCTAATAAACAGATAATGAACACAAATTACGAAATAAAAATATTAGAACACGTTCATTTATAATACATAACAATAACTGTCCTGCTTCAAGATATCTCTTTCTCCATCAATAACATTTCATCGCTTGAGTTATTAATGATCCTAACTCCACTTTTTAACAAAATCCAGTTATAAAATTTCAAATATGTATGGATTTATTACTGTCATTATTACTTATTAATAATCAACTATTTAAACCATTAGATTATGACATAAAATGGTACATACTGACGGATGAACGTTTTCGCCATGAATATGGCATCCTCAGGTCTCATAGAAGCAAAAATACATAATTTCTGGTTTAAATACAATCATTAAAAATGTTTGGAAAAAGTTAAAATGATAGGCAGTGTAAACATATGTAATTATGAACATACGTGCAACATAAAATTTAAAACCATACAAAGTATTAAAATAACAAACAATGTGCTAGTGGTTAAATGTACAATAAGATAAATTAGTTAGACAATCTTCAATTGCATGTGGTCATAAATTACAAAATAGTAGAACATGCTATGGCATATAGCTCGCTCGTGTTGCTGTATGAGCGGTGTATGAAACCAAAGTCCTGTAAATATGAAATGGGAAAGTGTAAATTTTAAATTGAAAGTTAAAAAGTAAATGTTGAACTTAAAATCGTGATTTTTAATAACTACATAAATTTTGTTGAGGAGAATGCTGACCTAACCGCAATGTTGTAGTTATGTTAGGGGAGACTGTTGAACCTTGAGCATAGTGTACCTTGGATTTTTGCTACTATCTAGCCGACTCAAATTGAAGTAGAATGTAGACAAAGCAGCTGGATAGTTCTGGTAATAGTTCCGATTTATTACAAAGTGAGAGTTCTGTGGACGAAACAATTTTTTCCGTACCAAAAGTACATATTTCGTCCACTTTTATATGATTTCTAACACGAAACAAAATTGTATTTGTAACTATCAATCAAGTATGGTGTGTTCCTTATCATCTGCTGAATAAATACACACGTTAATTTCCAAGATTTAGTCTCATCTCTAGTTTAGGTAGCCATATTTGTTTAAATGTGCACCCTCTTGTACTTTGGATCACAAAACACACTGTACTAAGGAACTTGTTCCAAGATACATGATGCTATCAGTTTTCGTTTTTGTTTTATTTTAAGATCTTACCACGAAATAAGTCTGGAGTTAAGAAGACGCCAATTGCTCCGGATGCTTTGAAGAAAGCTGTTGAAGTAGTTATGGCTCCCCAGGAATTAAAATCTCAATCAGAGAAGCATGCAAATGATGGCAAATATTTTTTTTAAATTATTGTGAGTTTTTACAGCTATATTTCCACCTATATCCTCTGTATCCCAATGTTCCAAGGTACAAGAGGGTATGATCCAAGGTATACGAACCTGTTGTGCCATGGAACACTTTACATGTCCCTTCATTTTATTTTTTCATCCTTAATAGAACTGTAAAGTAGGAAAGTACCTGTAGGAAGTTGCAAAGGAATCTTCAATAATAGACTATTATTTTAAGCATTTTTTCATTAAAAAATGTCATTCCCAAAATTAAAAAAAAATGAAATGTGAATAGTAATTCAAGGTACAACAGTCTCTTCCACAGTCAGAACGCGAAATCCGTCAAAACCCGAAGTTTCTAGGAAATTCTAATTCTAATAAAGTTCTTTAAGAAATCCTAGTTTTCACTTACGTAATTCAGTTACATCTAGAAATAACTATGGATCTTTAGGAAATTCTAATGTTGACTGTTATAATTAAGTTAGATCTAGAAATAAATGACTGAATAATAATTTCTCACAAAGAAAGGGAGACATCTGCCTGACAGACCAGGTGACCATTCAGATTCAGATTACAAACATGCAAGAATTTAATTTAATTAACGAGAACTGTACTAATTTTGAAACTAGTACTACCAACTATAAAAACTGCTATAAAATTTTGATACAATCACATTAATATGTAGGATATAAATGAGTATTTAGTATAAGTATAGAGTCCTTAAGATTTTGCAGACAAATGCTTTGTGTAACATGCTGCAATACACCTAGAGATTTCAAATAATTATTAGTATATTTAAAACAACTCCCCCGAGTACCGAAAAGAATACCCTTTACCTCTCATGCATGTATAGGTATATTATAACTCTCACTGAAGTGAAGGATGCATGCAGAACCATTTTTTCGCACAGCTTTCTGCGATGACATTCTCCTCGTACACGGCACAAGTGTTTCGAGCCGCTTCCGTTGCCTTTGCCCCTTTATTAAACTCATACAGAAGAGAACACTTCGTTCTCCTTGTTGCTACTTGATATTCTATGTTATTTAGTCCACAAATAGCACAACATTTCGACAAATCCGCAAAATTGAAAAGACGTATATACAAGCTTAACATTCCAAACAACAAATGATAAATAATCTCATAACAACGCAGTGTTGTGATTACGAAAGAAACGCTACCAATTTATGCAACAGTCTAAAAGATAGCCTTTTATTTCCTCTTTAATTTATATGTAAGTTTCTGTTCATTATCTGTTACGGACACCGAGTTACTGACAATCAATGATATTACGATGCTTTCGTGACACAATATTTTGTATCTAGTGCAAGCTTACGGACAATATGGTCTCATCGCTTAAAAGTAGGCCTGCTTTTTTTTTAAATCTAAGAGAAAACTTTAAAAAATGACAGTGTGTTGTTCAAAATTCAATGAATATTGTAACAATTAATATAAACTGGCATCTTCTTTTAAATGTAGTGTGCTTCATTGCTTTCTCCAGTGAGCAGTTATTAGTTCCGTGGCTCTTTCTCTAATCACGAGGAAAAAAGAAAAGAATGAATATGCAAGCCAAAGTGTGCAGGAATTTCCGATTGATCAATTTAAAGTAGAAGACGGTTAGCCTCTCAGTTCGATTTTCTGCGAATGAATTTATTACCGTATGAAAAAACTCGTTGTGCAGCTGCTTCATATGTTAATGCCTCAAAACATAATGTAAGGTAAATTGCATGTTCAGTATATGCTTCCAGGAATCATTGGGAGCAGATTCTTCAGGTGATATAAGTATGGTCAACATTACATAGAAAATCAAGTGAATGGTGAAGTATACAGGGTGTTTAAAAAAGGGTCGCATATTTTTACAGCAGCTAGCATTGGTCGAAACTAGAAAAAATCCAATAAACATGTGTCCGGAAACAAATATCTGTTGAGATATGGGCCATGCTGTATTGTGCCCTACAATACCCATCTGTCTGTTACGTAGACACTACAGAAGGTGCTCTATGTGGTTACTATCCACTGTTACACATACTTTAGCCCTTCCTCTGTTAATCACGAACTCTTGCGATCACATCTGGTTGTTGTCGGATTTGCTCACATGCATTGGATACACGCTCCTGTAACGTATGTACGTTTGCGATGAGTATGACATACACCAATGTCTTTAAATGTTCTCATAGCCAGAAATCCAAAGGATTTAGGCCAGGTGATCGGGGAGGTCATGCTAGTGGACCTCCTCGACCAATTCATCGCCCATTAAACCTCCAGTTTAGATATTGTCGCACGAAGCGTAGAAAAGTGGTAGGCCTACCCGATTGTCCATTAACGGAAAGACAAGCTATACCACTGAATACTGTACGTACTGTACATACTTACTAACATAAATAAAATGATAGACTCCGTAGTATCCTGGACCTTTGTTTACTACTAATTCTCTGTTAAGTTCCGTTGACGGATGCTATCCACTCTCAAAAATGTACCATTGTTTTTTGTTTTTAAACGAATGACGATAATAGGCCACAATACAGCATGGCCCATATGTCAACAGATCTGTGTTTCCAGACAGGTGTTTATAGGAACTTTTTTTTCTAGATTCGGTCTATTCTTTGAACACCCCATATGTTGACATTACTGTCCTCCTTGATGTTTGCTTAGACAAGCAATTTCAAAGGATAGATACTCTACATACTCATTAAAAGAGTAGTGAATAAAAGCACATGAGGAATATATCTTCTTAATATTGTCGAGATGATTTGCATTTTACTAGGCTAAATAAGTGTGAAGGAAAAAGTAGTCTTGTTGTTAAAAATTAAATTCCTTCTTCTTTTGCACCAAGTGGTATCCGACGTTATACAGAACGGTAATCTCTTAGCTTGTATTGTATAAATTGTTGTGTTGATCTAGTTAATCTATTGTTTTCCATTCTTTTCATAAGTTCGAATCACTGAAGTTCAGAGTTATAATGTCACAAAACAAAAGTAAATACATTAAAGATACCAAGAAGGAAATTCTAGATAATATTGAACAAAAATTCTTAATTTTAAAACCAAATGGCAACTTTTCCATTCATTCTTTTAATTTACGAACAACTTTAACACGAAGTTTGTTTGCTCCAACCTCGAAATTTCGTGAAATGGTCGTTGAATGTGGAATAATAGAATCTGTACACACCTTACCATAAGTAGCTCCAACGTCAATCATTCTCTGCGATTAACTGTCTCTTAATATACACTATTGTAAAAAGGTTTAGCAAAGTGAACATGTAGATTTGGTTTATTTTGATTAAATACTGTAACTGAAATAGATTATGTCTGCTTTAGAAGAAATTTGAGACGCATCATAAAATCTCTGTTCTTTTTGTGCAATCATATTAACTAAGCTACATTAAACATTTTCGTTACTGATATAATAAGTTCGACAAGATGGATGCTGAATAACATTATTGATAATATAAAGCATTATTTCATTTAAGAATTCTGTTATTTAAAAATTATGTTTCCTTCTTTAAATGTTCAAATACTGTGTAATTTTCGTGTTATCTGAAATAAAAAGAAAATTGTAACCTTCTTAGGTACGTTGTTTTGGGTATTAGGCATTCAAAGGTAATGTAATTGCAGTGGAAGAACCTCGAGCTCTCGCGACCGACCGAGTAAACGTTTCAACCGACCGGTTATAAATACTCGACTGCATGCGCTCGAGTGTATCATTTCCCGGCTGCCTTCTTCACAACCGAGGACTCATCGACGAGTTCGGTCAGCCGTTTTCAATAGCATACATACATACATACATACATACATACATACATACACACGTACATACATACATACATACATATATACATTACAATCCACACCTGTGGAATAACAGTTAGCGGGTCTAACCGCGAAACCAGGTTGCCCGAGTTCGAATTCCGGTCGGGGCAAGTTACTTGGTTGAGGTTTTTTCCGGGGTTTTCTCTCAATCCAATATGAACAAAGGCTGGGCAACTATCGGTGCCGGACCCCGGATTCATTTCACCGGCATTATCACTATTTCATTCAGACCCTAAATAACAGGAGATGTTGATACAGCGTCGTAAAATAATCACATACATACATACATACATACATACATACATACATACATACATGCACAGACAAGCCCTGAACATAGAAGAGAAGTGAAAAGGAACAGAGACACCCCTGCTCATGTGCTTTTCGCTTATACCGCCTTATAAACAAACGCACATTAAGGAAATGTGCAACAGTGGTGGATTTTAGGCGACCAGAGAGCCAATGCTTCTCTTCCTGTCTACTCAAAACATTACTGTCTCAGCCGGGGAAAGTGGAGTGGAGAGTTAAGGCTGTGACTCGAGTGGGGTATTTTCATCCAGACCTGCACTAGACTTGCTCTAATTCTGGCCTCTTTCTAGTGTACTTGCAGTCACTTCTAATGTAATATTTTTCTGGGAAATTTGCACCGGTGCCATATATTATGTTATACTTTATTACTGATACACATATAGGCCTTTACGCCTACGTGCTGGTCATGTGTGGAACAATCTAGTTTCGATTTACAAGTGCAAGTGGAGTGGTTAGCGCAGCTTATACATTAAATTTAACGACTTTTTAAGCCCCCTTGAGTAATCGGGCACTCTCTCTAGTCCGGCACCCAACTGTGCAATGAACGCCGGATTAGCAAGAGCATATTGTATGTATGTATGTATGTATGTATGTATGTATGTATGTATGTATGTATGTATGTACGTACGTATGTATATTTTTAGTTGGTTATTTAACGACGCTGTATCAACTACGAGGTTATTTAGCATCGATGAGATTGGTGATAGCGAGATGGTATATGGCGAGATATGGCCGAGGATTTGCCATAGATTACCTGGCATTCACCTTACGGTTGGGGAAAACCTCAGAAAGAACCCAACCAGGTAATCAGCCCAAGCGGGGATTGAACCCGCGCCCGAGCGCAACTTCAGACCGGCAGACAATAGCCTTAACCGACTGAGCCACGCCGGTGGCTATGTATGTATGTATGTATGTATGTATGTATGTATGTATACATGCATGCATGCGTACTCATGGCATTGGTTTGTCACACTGTTTTATAAGAAGTTCCAGTGAAATCCGGGTTTCTACAGCTGGACAGCTCTGTCAATTACCATTGCCTTGCAGCTAGCCATTCAATTGATGACTTTATACTAAAGTGAAATGAACGGCCGAGCTCGCAGAAGACTATGGGTTGTGCCGCTCCAACCGCCACGGGTTGCATAACAACGCGAGTAACCGGTCCATCTCAGTTTTTGTCTCCGCCAACCTGCAGATGTTCGCAGTCCGGGGTATAATTCTCTCTCCTAATAACAAGCCAGACTTCGTCTCCGCCCGTGAGCCACAGTGCATAATGCGTCGTTATGGTATCTTGTGCAGAAATGAGTGCCTTTGGTTAATAAGACCAAGAATGTAGAAAGTAAACAGAGAAGAGCAGAGCTAACGGCCAGGAAGAAAGTACGTCAGCGGTGCGTGTAATGCATGATATTCCGCAACACGTCAAGAAACTGGAATATAAGTCGACAGGCTGGTCTTCATTCCGGGTGTATCAAGTTCAACCCCAGATTTTATGTCATTGTAAACTATCTTCAATTACAGAGTTATTTAACAAAGAAATAGTCCCGTTCGTAGTTCATAAGTAGCGCGTCAGATTGCCTTACAAGAAAGCCCGTGTACAATCTCTGCCTTCTCATTTGTGGTACAAGTAGCTAATGTTGTGAGGGGTTTTCTCGGGTTTCTCCCGTTTTCCTTCATTCTACGTACACTCTTCAAAATCCCAATTCATTGTCATCTCCTAATTCAAAATAAGGATTTTCTTTTATATTGCACAGTGCTAGCCCATTCGTCTGACGCTACACGGGTATCCTCCTAGTCCAGCTATGGGGACTATAAGCAAAGTAGGGAGGGAAAGTTCCTACTCACCCCACATTCGTTTGATTGACAGGCGAGGGGTAAAGCAGTTGTTTTGCTAAGTCAAGTGCAGTGGTGGATTCGACACATCTTACGCATTAGTAATTTCTCCGCTCTTATTTCTTGTTTCAAAATCTTTACAATATTTTGTTTATAGGAAGTACACGTATCATACAATAATTATGACGGCCACCTACTGTCATTAGGCAAATTATATATTTTTCAATTGTATAACTATTCCTTTATGATGTGCACAAGAAATTCTTCAACTGCCTTGTGGTCGACATAATAAAGTATTCCTTTTTTAAAAACAATAAAGAAAAAACCAAAGCTCCATTGTCATTTAACTGCACAATATATTAAAAGATACAATGCTCAACATAATAAATTGTTTCTTTTTAAAACTAATAAAGTAACTAAGTTCCATTGTCATTTAACTTGAAAACATATTAAACACAATATAATGATCAATAAAATCATTTGTTTCTTTTTATAAATACTAAAGGAAGTAAAACTAAGCTTCATTGTAATTTAACTTTAAAACATATTAAACAAAATATATGAGATATGAATGAAACGAAATACTACTGTAGACCTATACTGCTGGTTTTCATTTTTTTTTTTTTTTGTTGATTACCCTCTAAATTTCTTGTTATTAACTAAAAAGGCTATATTTGGCTCTAAAATAGAACAACTCAACCGTAATACTGAAACTAAATGCATGTCTGTGATCCTAGACCTGGAGATACTTTCGGTCATATTCATTTTGAAAAGAAAAACAGCTCACAACAGTAAGTTGAGCCAAACATACGCATTGCAAATGTGCGCAGATTAGGGAATTGCTCCTATGGTAGGTAATCCATTTTTTCCTAAACACTTTAGTGGCGTGCTCTTTTGCATCTCTATAGTGGCTCTGATGCTTGGGTAACATCAAATACAAATGGATTATTGAACAGACACATCTCCATGTCCATTGCAGTTACTTCTGAAAATCTTTCTTGGAAAGAGAACGCATCAAGTAGGCCTAATATGCACTCAAAGTTTTAAATAAGTTCAGTTCCACATACTTAATAAAATAACAAGTATCTAAATCCTGAAAATACCATAAACATATCTTGTTTTGTATCTTTTCACAAATATTACGAAAATAGCTTTTAAAATTGTAAATAAAAACTTGTAAGATCACCGAAGTCAGCTTTATGCTTCCGACCAAAGTGGCGTTTAATATTGAAGCGTTTTATATGCGCAATTTTAAACCCACATATTAAGCAACAGACTTCCTCTTTCTGTAAGTAACAAAACATTCTTTCTGCCGCTCTTCCTGAAACTGACGTCCCGAGATCGAAGCCATACCCGCCACTGAATGAAGCATGTCTAGAGAAGCACCAGGCGGAGGAGAGGGTCGGTGGAGTGAGGTAAGGCGGCTTTGAGTACAGTGGCCCTTCGGAGCCATTTTTCCCAATGGTTGTCCTAGTCTATCCAAAAGCAGATAAGATTCATTGGTGGCGGGTCTAGAAGACTTAGAGATTTTGCTGAACGAAGGACTACTTTCTGGGGTTTGAACGATTCAAGAATATGAGTAACAGAAGACAATTACCAGAAATATTATTACGAATATGAAAGGCTGTAGAGAAACGCGCGATGCTGAGGATGGCGGAACCAGCTGATGAACTATATGCACAAAGTGACATGCAATTATTTCATACAGGTATACAATAAGCTTCCAGTACGTAAAGAATGGTCTTGTCTGTCCTCTAACGTCATAAGTAGGGCTAGGATTTTGATTACATATAAATCATAAAAAAATGTCCTTAAAACAATGCATTTATGAACTAAAAATCTTTCAAAAATGCCCTTAAAATGCCCTAAAAATTGATCTTACATTCTAAAATTGGCTTAGTAGGAAAGGAGTTTTGTGCTACTTAATATTTAGAATAGTAATTAATTTTTTTTTCTAAGTGGTACACTTTAATTAATTATTTTATCTGATGTACTTTCCATGTAGCCCATCACAAGGCCACTCTTATACGGAATTAGCAAGTATAGAGGAGTCTATATTGAAGGGATGGCTGGACTGATCCATTACATGGGGTGTACTACGTTATAAGAGCAATATTTGTGTAGAAAAACGATTAAAATATTATACAAAATAATGGGTATTAGCCACTGGCGTAGCTCGGTCGGTTAAGGCCGATCCGGAGTTACGCTCGGGCGCGGGTTCGATTCCCGCTTGGGCTGATTATCTGGTTGGGTTTTTTCCGAGGTTTTTCCCAACCGTAAGACAAATGTCAGGTAATCTGTGGCGAATCCTCGGCCTCATCTCGCCAAATACCATATCACTATCACCAACTCCATTGACGCTAAATAACCTCGTAGTTGGTACAGCGTCGTTAAATAACCAAGTAAAAAATAAAGGGTATTAATGGACAAAATATGTAGACAAAATATCAAAGGAAATAAACATTATTTTGCATTAATAATTGGGATTTGTGGCCAAAATTAAATGAAAATGCCTAAAAAATGTCCGAATAACATAAAAGATGCTCTTATGAGTTGAAACAGGCAAAAAATGCAAAAAAATGCCCTAACAAATATGTCTTAAAACACTCAGTTTATCACATAACATATAAATACTAAAGCGGCTATGTTTCTGGCTTACTAGAAAAAAGATGCAATTTCATAAAAATCCTAACCCTAATCATAAGTCATAAGTATGGTTCGGTTAAAGTAGCTGTATAGGCATCCCTGGTCCGTGCGTTTTGTTTACATTAAAGGCTGGTTAACAATAAACCGGGATAGGAAACGACAACGAGAACGAAAAGGGAAATAATGTTAAAATAAATGTATTTAAATGGTAGCATTCACAATTAACTATTGTAAATGCTCACATTTAAATACATTTATTTTAACATTATTTCCTTTCTCGTTCTCGTTGTTTCCGTTCCCGATTTATTGTGAACCAGCCTAAACTAGTTGTCGCGTGTTCCCCAGTTAGTTGACTGATGTTTTCGCTAGGGGATGGGGAACTCTCTTTCCAGCAGGTAGAGTTTTAGCTAGTGGAAGAAGGTATTGTTTACTGAAGCAAGTCAATGTTCTATCCTATATAGCTACACAGTCTATCCTGATACAGTTATTTTATCCGAACCTTAGTCATAACCTAAGAAATGAAGACGTTCTAGGTGAGATGTCATTATAAGAATTTGAAAAAGTTCTCGATGGTTCTATCAGGAACAGTCAACATAATCGATATCATCTACCTTCAAAGACTGCTTTCTGTCGGTAGTACAGTTGTCGCTTTTTTTATCAATTTCTTTACTCTCGCGTTATATAACTAGTACGGAGGGAGAGTACTGTGATACTGCTAATAGTCATTTATGTAACTTATGTGTGAAGTGGAATTTTTTCGTAAGGGTGGAAAGTTTCTCACAATCAGTACAAGCCGTGAGTGAGTACTGAAATTAGACGAATGCAAAACTCAAGCCATACACAAGTGGCATAGCTTCATAATTTTATTTTATTTTATTGCGTTATTTTACGACGCTGTATCAACATCTCAGGTTATTTAGCGTCTGAATGAAATGAAGGTGATAATGCCGGTGAAACGAGTTCGCGGTCCAGCACCGAAAGTTACCCAGCATTTGCTCGTATCGAGTTGAGGGAAAACCCCGGAAAAAACCTCAACCAGGGAACTTGCCCCGACCGGGATTCGAACCCGGCCACCTGGTTTAGTGGCCAGACGCGCTGACCGTTGCTCCACAGGTGTAGATCATAATTTTATTGATTACCATAAAAAGACACATTTTCTACAAGAATATTTTCTACTGTCATAATAAAAACATAGCCTACCAAGCTCAAACAGAAAATAATCTCTATTAGGTTACAGCAGGTTATGGTTGATTTTTAATAGTAATAGTAGACAGACAGACAGACAGACAGACAGACAGACAGACAGGCAGGCAGGCAGGCAGGCAGGCAGGCAGGCAGGCAGGCAGACAGACAGACAGACAGACAGACAGACAGACAGACAGATAGATAGATAGATAGATAGATAGATAGATAGATAGATAGATAGATAGATAGATAGATAGATAGATAGATAAGTGCATTTATTGATGCATGATAAATTATACAAACTCATGTACACAAGATCCTTCGCACGAGCCCGTACGGCCATTCGTGCTATAACTATGCACTGTTTGAATCTTCAAAACGAAAATAATACCTACTGATAATAAAATAGTGAAACAACAGTTATTATTATTATTACTACCGTTATCATTGATTACCGTTATTATAACTAATCTAACTTTATACCAAATTTCACAAAAATAATACAAATAAAATAAAAGGGAGATATGAAAAAAACACACACACACAGTGACACACACACACACACACACACACATATATATATATATATATATATATATATATACATATATATATATACAGTATAAAGAAGGTAGCTCAGTTGGTAGAGCAGCTGGCTACGGACTGGAAGGTCCGGGGTTCGATCCCAGGTGGTGACAGGAATTTTTCTCGTTGCCAAACTTTCAGAACGGCCCCGAGGTTCACTCAGCCTCCTATAAAATTGAGTACCGGGTCTTTCCCGGGGATAAAAAGCGGTCAGAGCGTGGTGCCGACCACACCACCTCATTCTAGTGCCGAGGTCATGGAAAGCATGGGGCTCTACCTCCATGCCCCCCAAGTGCTTTCATGGCATGTTACGGGGATACCTTTACCTTTACAGTATAAAGAAATAGTAATAGTAAAACAATTCTGTTCCTAAGCTGACAAGGAATAGAGCCTAATGGAACAGAGCAGGCCACGAAGTTTGCAATAAAATAAAATTATGGACGTTATTTGAAAATCGTTTTTTTATACTCAACAATTTTTACAAAATCCATCCTCATTGTCAAGCCTATGATTTTATTTTTCAATGGCGGGTATTTAAATTTTGCGTCATTGATTGCAGTGCCCCCCCCACCTTAGCAGAAACACGCCGTACTTGTAGGTACCTTGGCGCAAAGCATTGTCCATGGTGAGAGGTGGTCAACAAACATTTTCTTGTAGTATCAGTAGTAAATAAATTTCTTTGTTTCAATCAAATCCTGAGAGTATAAGAACTAATATAGGCCTATCGTTCTAAATATGTAGAAATATAATCGAATCAACAGAAGCAATATATTATTTAATTTTGTTACATAAATTTCTTGATAATCTATTTCTCAACAGAGTTGGATCACACAGACATTCCATTAGTCCACAGATCATTGAATTACATGAAATAGCGCTATTTTTAGTCTTATGACTGACAACTTTGCTTTTATTACTTGGTTATTTAACGACGCTGTAACATCTACTCGGTTATTTAGTGCCGATGGTACTGATGATAGCGAGATGGTATTTGGCGAGATGAGGCAGAGGATTAACCATAGATTACCTGACATTCGCCTTAAGGTTGGGGAAAATCTCGGAGGGAAAACTCAACCAGGTAATACCGAACAATAAATGTTTACTTTTTCTCTTGCTCCAAAATAAAAGTAGGTGAATATTACTAATATGTGTGCTCTAAATCTAAATTTAAAATCCAAATTGTCCCATCACGTACCATTTTCAGGTTAAAATGAATTGAATGTTTTTATGACAAAATTTATTAGTTTGAATTTTTCACTGGTACTGATAAAATTACAAAAGACTTGGCATTAAAAATGCCTCATAATACTTGAAAAACGTGTACTGGATACAAAAATGATGTTACATAGCTTAAAACATAACAACAATAAAAATATTTCATGCGTGTAATGAGAAAAATCTCGGCATTTGAACTTACATTTAAAATAATTTTCTGGATGATTTCTCTTTATAACTCGACCCGGGACTGTATTTTACAAGGAACCAACAATAGTCTACAAGCATGCTGGATGATGATCTTTCTTTGTATTGCCTTTCCTTTTCAGATATTTCTTGATGAAATCTTTCCCCATGCTCGTCGTTTACCGCTCCAAAGTTAGGAGGAAAGAAATCCAAATTAGAATGTAAAAAGTGCATTTTGAGAGACATATTACACCCCATTTTCTCATACGCACTTAACATGGTTTCTACAACAAGTTCTATGTAGTTGTCTACCCTAGAATATCCAAGGAAATTTGAGCAAACGTCTTTGAAAGAGCGCCATGCCAATCTTCCTGTAACGGAAAGTTTTTCCTCAAACAAAGAGTCAGCCATAACTTTGTGAATTTGTGGACCGATGAAAATGCCCTGTTTTAATTCGCCTTAAACTGGTAAACGTTTCCTTTAAATACTGAAACCGCACACTTGTTTGTTCATTGCATAGACCTCACTTTGATCCGTTATGAAATTTACTTAATAGAAGCACAAAAGAACATGCCAACAACCATAAAAACAGGAAATAAGTCATAAACTCATAAAATGCATTAGCTTTTGTTCTGGTTTATACCCCCAACCCGCGCCAGATGTTTCCTGGGAGTGCGCCTATCGAAAAGCGAAATCATAGTATATATTAAAAACCTTACGCGATACGAAGATAAGAGATACATTTTCGGATTCAGCGCACATCGGACCATAAGGGACACATTGTTTTAAGTCGGAACAAAGTTCTTGTTGTTCAATCAGCCCAAGGGGGAATCGAACCCACAACCGAGCTGATCGGCAGACAAGCGCCTCAGCCGACTGAGCTACGCCGGTAGCTTCCCATTCTTATTTTGTTTGTCGAAAAAGTGGTTTTCCATCACACACTCTACAAAATTTCATACTACTGACAAGCTACTTAATTAAGGAGATGAGTGACCCACATGTCTGGTTTCCTTTTTGGACTCCAGCCTAATAAATTGAGTTGGGTCGCGCTGATCTGATCACCACGCCCAGAACTGCTGGTTCGAATTCAACGTTGACATATAACACACGCGAACCCTGAACCGCCCGGACGAGTTGCGTTTGGAAAGCAGAGCATCGCGGAAGTGACTTCCGCACCCCGAGAACACCTGCGACCACTTTCATCGTCTGTTTTTATGAGATCTCCATCATCAAGTATTCCACCTGACTCTGAGCTCTTCGTTAGGCTGCAGTTGTCTCGTTTTTCGAGATTAGAAATATAAATTATTTTAGTGCAATCCTTAAGGTAATTGTAGAAGTCTTTATCAGGGCACTATACTCTTAGGTCAGCGGTGACAAAAGCGGGTGTCGTTATTACATCGTGTAATCACAGACAATCAAACGGGTACGAGGAGTTTCCTGTACATTGCTGTGTTTTTCATTCACGTACTGAAGGCAAGCAGTGGCGGTATCATTTCGCTCTACAAACTATGTCTCTACAAGCAGTAAGAGGTGGCTTCGTAAAGAATGAGTAGGAGAACTTCTTTGTTGTTCTATCGGACAAAATGTAATATGTTTACTTTGCTAAATAGTTCGATTAGGAGTATATATAGAAACATTAATTGCCATGCTGAATAATGTATATTATTAATTATTTATTATTATTATTATTATTATTATTATTACTGACCACTATGTATGTGTTTCTATAATTCTTCTGTACGTGCATGATCTTCTCCCTAGTATAAAATTATTAGTTTTCATCTCATTTTTAATCTTCTTAATCTTTAGATGAAGCTAACTATTTATTAATTATTCATTTAATAATAATATTGTAGAAAGACTGATTCAATATTAAGTGCCAACGAACTGTTAAACACCAGGAATGACATGTCTTAAATCATAGCCAGGAAGAGAAAGATGAGATAAATAAATGTAAGGAAGTCAGCTACCTAATGGGGTTTGAAATATCTCGTGCTCTAAAGCCTTTTAAGAATTCCTCAAACGAGTAATGACTAAAATAGCTTAAATAACTTGTCCATAAGAAGTTTTTAATTTTGAAAAACTACGAATTTCTCGACCAATTATCGAGAGAAGAATTTATAAAATTCCTCATTATATTCAAGAGGAGGTTTAAAAAAGAATCAAGAAAAATCGTATATTATTCACTGGCTCTTGATGACAGCAATGACATTACTGATATAGCAAACCCTGAGATTTTTATCCGCGAGATTGATCAAGATGTTAGTACAGGAACCACCACTGGTTGTAGTTTTCATGCCAAGTACCTATCCTCCGTCTCCTTACTTCATACGCTGTTTGTCGCATGTAATCACTGCAGCTCGAGTTTCGGTCACCGCTGTCTTAGGTCATCTAAGTTAAAAACCTTTTGTTACAGTGAAAAAACGCTACAACCTTTGCATCATCACAGTAGTACAGTATATAGCATATCAAAATGTAGTAAGTTGTACTGATTTTTCAAGTAGCGAACGCTTCTCCATAGGGAAAAATGGACAATTGCACACTTCTATTTCAGGGGATTAAAGTCACAGTGGTGTAAGTCATATATATATATTTTTAATTTTGATATAAGTGTAGAAATGAATCCACACATGACGAACTGTTAAAGGAAAAATAAGTCATAACTTCATTACACCGCCAACAGATTGCAGCGCCAATTAGGAAGGTAAATGTTACAGCTGTTTTGTTATAAGTCACAGTGCCGTAAGTCAGGCAAACGCCGGTAAGCCTGTTAAATTTTCCAGTAGATTATATCTGCTGAGTGTTTGTGCCATTGTTTTGAAAATATTAATGTAGTAAAGGTTGTATTTATTTGTTTTTTTTTTCGTTTGAATTATGGATTCAGTGGAAAGAGAGCCTAATCCTCTGTATCCTTGGGGTGAGACTATTGGCTCTCGAGGATCGCAAATCATGTAAACAAACACGATCATTCACGTCGAAGCATGTAGTCATGTACAGTGACACTTGCACCAGTCAAAACCGGAATATCAAATTTGTTTTAGTCCTCATGAAGCTGATACAAATTGAGACTAACACTATAGAAGTCATCGATCATAAATGTATGGTCAGTGAGCATTCATTCTCGCTCAACGACTCCGAATTTGGGTCGATTGAAGTGTTTGCAAAACACAAAACCATTTATGTATCAGAAGATCGGTATGGTCCACGCTTGTGGAGTAACGGTTAGCACGTCTGGCCGCGAAACCAGGTGGCCCGGGTTCGATTCCCGGTCGGGACAAGTTACCTGGTTGAGGTTTTCTCCGTGGTTTTCCCTCAACCCAATATAAGCAAATGCTGGGTAACTTTCGGTGTTGGACCCCGGACTCATTTCACCGGCATTATCACCTTCATCTCATTCAGACGCTAAATAACCAAAGCTGTTGATAAAGCGTCGTAAAATAACCTACTAAAATAAAAAAAAGATCAGTATGATGCTATAATGAAGAAGAAAGAAGTCATTTCAACTAACGAACATAACGCGAAAAGATCTTCAATCGGCTGCCAGATTAGAAAAATGTATCACAAGAAGAAAGATAAATTGAAGAAATTCACCAGTGAACTACCTGAAAATCCAGTGGATCAGGATTTCAAAAGACCAGCATTATGCCTTATTCTACAAAGAAACGCTAAATGAAGAGTTCCCATTTTCCTTGTTGAATTTGAAATCTGAAAAGACAGGTAGACCATCATCCATTAAGAGCGTGACTGAAGAAATACTGTAGCGTACACTCAACGGAGAAAAATTTCGAGAGAGAAGAAAAATGACATGATAGATCTACTTCCATACATACCACCAATCCGTCATGTATATTTTTACAATCACTTCAAGCAGAAAATGTATAGGCTACGAAGAGGTAGATGCGCGTCTATTGGAACTCGCAGAACTACATGATCCCGAATAAGTCACAAACCTGCTTCTTACACAATGATTGTTTTAATATTCTAAAACTTCCTTTATTTTCAAATTAATTTATGACTTTATCATTTTCTGATATTTCTTTTATTTTCAAGTCTATCTTTGAATATTTAAAATACATTCAATTTGTAATTGTTTCCAACCCCTTAAATAAAAAAAAAATTAGATACAGAGATAGATGTGGGTGCATGAGTACTTGTAGAGCAAGAAGATCTGTGAATAAGTCATGTATTTTTTTCACTATAATTCTTTTAGTATTTTCAAACTTCTTTAATTTTCAAGCCACGTTGGGAATATTAAAAGTCGATGTGTACTTTTTTTGTTTAATTACAATTTTGTGGAAGCAAAAATATATTTTATTTCACCTTCAAGTCACTACAAATATTTTCTGTTAAACTACACTGTGCTGTAAGTCATTACAGCTTATAGAAGTCAAACTTAATTGAAAGAATTGCATCTCTTTTCAGTTCCCTTAACTTGGAACAGACCCTCAGGTTATATTCAATCCGTTTCCGTAACGAAATTGATGCTTGTGAATTTATTATAGCATTTATAATAAACCTCTCTGCCTCTCGAAATGAATAAAATGTGACTTACACCATTGTGACTTTAACCCCCTCATTTGTTCATCGGTAATCATATATCTTGGTCTTTCTAAGAACGGAAAAAACCGCAACGAGGCGATATTACGGTCAGTCTCTGACAAAGTATGACAGACACTAGATAAACAACACAGGCCTGTGTTTGACTACACGTTTAAAGGTTTCGTATCAGTACAGTAACAAGCTTCTAAACTAAAAGGAACAAGAGTAGGCTACGTTGTTCTTTAAGTACTACTGTATGATGGAAAAACTGCCCATGTCCAGTAGAAAATAATATAGTACCAATCAAGAGAAAAAAAACTGCTTACATGAAGTAAGACCGGAAGGGGGAAAATTAAGAAAACAACCAAAGAAAACGTTGTTGTTGTTTTCTAATGCCAGGCATTTGACAATAAATTCATTTGACCTCTTGCACTCCAATATTTTTCAAAGATATTATCATGGTTAGCCACTGACGCACAGATTTTGAGATGTTCTGAATCCATTTCTTGATTAAAACCAAAGAAAATATAATATACAATAGTAAAAATAACCATTTTATATTTTGCTACAATAAGTAAGTCAAAGACCGAACAATCAAGACTTCACATTTTGTATTATCATTTTATGACTTATTGGAATACACAAAATAAATTCTCTTTTGAATATATAAAACGTGTATAAGACCAGTATTGACATATGCATCGGAAACTCGAGCAGAAACAAAAAAAAAACTGCAAAAATGATGACAACTACTGAAATGAGGACATTACGAAGTATTGCTGGCGTTACGTTATTTCACAGACAGACGAATGATGAGATTAGGGAAAAATGTGGAGTGCAGGACGTGACAAAATGGATCAAGACTAGAAGAAAAGGATGGCGGGACCATGTATTAAGGATGACGGAAGACCGACTCCAGAAAATCGCAATGAAAGGAAAGTTGCACACCCCAAGACCTTTGGGACGATCCCCTAAACGGTGGATGGAAAGCTGGACACCAACATCGGATTAAGACAGCAAAGTTGTAAAATACAGGATTTATCCTAAAACACGAGGAAGGAGAAGAAGAAAATGAATTCAAAGTTCAAATTCAGTTATATTATGCTATTCTGATCATAATCCCATCTTTCCCTTTGCTTTATTGCTTATCTTCCATTTCTAGTAATGAATCGTACCAAACTTGAGAATATGCAAATAAATGCTCTGATCATGTGGTCAGCGCGACACAAGCACAAGCTTCCGGCCACCGTAATACTTCGCATTCATCTTGATGAAGGAAATGCTCTCACTTTCTTATGTATTGCAGGTTGTATTGTCAATCAGGCAGTATCGCGCAAGCTGTCCATCCTTTCACCGATGAATGATTCACAAGAGTGAGTGAAACTTACATCCAGCTTAATGGCAATCAATTATCTTCAAGAGCATGTTACTTTAATGGATGTCGTTCACTCGTTTTTGTTAATATAAGTTAATAGTTTGTTAGTGTTATTATAACTGTTGTTCCTAACAACTTTTTCTATTTTACATGGCCTTTGTATCTACTTAAAATAAGTTCATGGGTATAATCAGTATGTACAACTTATTATTTGTCCATAAATTGATTTTCTACATCTCAAAGTATAGGGTCATTCAGAAGCCAATACATTCAGTAGATCGGTGAAACTTTATTAAATAAAAACTTCATATTAAAATGTAAAAACATCGTCAGAATACTCTTTAATAAACAGTAAAGTCTCCAAAGAATAAAAACATTAAAATGTGAAGAGATATTATCACATAAACTTCAATTTCGCTAATTCTAACTCTTCAAACATGTCACTTGAACTAAGATTCCAGAAGATTACCTAACTCAGCGGTTCTGAAACTGTGGAGCACTCACCCCTATGGCGCCTTAGCTTGACGGAGTGAGGGCGTCAAATAAATGAACAATTTTTTTTTGTATTTTTATTTAAATTTAAATTTTGAATTGAAAATATAATCAAAACGAAAGCATTTCAATAAAACATTTCTAAGGCACAATGTGATTGCTTTGAAGTACACAGCCTGTTCAGGTTTGATTTTATATTCGAGATAGTCACTCTGAGCTCATTTTCTACTTGAAGTTTGAAGGATGGGTGGAGCGGAGAAAAATTCTCTACGGCACTGGGAGTCGAATGCGAGTTTTCAGCTCTAAGTGCTGACGCTTTATTCACTAAGCCATACCGGATTCCAGTTTCGATGCCGGACTGAATCCTCTCAATTTATGTTCCGCTCATAGGCCTACCTACCGCGAGCATTTGGGTAACAGGAAATGACGTCATAATGCTGCGCGACTGCATTACATCGGCAGCTATAGCCAGTGCCAATCTAGTTTAAATTCCGGCGTATGGATTATTCTCATCTATCTTATATTATGGGAGGAGGGCGGAAAATTATCCAGGCAAAAAAATAAGAGGGACGAGAAATACGAAAGTTTGGAAATCGCTGATTTAACTATTCATAACTATAACACCAATATACTTTTTTTCAGTTCTGATGTAGCCTATCATTTAATGTACGGAAATTACAAACGTCGTCTAGCAGCATGCGTTGCTCTTTTTCGGCAATGAAATACAATAGATCTGTTCCAGAACAGTTCTGAATCGATTCTGAACTGCCTGCTCATGCGCAATATCTCAATGTGCGTTCCAATCGGTTCTGAAGTCTGAATCGGTTCTGAAGTCCCAGTTTCCTGTTCAAACGTGCTTAGAAACTCATTCAGACAAGTGAAATTGGTTCTTGATAACGAGCAGGAATTGGCAATTCTGAACTGCTAACGCATGCGCAAATGGCTTAATCTGAAGTTCAAGTTAAAATGTTTGGAGAATAGGCAGATTAAAATTTAAAAAATAGTCAATCATGAGTGATTTGAAAGCTGGGAGTGACATATTTTATGAGGAGTTAAGTACGGAAGATGAATATAATTTTAATATGAGAAGAAACACCGAAGGCCGCGAAAGAACAGTTCAAAAAACGTTCCAACAACGTAAAATCCCGAACTAGTTGGTGGAAACGTATTCAATTATCACATGTATTGAATGATATTCGGTACTAGTTCGTAACGCGTTCTGAATTGCTTCTTGGAACAAACCTAATGAATTCAAATAGACCTATGGAACATCTTTGGTTTTTGGAGTCTTTCTCTACAACGCACCATTTTCGAAGAACAGGATGGGACAGACAGACAAACATACAGACATTTGTCTTTGACACAAGAATTATATACCCTAGATACTTGCTTACATGTGTTTAATTTCTGAATTGCTTCTTGGAGCAAACCTAATGAATTCAAATAGTCCTATGGAACATCTTTGGTTTTTGGAGTCTTTCTCTACAACGCACCATTTTCGAAGAACAGGATGGGACAGACAGACAAACATACAGACATTTGTCTTTGATGCAAGACTTATATACCCTTGATACTTGCTTACAAGTGTTTAATTTCCGATTCATTGGCAAAGTTTATTTCCAATTGCAATGAAGTAAAGTTATTAAAGATATTTTCATGTATATTAACGCCTTTTTCTATGCTAATTTATTGAAATTAGCAAATGATTTTGTCTCTGCAGACATGAATCAGCTATATTTGGCGTCATTGTGAATGCGAGAAGGAATTTTTCAGCTGCGTAGAGAAATTCATAACTTTAGAATAGCTTGCTTGAGATGTGAGTTCTGTAATTTATGTTTATCCTGGGATATATTAATGATAGAATGACCTAGTGGTCATATTTAAATGTCATATTAATCATTTCAGACGTAAATAAACCTCATTCGTATACGAAGGAAAAAGTGTTTCTTATACAAGCCTCATCTTTAACAAGATTGTAACAATTCATAATACTTTTGAGTTTTGTTGCAACACCACAGGCACATTTTTCAAGACTCTGATGAATCTTCCTTAATATTATTTCTGACCAATAATAATTATATTTTATATTCAGTAATATATATCTAAAAGAGTGGTCTGTGTGTGAGACAGAAAAAGAAAGAATGTATGTGTATGGAGTGAATGGACGATGCAGATCACGAAGAACCCCCGGGAAGCAAATATTAAATAAATGAATGACCCTACGGGAGACCTTTGATGTCCAGAGACACCACGGAGCTGATACGGACCGCTCCCTGAACACCAGCAGCGCTCTTTCCAGGCGGTCTCCGTCAAGCATAATCATTCTACAGATACCAATGTGGAGTTCAGCAAAAGTGCTTCATTATTGGTCGCTACCAAGCATTCCTCATCAACATTAATAACACCTTATCTCGCTAGTACGTCCATGAAACACGTTTTCGTCCGGCTAGGGACTCAGACTTGAACATTCACAGATACATTGTAACTCGATTGTTGTCTACACTCGGCATCATCGAAGCTCGTACTTTTACCCTAACACCATATTTTTTAATATATGGAGTGAACGAGTTGGGTGAAAAAGAATGTGTTGGTCGAATGTAATACGTATTATTGAGGAGAACAGAACCCCAACACAAACCTTCATCCTCCAAGTTATTCTCTACAAGTGTCACTCAAGTCAGGACCAGGGATCGAGGAATGATATGCTCGGTCATAGAATTGAGCATTCGGAATTATCTACCTGAGGAATCATAAAATGGTTTACTTTTCTTATTTATCACTACACTGTCTAATCAGTTGATAATAATTCATCAGAAACAGGTCCAGCTGTCCAATTATTACAACTTTATGACATATAGCTCAGATTATACAGGACGGACTGAAATAATCCTGCATATTGAAAGGGACAATAGGGTAAACTTACATGAACAGAAAATCTATAGGTTTTGTTTTGTGATTAAATGCACAGTTAATTAGGAAATTTAGTTGGAAGTTTCACCAGTCTGCCAACATCGACATTAACACACTTCGTTTCTTCTCGGAATACGGATGTAAGAGGATAACGAACTCAGGTTGTCTTACTAGATTAATTACCTTCCACCTCCCTCTTTGCCTACAACTTTGCATGTTCAATGGCTTGAAACTAGTTTTACGAATCTATCGATACTGAAGTTCATCTCACAAGCAAACATTCTTATGAGAGGCAGATAAAAAAGTGAATTCTTTTTCTTCCACCATGTTAACAATGTCAAAAGAAATGCTATATAAATTTTGGCCACTCGACCGCAATTACGAGATCGCCCAGAAATGAATTTTCCCTGGGGCTATACACAGAAAGAAAACACAATTTCATGAAAAGATTTATTGGACCAGACACAGCAATTGTTGCGCTTTTTTCAACATATTCCCCACCAGAATTGATACGTTTGTCATACCGTGGGATAAACAGAGATATGCACAACACGACACAATGATCCATAAATTGATCCTATGGTATGAAAAATGTCTCAATTCCAGTGGGTAATATGTTAAAAAATAGCGTTACCATTACTGTATCTGTTCCAATAACTCTTTCCAAGAAATTGCGTTTTCCTTCTGTAAACGGCCCCAGGGAAAATCACTTTCTGGACGGCCTCGTAATTGCGATCGAGTGGCCAAAATTTGTATAAGCACTTCTTTTGACATTATTGACATGGTGGACGAAAAACATTTAACTTTTTTATCTGCCCTCATGAGAATGTTTGCTTGTCAGACTGAAACTATTCTGCCCTTTCCATACTCATTGGTGATATAGCCACGGACCATGATACGGTCACGGGACAGATCTTGCTTCCTTTACAGTATGGTACCTTTAAGTTTGTTTTCTCCCCTAATCTTTAACAGGGCAGCATTGAAATTATGTTTTATATTATAACGCTGTATACAAAGAAATTAAACGGAACTTACCGGTAATAGGCAATTAGCTTTACTAAGTCCTTAAACAACAAAATAATAATATCTCTATTCTATATTGAAACTGTATCTTGATACTGTAGATAGTGCTATTTTCAAATATTCTGTAAATTGCTCGCCACTGAATGTTTACGTTCTTCAGCTAAGAACTGACTAAACGGAACGAAGAAAAAGTCATGAACAGGGGTTTGAGGAATTAGGGATGACAATGTTTGCGTTCTTGGGAGCGCAAGTTTGCAATCCCTGTCCTACAGAGTGTAAGGGGTATAAGTGCCATTATTTTAACTGATGATTGTTCATGTCATAAGGAAGAAAAATGTCCTCATAATTATTTTATAATTGCAATATTTAATTAAATATTAAAATTTACAATATTAGACAATATTGACAATCTCGCTGGATGAGGAGGAGGGAATGTACAAGTACACAGTACAGCGCAAACCGATACAAAACAGATGCTCTGTTCTAATGCAGCAGCAAATATAAACTTTCACTATCATTAATAGAACATTATGGTAAATTTCCACTTTATTTGACAATATTGCTCCATTTTTTAATTGTACGTCTAAAAAATAAACAATAGTGGTTTACTACACAAAATCACACGAACTTTTTTTCTAATGCAACATTTTAATCCCTCCCGCTTCCATATAGCAATATCATTTTTAAACTAATTTCTGGTTGTGTGATTTTCGAAACGGGATTAGAGACTTCTAGTTTCTAAAAATCGTTGAGAAACTGCTATAAAAGTTCGCCGATTAGGTAACCTTCTTTGAGGAAAAGGCTGACGGTACATCCTTCTTGTCTCACTTGAATTACGACCACTTCCTCCATAAATTAATAACGTATGATATTCCTAAACTGTAACCGACATTGTAAGTTGTTTATTGAATACTCTGTACTGAACTGTCATCCACTCGACAGTACACCTAAAAAGGACAGGGAGCTTGAACTCGGCTGACTCGTACTTAAGTCTGTGCAGAGTGCTGCCAGCTGAGCACGTTGCCACGTCTCTCACGCCAGGATATTAACAAATTTAAGCATGCATTTTTATTTAATTTCACGAAAACGTAATAGAACACACAAATATTTATTTAAATGAATATTAACTCTTTGCTAGATAATACTTACTGATGTAATTGTTTTCGTAATTTTACTAACGATATAAGCAGCATAACGCAAATAAAATAAGAAAAGAAATATTGTTTTCTGAGAAACTATCAAGTTTTGACCTTATGTTGTATGGACATTTTTTGATCCTGTAGATCAGCGGTGACCAAAGCGCATCACAAAGCGTGTGTAATCACAGACATTCAAACGGGTACGAGGAGTATCCTGTACATTGCTATGTGTTTCATTCACATACTGAAGGCAAGCAGTGGCGGTACCATATCGCTCTACAAACTCTGTCCCTACAAGCAGTAAGAGGTGGTTTCGTAAAGAATGAGAAGGAGAACTGTTTTGTTGTTCTGCCGGACAAAATGTAATATATGTTTACTTTGCTCAACGGTTGAATTAGAAGTATATAGAAACATTAATTACCACACTGAATAATGTATTATTATTATTATTATCGTTTTTATTATTATCATTATTATTATTATCATTATTATTATTATTATTATTATTAGTATTAGTATTATTATTGACCACTAAGTATGTGTTACTATAATTCTTCTGTACGTGCATGAATATTGATAATTTTACATCTTCTCACTAGAAGGATAAAATTATTAGGTATTACTTCAATTTTAATCTTCTTAATCTTTAGATGAGGGTAACTATTAGTTATTCATTTAATAATAATATTGTAGAAAAACTGATTTAATATAATGTGCCAACGAACTATTAAACAACAGTAATTGACAAGTCTTAAATCATAGACAGGAGGAGAAAGATGAGATAAGTAAATGTAAGGTAGTCAGCTACCTAATGGAGTTTGAAAGATCTCGTACTCTAAGTCTTTTAATAGAACAGAATTTCTCAAAAGAGTAATGGTTAAAATAGCTTAAATAACTTGTCCGTAAGAAGTTTTTAATTTTGAAAAACTACGAATTTCTCGACCAAGTATCGAGAGATGAATTTAGAAAATTCCTGATTATATTCAAGAGGAAGGTTAAAAAAAAGAAGCAAGAAAAATCGTATATTATTCACTGGCTCTTGATGGCAGCAGTGACATTACTGCTACAGCAAAGCTTGAGATTTTTGTCCGCGGAATTGATCAACATGTTAGTACATGAACCATTACTGGTTGTAGTTTTCATGCCAAGTACCTTTCCTCCGTCTCCTTACTTCATAGGCTGTCTGTCGCATGTAATCACTGCAGCTCGAGTTTTGGTCACCGCTGTTGTAGACCTTCCCCGACGACTGTGAAAAGGACGGCACTTATACCCCTTACACCCTGTATACATGCGACTATATAGGCCTATAATTATGTTAACTGTATGGAAATACACGGTACACCCGAAACAGGTTAATTTTCCTTGCAGTTTCGTCACTTTTTTCCGACTGTAGCGACAAAGAAGCGAAAACAAAGATTAGTCCCTCTATATTTTTAATAATGCACTATATTATCTTCAAATGAATCATGGACCGCGGTTCTATACCCTCACATCCTTCCAAACTTCCGCAATGCAACGTTCTCACGACTTCGAACACCGGACGAATTCTTTTCCTTTCCGGGAAGGAACGGTAATAACATGCCGCCGCCGACTTGATTGTACGTCTGCTTCGTTGCAAAGAAACTACAGTACGTATGCACAATGAACTTGATGTTGTTGGAATGGCGATGCCTGTCTAATTGGAAATTAATTCAATAATACATGGTTACTACAATACAGATTCCCCTACATTAATATGGTTTGCCAAGGTTCTATTGTAATTGGTACAACGAAAAGCTGTATAATTATCATCTCTAACTCTACTCGAGTTCTTGATAATTATCTGTGAAGGGATAAATTGTTCTTGAGTCTCCTATCTAACAAAAGACCCATGGACATATCAAAGTAGCAGCACAATTTTTCCCATATTTGAATTTCATAAACGATGTTGAATAAAGAACATGTAAATGCTAAAAGCCACGGTTGTATTGCTCTAACATAGTCTTTTTTCACCACAAATTTATTTTCAAATCACTGGAATTTTATCCTAGGCCTCTCGCATGGAACGCTGATGAGTTAGTCATTTCACTAATTGGTCTTGTTAGATAATGCAGATGTCTCGGCTTCATGAGGCCAAAGAGGCAGTTATCTGGGCTGGATACCACGTACAGTGTGAACCGTAAGTTATGTAATTGATTTCAGGGAGTTATTCTTTGAGGTATTTGAAACAAAAATGTTGAATAGAATTTTGCTCTGTTTTGTTTCCTTTCCGAGCAAAAATTGTTTTATGTGAAACATTTTATGGCATGTTTTGGGAAAACCATTGAGTTAATTTTCAATATGCTCAGATAATTTAAGAGAACAGTATATTTTGATAATAATTGATTGCAAGAATTTTAGTTTTGTCCCTTAAATGTGCAGAACTTTAATCCGAACAAAAGTAACTTTTCGTTCTGCAAATAAATTTTAAAATGTTACACATGTTCGGATCAAATTTCTGTACATTTAAAGGGACAGAAATAAAATCCTTTCAATAATTTATTATCATAATACAAAGCTCTCTTAAATTGACTCTGAGCATATTGGATATTAAATCAATGGTTTTCCCAAGTCACGCTATGAAAGTTTTCACATAAAACATTTTTTTCTCGACAAGGAAACAAAATCGAGCAAAATTCTATGAAACGTTTTGGTTTGAAATTTCTCAAGGATTAAATCCTTAAAATTAATGACATTACTTAGGATTCACTTTGTATATTTCGAAGTAACGGAACCTACCTTATGAAGATGACATACACTTTCTCGTTATATGCTTTAAGCTTATCCCAACCATTCAATTTTCTTTCTGTGTTACAAATTATATTCTTGTTTATTGCTTATTTTCTTCAACTACTATCATTCAAATTATATAAGCCAGGCCTGGGTGCTATTAACCCAATTGAGGTACTACAGTTTACCCCTTAACTCCCCACTCCACCTTCCCTGGCTGAGACGAGTTGATCGGCAGTTAAGCAATGCTCAGTGGTGGGCAGCATCATACCTTTTACGAACTTTCGGTTCTCGCTGGTCGCTTGAAATCCATCGCAAATGCACAGTGTGCACTGTAAGTTTGTTTATAAGACAGTGTGAGAGGAAAGGCCATGGGAGAGAGGTTTCAGAGTTACATTTCACTTCCCCGTTGTGCCCAGGGCTGACCTTTACCATACAGATCGACTCACAAAGAGTTACAGGCCAACATCTCTTAAATAGGTCAATAAGAATGAATGCTGATTTTCATAACTTCATAATAGGAAGGGGCTTTCTAGAAAATTACATGTAGGCCTATAACTTTTCTATGTATCTTATTCATACACACTGAGGGAGGTACTAAATATATAATTTAAATGTAATGGCCAGGTTTAGGATCCGGGACACTTAGCAACCAATGTAGGCCTATTATTTGTAAAAAAAAGTGTCTAACTTCAGTACGAAACATAACACAAACACAGGTATAGACATTATTCTGAAGAAGAGAGAAATTTATTTCAGACAATGCATCACAGGTGCAACTACCATTTAAGGGGGCACTGTGGTGAAATAATGCTGAAAAATTAATAAAATCCATTGTTTTCGTTTTTATGATCGTAATTATTATATTTGAGACCGTTTTAAATGATCTAACCAAGTGTAACCAAACATACGGCGCGTGAGTTGAGACAAATGCTGTTTTATCTTTTTAATGCTGTTTTCTCGACTTCAAAATTTTAAGCAGTTTACTGTATAAGAAAAGCTCCTTTCACAACAGCTAATATCATATTGATCTGAAACTTCTTACAGAGGCTCCTATCGCAACAGCTATTATCATATTGATCTGAAACTTCTTACAGGGGTCAATTAATTTTTGATAAACAAAATTTAATTAGCATTTGTACGAAACATAATATTAAGTTCCTTCGGGGAATATTCATATTGCACTTAGATTAAAATGATAAATTCATAAAGTTTAAAAATTTATTATAGCTCTCTATTTAGACTCAGCTCAAAACTTATTAATTTTCATTCCCACAACTATTTTCAAGATTTTGAGCAAATATAAACTAAACATTTTGAAAACTTTGACAGAAGGAGCCTTTTTAGTGATGTCAATATAAAATATATAAAAAAAATATAATTTCAAAACTATTAGCTCTAATGGCACCAAATTTTGTACAGATGATAGTATTGTAGATCTGTTTATGTATAATTTCACAAATTTTGGATGAAAATTGTGAAAGTTTTAAAAATCATACGTGTCCCCTTAAATTACTGACTCCAAAAATACGATGGCTCTTCAATAGCATAACTTAATGAATTTGTTGCTCCCGCGTTATGTGCATCTCATAATTTACTCTAAGAAAACTCATTACATAATCACGACTGGAGAGTATGGACTACATTTTCACAATCACACAATCAACATACTTTATTTCAATCAATATTGCCCTTAATAATTTTTAAATAAATACTTAAAAGTGCTTACAGATCACACACCTCAAGCAGATAGACCCTATTAGTTCCACCTAACCAACGTAATGAAGTATTTACATAATAAACTGTTTTTAACAAAAAATGGTTTACAAACTTAACTTTTTCTCTTTCTCTTTTTGTTCTTAAAAACCCCTCTCCTTTGCGATTTGTTTATGTATGTACATGTATATTAAATAATTATTACGTAGTCAGAAATTTAGTAACGCACGTTATTGTAATAATTACTGCCTTTATTCGATGTATGTGCATGTACACTCCTGCTGCATACGTTGGGACGCTATATAGTGCATGCGATATGCGCTCATGATCAAGGTCGAGCTCTTCTACCATGATTGAAAACTAATATCGTCTCATCCCTGTCCTAGGAACATTCAGCTTTAAGTACTATTTTTCGGATTCTATTAGTCTTCAAAGAAATCATTTTAGAGAGCATGTACTGACAAAGTCAAAAATTATAAAGTTATATAAGCGGATAAGTTCTCATATTATATTTACAAACAAATTATAATATTGTACAGACCCAAGAAGAAAAACTGGGCCACCTGAATTTTGTTTCTAGGTCTGTAAACTCCAAAAAAATTAGGATATATTAGCTCAGTCGTATATGTTATTTTACGGTATAAGTGGATATGGGGGTAGGAATTTAATGATGCAAAAATTAACTTGAAATAATTACATGCATATCTAATCACTGCATATAATTTTGTTACTTATAAAATCTGTACTCGTGATAGAAATATTGAAAGGTATTTCTGGTTATAGTAATATCCCAATTGTATTATTTGTTAAGTCCTCAAAACGAAATTACATCACAATTAGTTTCTGTCGAAGCAAACTGCTGAATGGATCCATTCATTTTGTAACATAGGTGAAATTTAATAAATTATTTACTTCTAGATAATGAATAGCAATAAAATTATAATTCATCTAATAGTCTAGGAGAAATCGCTGACGGCATGCCACATTAATCACTTTCTCGGTATCAGGGATGTTGGAAAGAATTATTCCTGTAAAACACTCGAAATCCATTTTTTTTTTGCAGAATCACAATACTTTCTCTTCATACTAAACAAACAAATACAGAAGGAGGAAATGCAGTTAGTCACGAGTGCTGCGAGACAATTGACATGTGATTCTAGGAATGACGGTTCTGGACTTGGTCTGTGTAAAAAAAATCATACTCTTGCGAACAAAAATTAAGCCTCCATGAAAATAATGAAAAGTTAAGACGAAGCACGAATGTAGAGAACTCAAGTGTGTAAATACCTACTTACTCCTTTTCTTTTGAATTTTTACATCTTCTGGTGTCGCGATTTTCACATTTAATTTCATCTATGGGCTAGGTAGGATGTATATAATAGTGTAGGAAATCCAGCACAGGTTATTACACTGACAACACACAGTCAAACCACACACATTTCAAAACTATTTTAGGTACCGTACCCAAACAGTCATGCATAACAGACAAAATGAAGGAAGCCACCTTTCGGGTCATCACTTCATGAGCAATATAATCCTCATGACGAACTCAATTTTGCGTCCAACAAATGAAGAGAAGTTACAGTTCCCTTACTCTAGTTCGTATTTCCCCAACTCAATAGTAACTTCGGTCAGCTCCTCTCACTATTGCATACCAGTAAAATTTATACAAAGTTAGGCAGTAAGCTCCATTAACTTACTGTTCGTCCAATAAATAATAATAATAATAATAATGATTTATTTTAGCTGGCAGAGTTAAGGCCGTAAGGCCTTCTCTTCCACTCAACCAGCAAAAAGTGTATATACATATGCATGAACTTACAAAGAATCCAACAATTTGATTGAGATGAGAGTTACATGTATACAAAAGTTATTTACAAATTAAACAACAAGATACCCGATGAGGGTTTACGACGGTTTGAGAGGGCGGAGCACGTGTTGCTGACAGATGGTATTTGGAGAGATAAGGTCATAGATAACTTGACATTCGCCTTACGGTTGGGAAACCTAGGAAAAAATCCAACCAGGTTATCAGCTTAAGCGTAAAATATATATATATAATTTGTTTATAATATAATATGGGGATATTTATTTTATATGTTCAGTCGAAATGACTTACCAATATTTAAAAACAAAAACAACAAATATTTATAAATATAAATAATTTATTGAAGTTAAAAGATTTAATGCCAATGTTTTCGCCTATTTGGCATCTTCAGGCACATACTCAAACTATCTCATGTGGTACATTAATTTTACAGAGATTGGAATAATCATCATATACTATCCTGTGCAAGATTAATCCAGTCTCTATCACCATATCCCACCTCCCTCAAATGCATATTAATATGTATTTTATTTTTATTTATTTATTTTATTTAAATTTAAATATACAGAATAAAGAAATATAATTACAAAAGAAACAAAGAGAAATACAAATAAAATAATACAAGCAATATAAAAAGAAGATCCAGTAGTATTTACAAAATTTGAGACCGAATGAGCAGCGCTCGTGCTCGGTCGCAGTTCAGGTATAATATTAAAATAAATAATAATAATAATAATAATAATAATAATAATAATAATAATAATAAAAATAAATAAGTAAAATAAAATAGGAACTAAAATATAATTACAGCGGCAATGGAATTATATAATATAATATTAACACTAGAGAAGAATAATATCGCACGTGAAAGTAGGACTAATATATATTTCAAAATTATAGAATACAAATATAATAGGCTATAGGTTGATTAATTCATACACATAGGCTATAAATTTATTTAATCAAATTGAAGATATTAACACGTTTCTAATTTTCTTGTTATATGTTAGTTGGTTACATGTTAGAAGTTCTGGGTGTAATTTAGTTAAAGCATTGTACAACCGAGGGCCAAAATTTATGCTATGCTTTAGACCAGCAGATGTGAGACATTTAGGTTCTACTAACGTTGAATTAATATTTCGTCTTGTGTCATAATTGTGTGTCTGTAATACAAACTTATTACGATTTTTATGATAAAATTTTAACAGCGTATACTTATAAATTTGTTCAATATTAAATACATTAAATTCAGAATAAATTAATTTAGTTCGATAATCGAAACGTTTCTTCAAACAAATTTTAATTATTCGTTTTTGTAGTAAATTTAACGGACTAAGATTAATTTTTGTACTTCCACCCCAAACAATTATACCATATTGAATGATAGACTGAATAATGGCCAAATAAACATTTCGTAGAATATATATATATATATATATATACATACATACATACATACATAAACAATCTTAAAATAAACATATTAAAATCATATATACAAATTAAATAAATAATAAACTAATAAACAACAGTTAGTTGAGTTAATTATTGGTTTAATTAATTTATTTGTGTGACGGTTAATTAAATTTAAATAAAACAATAATTAACTCAACTGGTGTTTATTAGTTTATTATTTATTATTTATTTAATTTGTATATTTGATTTTAATATGTTTATTTTAAGATTGTTTCGTATATATTTAATGGTTATTTCAGTCACTGTAAAATTAATGTATCACATGAGACAGTTTGAATATGTGCCTGAAGATGTCAAATAGGTGAAAACGTTAGCATTAAATCTTTTAACTTCAATGAATTATTTATATTGATAAATATTTGTTGCTGTTTTTAAATATTCATAAGTCATTTCGACTGGACATATAAAATAAATATTTCTATATTGTATTTTGACTTATCTGAATATTATCACAATGCTTTCTAAGATAATTTGTTTAGTCGACATTAAATAGTGAACAAGGATAGTGGCCTTTCGGACTTTACCAATCAGTTTTAAGTACAAGAGTATTAAGGCATAATGAGTACATTCGAAACTGTGGTGTTAGCCTTCAGGTATCTCCTCCATATATAGAAAAATTATTTTTATTCCATTATCTAAGCTAATGATTGTTCTTTCATACATATCCGTTAGTAGGATTGTTGTTGTTTAGTCAACTGTCCGAAGACAGGTCTGAACCTCACAAGTGATACCAAGAAGTCACCACTTATGAAGCTACTAGGCCAGGGGATAATGGGGTATGTTGACCAGTTCCTTTCCCTCTCCATTTCATACATCGCCGACTAGCTACATAATACATTAGTCAGACTTCAGATGCATACGAACAATTGTTCTTCCTCTGACACATATCGTCAAGTAAAATGTACTGACTGATAATACATGTACATATCGGGCAGAACCTCATTCAGAGGAGCTCGTAGGGTTAAGTGATATAATAGTGTTAAGTGATGTAGGAGCAAGTGGACAGCTCCAAATACTTTGGGTGTAGTATAACTGTAGAAATACCTCGCCTCTGAAATTCGTTACCTAATGACGCCAGGGACTACCGGACTTCATCACAATTCAAACTGAAATTGGAAAATTTTGTCTTATTTAATAGTTTTTAGATATTACTAGAAGTGCTGATTTATGTTTTTTTTACTCTAGATTAAAACTGCAAGTTTCTTGTTTATGTCCTTTAATTAGGATATAATTAATTATGAAACTTAATCACTTATTTAAAGTTTGTGTGACAGAAACCTATGTATATTTTTGTGAGGATTTATTTATTGTGTGACTTTTATTTTTATTTCTATTACTGTATTCGTATTTTTGGCGGTGTGGAAGAGAAGGCCTGATGGCCTTAGCTACACCAAAATAAATAAATAAATAAATAAATAAATAAATAAATAAATAAATAAATAAATAAATAAATAAATAAATAAATAAATAAATAACCAGTAACATTAGCTACTGTCAGGAAGTCAAAAGAAGAATAGCAATGGCAAAGGAAGTTTTTAACAGAAAAATGAGTATTTTTGCGGAACTAAGGAAGAGACTAGTGAAGTGCTTTGTGTGGAGCATGGCATTGCTTGGAAAAGAAACATGGACATTACGGCGAAGTGAAGAGAAGCGAATAGAAGCATTTGAAATATAGATATGGAGAAGACTGGACCGTGTGAAATAGACAGAAAAAATAAGAAATGAAGCTGTGTTGGAAATAGTAGGTGAAGAAAGAATGATGCTGAAACTGATCAGGAAGAGGAAAAGTGTTGCTTGGGTCACTGGCTGAGAAGAAACTGCCTACTGAAGGATACACTGGAACGAATAGAAAACGGTAGAAGATTTCGGGGCAGAGAAAGATATCAGACGATAGACGTCATTAAGATATGTGGATCATATGCGGAGACTAAGAGGAAGGCAGAAAATAGTAAAGATTGGAGAAAGTTGGGTTTGCAGTGAAAGACCTGGCATTTGGCTATGTGTGTAAGTGATGTAGTGTTCATTCACAATATGATAAAGAACTGAGAACGTATAAGAGGATAGTTTATGCCATTTTGTGACACTTTTATCCAGTGTTAATGTTTCAATACCTGCACAAGTTCGGCAGCTTACGTGGTTAAGTCCTATGTGTGTGTATTAGAATAATAAGGAAGAAACTCTAGTAACATGTGATATGTCGACATGATAATAGGTAGGTATTTAATGTTTCAATCATACTTATGTCTTCAACATACTGAAGCAGGAAGAACAGTACATTCACATTCCTCTCATCATCGTCCTGGTAACAGTGCATGGTCTACTACATTTGAGAGGCATACATAATCCACATAACTACACCTCGAAGCAAGAGAATGTGCACTTTTTATCAAGATCAAAAATACAGTAACAGCTGTGCAATGTTGCCAACTGAAATGAGCAGTTTACAAATTGTAATTACAAGCCCATAAGATGTAAGATTCAAATCGCACCTTACATCTTGTCCAGAAACAAAAGAGCGGCGATGTTTCCCGACTGAGTAATTACACATCTCAGAGGACAACTACAAAACCTTATTCCTTCCATTCCACTGTAAGTTTATTTACACCGTGATGTCAAAGATGTATAACAAATGGATGACCTTGAAACCTTCCTGTGCCTACGGATATGAACAAAGAGGATGCTTCAGTACCGGTGGGCCTATATCAACTTATCATCATGGATAATGAGATAATTAGTTAAACTAACTTTTTCTTCTATCATTTAATTCATGCCACCCTCATTCTCCATACTGATAAATTGATATACTGAAGTATCAGTATTTCTCTTTGTTAAGTATACATATATCTGGCTAATAAATGAAAGACAAATTAAAAAAAAAATAATATAGTTTGTAAATTGTTAAAAAATAAATGATTTTATATGTTTTTAAGCCTGAACAGCCCAATACAGAAAAAAATAAGTGCTTGATGTCATTGAAAAAAGACTACTTGTCACAATATAAATCGAAAAAAATGTTAAAATATTCCTTTCTCTATCCCTTATAACTTTTGTATATAGAAAGTCTTCACAAAATTAAACGTATGAAAGCTACAAACAGCATTCCTTATTCACTCACGTGGTAGGTATACAGGGTGTGTCAGAAATAAACCGACAAAATTTTCTGAAATCTTTTTTAATTAAAAAAAAGAAACAAAAACAAAATGTTTCAATCTTGTAACTCGAATATTTCTTGAGATATCAAATAAACATCATATGATTAGGCATTGTGTTGATGTACTTATGTACATGATACGTATTGGACATTCATTTAATACCTGGCATCGAATTGTGCAACGACTTGCCGCAGAATCCGAGAACAGCTCTCCATACACTGTCTAAACACTCTCAGGTAGATTCAATTTATTTAATTTTATATATTTAAAAAGTAGAAATTATTTGACCGAAAAGAAACAAAACATCAAGAATATTTTTCTAAAAACACGAGTAATACATACCTTTTCCCTTCTTTAAATCTTTCAGAGATTGTCTTTCTTTTGTTATTGGGACTGGATTTTAATAAATTCACATGATGATAAATCAAAATATGACAAAAAAATATACGACTGTGGAGCTTTCACTGGCCTATTTCTTTACTGTGTAACTACGATCGCAATTAATTTGTCGGTCTATTTTTGAGACCCCCTGTATAACATTACGTTTATTAATAGATCACAGCCGGGTCTACGACTGATAGATGGCGCACTGTCGTGTTTGATCTACCGGCGTCGTCGTGATGGAATTTGTGTTTAATAAGCAGGTCTTATAAAGGGTTTCTTTCATTCACCGATTTTATATATTTTTCATGTCATCTATCATCTTCAAAATTGAAAAACAGGCTGAGGTGAAATCTAGAGTGTAGTACGGATGTCTCATGGCTATATAGAATGTAAGAAGCTTGGTAACTTACTTCAGGATCTAGGATTTAGGCTATCAGGTAGGGGTCTGAGAATGGGACTTGGCTCTGTCAAGACTGAAACAGGATGTTTCGCCTGTCAGCTTCGGATTGAAAAATGTCACCAAGGCCACCTGTGGGGCTGGACACACAATGGATCAATACGAGCCTAAGTACATAGATCCGTTTTGGTTGCGGCCCTCGACAAACCTGACTGCGTCAGATCTCTATTGCGATCGTCTTGATCAGGTCTGCACAAACAGCGCTCAACGAGCGCGCGCGCTCTTTGAGAGCGGGAGAGCCGTATTTACCGCTCGCCGAAACGGAGAGGAAGATACGTCAGAATGACATAGACTTGCCTTAGGTAGAGGAGAGGGAAACGACCACTCAGTTATCTAGTGGAGTGCAGTGTGTAGGTCTATTTCACGTTGCTTACCTACTGCTACAGTACTGTATGGAGGAATCTAAAAGACTGAACATAACATTTAACGTTTAACGATTTACAGTTCGAACTTACTGATCATCAATGTGACCTAAGGGCTAAAGATCGTTTGAATAATACTACTAGCCTGGTTGAGTTTTAGAAGACTAAACATTAGCAATAATATCCACGACTACACAGGCTGGCTGTGAAAATGATTGCTATGTTTGGCTCAACATTTATATTTGTGAGCAACTGTTTTCTATAATCAACTTTAATAAAGGCAGACATCGAACATCTGTAACTGATGTTTCATTACGATCAGTAGGCTACTGTTCCTTTCAGCTGCCAGCAGCATAAAACCTCGTTTTGATGTACTGATAAATAAAAATATAAGAAAATGATATTGTACATGTAAGTAGCTATAGAATTTCAATTACGTCTGTAAAATAAATATTTCTTTATTAATTAATAATAGTTCAAGATAGTTTTGCAAACACTGAACGGGAATTCATTTCATAAGCATTCGTAATAGTACTTCCTTTTGTGTTTATTTTGTACGAGATCACCCCTTCTTCCAGTCCACTCTTATACAGAGCGCAGCTAATATCCGCATTCCGCTCATGAGCTGTGAGCCGGCTCGGAGATCGCAAACCTTGTGCAGGCCTGCACTAGAACAATGGATAGCAAGAAGAATCCGTGCTCCGAAGTTGTGCTGGTTGTGGATTTAAATTCCGCTTGCGCTGATTACACGGTTAAATTTGTTTGTAAGGTTTTCCTGAACTGTAGGCGAATATCGGGTTATACCATGCCCAAACCTGGGAATTCTGTTGCTGTCCCGCGCTTTAGCGACGTGATCTAAGCCGCAGGGCTGGCATCGGGAGCGCATCCAGACTCTAAACGGGGATGCTTAATATTCATCAGTCACAGAATCAACGCTGCGCGGTGTTGGGCGGGAAAGAAAGGGGATGAAGAGAAATACTATGGCTCCCCGTGAGGGAGTACAATTCGCTCTTGCTGCCCAGCCCTGGTCTAGGTATCATGGCTAATACAGTTGGAACTCCACAAATAGACGCTCACTTCACGATACAAGGTAAGTCAACGCACCCTGTCCCGCGCTGCACAGGGCTAACCAGTAAAACCAGTGCAGTAGTGTGCAGATACTCGTACACGTTGACAGCAAGGTAGGGAACAAAATATGTGTGCTTACGTTGAAGCAGAAGTTACAAGTACTGGAACGGTTTAAAAAGGGTGAATCAATCAATCAGAGTCATCGCTCAAGAATGTGACATTTCGATCAGAACAGTACATGGGATAAAACAAAATTCAACTAAATACGAGGCATTCTGTAGTGATTACAAGAAGCTTTGTTATTATCAGTTGATTTTAGGATGAAAACACAGTTTATTTTGTGTGATTTCCTAAATTTAATCAAAGGATGATTTATGTTCTCTCTTGAAGAGTATACACCATTTTAAAATAATTTAATACACAAACACAACTATTACAATAAATGCTCAGTAAGTTTTTGTAGCTTTATTCTCTTGAGCTCTAATCATCAATAACAATAATCCAGGTTGCCTGGCGACGATAGAAAGAAAAGATGCGAAAACGAATATGGTGTATAAACTATTGAGAGCTCGTTCATATTTAAATATACAAAAATATAGAGTTGCTATTTGAAATTTCAAAGTGAGAGTGGTTGGGGTGGGAGGTGGAATCTAAAATGCATTTAAGCCTGGTTTAAGACTTCCCTCTCAATATCTAAATTTACGTGTTTTTTTTTTTTTTTTTTTTTTTTGTTTAAATTGAATTCAATTTAATTAACTAGTTATTTAGAGTGGAAAGTTTTGAAATGAAAGCCCTATATGCAGATACATTTAGAGGAATTCCCCTCCAGAAGTTTGTTTTATGTTTCAGATGTATCGCGTATATATTATACTTAATCATGGGTTTGTTTTGTTATATATTTTGCATATACTACAATATATTATTTAAAATTATGTACGTTAATTATTTATGTTTCGGTCCGCACGCCATAAAAACATTGTACAGCCCTTATGTCTACCAATGTCCGCAGTACTCCGTAGAAAGACAAGAGTTCGTACCTCGTCTCGCACACGGACCATTGGTGTGTCTTTTTGTTGAGTTCCACTGTAATCGCATTATGGGATGCACACTGGTTGGAGTCCTCATGAGGAAGGAATTTTCTCATACAATTTTGGCCAAACCAGCATTGTGATGAAATTGGGGAGCTTTTTTATTTTTATTATATTGGGTTATTTTACGACGCTGTATCAACATCTAGGTTATTTAGCGTCTGAATGAAATGAAGGTGATAATGCCGGTGAAATGAGTTCGGGGTCCAGCATAGAAAGTTACCCAGCATTTGCTCGTATTGGGTTGAGGGAAAACCCCGGAAAAAACCTCAACCAGGTAACTTTCCCCGACCAGAATTCGAACCCGGGCCACCTGGTTTCGCAGTCAGACGTGCTGACCGTTACTCCACAGGTGTGGACTAATTGGGGAGCTACGAAGGTAACGAAATATGGTTATGAAAACCAGCTATGACGGCTTGGGAGATCATAGTACTAACAGCACGATACCTCCGTTCTTGTTGGTCGGTTTTGACCTTTCGTATGCTGTAGCGCCACAGTCTACCACCACCACCACCACCACCACCACCACCACTACTATACTACTACTATAATACTATTATTATTGTTATTATATTATTATTATTATTATTATTATTATTAACTACATTATTACTCTCACATGTTTCACAGACAATAAATAACCGCACCGTTGATTAAAAAACGCTGTTAAACAACTAATTACATTACGTGCGGCGACCAAATTGCCACTCTCTATTGTTTCACAATTACAAGCTAGCCTCAGTGAAGTTCGGCGTGTTTGTTTTTCTCTGGAACGAGTTCACAGTCTTCTATGGAATTTTGTAGCATTTATTGTAAATCTAAGCGGACAGATGTATAAAAATTATGGATGGTAGGAGGTCGTCTAACACATGAGAGGCTTCTAACGAAAGTGGGTCGTGGTTTCTACGCACAACAAAGATTATTTTTGTTATTTTCTTCCGAGACGACCAACCGCTGACAGTTGAATTGAACTGGGTTAGCATTCAGTTCTTTATCCGATTAGCAGTAATGGATTGTAATGAAAGAAGAAAGTGCAGTAAATGAATCATACGAAAGCCAATGTTCCATAACAATGCTTTCTTCAAGTAATAACAACAATGTCAACAATGAAGTAAAGGGGGAAAACAAGTTCCAAACAATGTGCTGTGTAATCGGGCGTTTCGTTGAGTGCGCTTCATAAGCTTATTTTTGGCTAATACGACGGACTTCAACAGTTGACATCTTTCCTGTTACCAGGCGCGATGGAAACAAGAAGAAAATTTATATATTTCTCTCCTCTTCACTGATATAATGCTTATATTATTTTCCTTTAGATCTGAGGTTCATAGTTCTAAGCTCGACCGAGGATGAAGGGAGTTTTAAGGGGGATAAAAGACTTTTTTGTAATTCAGCAGGACTCTGGCTTACGAAAATCGAGGACTAGGTTGATATATTTCCTATGACGGAGTTGTGCTTGCGTTGGGCAAAAACGCAAGGTTGTGAGTGTTATTCTTCAAGTTCTCCCGCTTTTTCCTTTTCATTCCATACCTTCATTGTCATCTCCATCGCGAGAAAGACAGCAGTGGCTCATGAACGTAGAACGAAATAATATTTTGAATTTGTTCCGAATTAATGATTATATAGTAGAGATTACTTGCAGAATAGCAGTACTCAGATTCACTCTTTGAGTCGATGTAGGCGGCTGCGATGACACGTCTCGCCCTTCTACAGCCACAGAATCCACGAATCTCTGTTGCGCTCTTTTTCTTTGCCGTCTCTTGTAATCCGCAGTGGTGGTCTTGTGCTTGATTTGTTAGTCTTGGAATGCCCTTTTCTCTTGTTATGCTTATCTCCACTTTCACATTCTCTCAATGTTAGAATTTCGAAGCAATTTGAAAGTACACAAATTGTCATAATTACTTTTTGAAATTTAAGAGTTAAATTTACATCGAATAATTTTTTCATGTTTATTTAGTCGATGTCACTTTCGTTCGATCAACACCTCAAACGTCCGGATCGGTTCAGATATAATTGAGTTATGGAAATAAATTTGTCACCGGAACTCTGTGAGATTAGGGAGGTGGAAGCCCGCTAAGTACAGTCATTCACAATAGCAAAATATAGCAAAATAACGACTACAATCACAGCGTACCTGGAAGAGATTGTAGTAGTAGCGAAAATGACAATCTTACAAATGAGACAATTTACGTAATAAGTGCCTGACATACGTCATGTGCAATAATAACCATCAGCAGTAAATAAATTGTAATCAATTTATATAGCAACTTCTATAAAAGACAAATGAATAACACAGAAACATCTATATATATAATTTGAACTGATAATGGAAATTACGCGAAAACGGCTGAACGGATTTTAATAAATGACCCCTCATTTTGAAGCTTGCAACCCAAAATCTTTCAGAAAAATAGCATTTTTCAGTGAAATGTCTATTTTTATACATTATTTTCCTATTTTCCAAAATCCATCTTTCTTCAGTTTTGGGGAGTAATTGCATTTTAGCACGGTTTTGATTTCAGAATAAAACAAAACACACACTACAATAAACAATAGCTATTACACGAAGGCCATGACCTGCAGGATTGCTGCTGACATATTTAGAGTTCAAATTCAATTGGTTATTAAAAACTTCAAGATTTACTAAAAAATAATTTACAGGTCTGATTCTGCATTGTGTAATTTTCTGAGTACAGCTGTATTGGATATTGAAATCTACAAAACTTGAGATGGTTTGATGACATTATTACTATTGGAAATGAAATTTCATTACAGTTAATGCCATTATGTGACTATTTTTCATTAATTATACATATTAATGCTATACTGATGATATGAAAGTGAAACGTTTTGGGGTTATATAAGTAGATATAGAGAATGTGTTAAATTAGATCTTCATTTCTATAATAATTTACTGAGTGGCTGCTATTATACATATAAAATCTACAAAACGTATGTAAGATAACAATATTGTTATTATAAATCAAATACTTTTATAGTTATTAATAAAGTGGGGTTGGGTCTTTTTCATATACTTATGTGGTCTAGGTACTTACATGCGTCATCCTCTTCGGTATTGGTTCGAGAGAGAGCTAAATTACAGTTCCTAAAGAAAGACGGTATTACTTACTGATAAAATAAGAGGCCTACAAAATTTTGTAGTCTCTCGATCATTTCAGCAAGATCTCTTAGCAGGATAAAATGATTTTACCCTCTACATTTCAAGCTCTATATGCAGCAGCTATACCAAAATGCTATGCCTATTCTTCGAAAGTATAGCAAACCTGACTTTTACAATCCACAATGATCTGATATAGCTATTGCTTTACACCCACATGAAAAACCCACTGATCGCTCTGACATTGTTACTTGCGTTTTCGCGTTGAAATTCAAAATACATAAGATACAAAGGTTCAAGAAAAAGTATTTGGCATAAAAACCATTCAGAAGGAGTATGTTTCATTATTATGGAAGGAAATAACTTTCAAAATGTCTGGTATTTTTCATTAAAAATAAACCTGAAAAATGTTTATTTAAACGTCTAATGAACTTAGTTTGCAGCATTTGCTGCACAAGCCACTAGTTATTATTTATATTGGGTTATTTTATCACTGTTTATTAACTGCTACGGTTATCTAGCATCTGAGTGAGATGGTGTTAATGCCAGTGAAATGAATTAGGGTCCAGCGCCGAACAAACATTAATTGAAATAATTATTTGTGATATGTAATTATAAACGCAGAATAAATATGGGAAATGCGTGTTATTATTCGGTTGAGAAGCTCTTATCATCCAGTCTGCTGTCCAAAAATCTGAAAGTTAGAATTTATAAAACAGTTATATTACCGGTTCTTCTGTATGGTTGTGAAACTTGGACTCTCACTCTGAGAGAGGAACATAGGTTCAGGGTGTTTGAGAATAAGGTGCTAAGGAAAATATTTGGGGCTAAGCGGGATGAAGTTACAGGAGAATGGAGAAAGTTACACAACACAGAACTGCACGCATTGTATTCTTCACCTGACATAATTAGGAACATTAAATCCAGACGTTTGAGATGGGCAGGGCATGTAGCACGTATGGGCGAATCCAAAAATGCATATAGAGTGTTAGTTGGGAGACCGGAGGGAAAAAGACCTTTAGGGAGGCCGAGACGTAGATGGGAGGATAATATTAAAATGGATTTGAGGGAGGTGGGGTATGATGATAGAGACTGGATTAATCTTGCACAGGATAGGGACCGCTGGCGGGCTTATGTGAGGGCGGCAATGAACCTTCGGGTTCCTTAAAAGCCATTTGTAAGTAAGTAAGTAAGTAAGATATGTAATTATAATTTTATGACGATTTATTTGTAAAATAACAGTATTTCTGTTAAATAATACAGTATATCCTTCTGAGTGGAAACAGCGTTTACTTCATTAGCTGTATATTGTTTCACAAGGTATTTGAATGAAAAAAACTAATACTGGTATGTCAAAATAGATAAGAACAAAATTATAAACAAAAAGATAATTCTTTTCTAAGCTTTGATTTCATTGCTAATCTATAGCAATTGAAGGGTCCACTGCAAGAATGATGGATGTCACTTTCTTGTCGAAAATGAACCGAGACTGTCAATGCATAGCTTAAGACATATAGAATGTGCATATTTTAGAGTTATATGGCATTAACACTGATAGTCATTGTCCAGTAATGATCGGAAAATCACAGTTAAGCTTTGAGCGCTAAGCATTTCAAACTTTCAATTGCTTCTCCTGCAAAATGTATTCCAAATGACATCCATCATTCTTGCAGTGGACTCTTCAATTGTAATGTGTATAATGTCAAAACACATTTTCTTAAATTACAAGAGTTCTTTTTTTTTCACTTGAAGTACCTGCTGCAGACGTTTGACATTTACTTTTAGGTGCAACATTCTCTTACATCAGATAATATTAGGTTAGCAGTTGCAACCCTTAAAAATGAACACTTTCTACATCCCTACCTGAGCGTACAGTTAAGACTTATATGTTGTCTTTTAAGGCAGAGCATGCGGCGAAGCGCGTAGGTTCAAAATCTTAAATTGCCGTGCTGATTTCGTGACACCACTGCTGTTACAACAACTCAATCATCCACTTTATTGAATGTATAGCCTACTACCTAAGTAAGATATACTGTATACTTCATGAGTTTAGACAAGAGCACTGTAAATAATGCGGAACACAAGCTATGTCAAATATTTTCAAATTGGCTAATAAAATTGAGAATAGTAGGCCTATTTCTGAAGTCTTTACTATATCCAAAGGATTAAGATAGTGTTATTTAACATATATTTAAGACAAGCTTAACAGAAATGGAAACAAAATGTGGAGGAATGGGTATATTAGTAAGTGATAATATATTTTTTGCAAATATCAAATAGGACAGGACAAAAATTATTTGGAATATATGTCGCGTAAATTGAGGGAAGAGTAATATGAAATGGGTACATAAAATTAATATGACAAATATAAATTATACTACATGTGTGTATGAAAAGAAAATACTGATCTATTAATAGAAAAAGAAGTACTAGAAACAGTCTCAGACTTTAAATATTTAGGTGTGAAAATGAACTCAGCAGGAAAACTGAACAATGAAATAAAGGGAAGAATAATACAAGAAAGAAGAACTATTATCCAAACTCAATTAAATTTTCTGGAGTAGGAACATTCGAAAAAGTACCGAGTTACAAATTTATAAAATCATAATTAAAGCGTGGTTCTGGATATATAAGTATTGGCATTGTCAGCAAAAGAGGAGAAACGCCTCATAGCGTTAGAAAGGGATTGTCTAAGGCGTTCCGCTAGGATCTCTACAGTATTATAGACAGAATAAGGAATGGAAAAAAAAAATTAAAGAAATCATGAATATGCATGTCCCGCGTCGTGGCGTCGTGGTCTAAGGCATCCTGTCTAGAACTCACGTTACGGAATGCGCGCTGGTACGAGTCCTCATGGGGGGAGGAAATTTTCTCATGAAATTTCGGCCAGTGTATGGGACCGGTAGCCACCCAGCATCGTGATGCACTTGGAGAGCTACGGTATGTAGCGAAATCCGGTTACGAAAGCCAGCTACAACAGGTGGGAGAATCATCGATACCTCCATTCTGGTTGGATAATCTCTGCTTCGGCATGTGGAGCAAGGTAATCTATGGCGAATCCTCGGCCTCATCTCGCCAAATATCATCTCGCTATCACCAATCTCATCGACGCTAAATAACCGAGTAGTTGATACAGCGTCGTTAAATAACCAACTAAAATTAAAAAAAAAATCGGCATGTGGACGTGAGGCTAGCAGCCGGCTGATCGGTCATGGTCCTTCATGGACTGTCGTACCTCGGATGATTATTATTATTATTATTATTATGCACGGAACTATAATATAAGATAATGTCCAAAATAAACAACTAAAGTGGTAGGACCATTTGAAAAGAGAAGAATCCCAAGACAAATACGAGTATTTGAGTGGCTAGCACCAGAGAGAAGAAAAAGAGGCTGCCCCAGGATTAAATGGTTGAACGAAATACAACGGATAATGGAAGCAAGAGGGTCGGAGGAAGAAGCATGGTTGGATAGAGAAGAATGGCATCGGGCAACCGGAATACTGCCCAAATTTCACGAGAGGATCCCTGTGAAAGGGTAAGAGGAAAGGGTAAGCTAGTAATTCAGCGTCTTTGACGGAACAGGTGGTTGGGAGTGGTGTCACTGGCCGACTGGGACAACCAAGGCTCAGTCAATGGCCGGCTGGGAAAAACAAAGCTATCATCATCACGATCATCAGTTGGCCGGCTGATAAAAACAAGGCTCAGTCAATGACTGGTCGGTTCCGTGTCGGGCATTGGTTATAAGAGTGGGGGAAAAACTCTCATTCCTTGCTCCGATCTTCTCCTGAAGTGCGATAATTCGTCGATGATTTACTACTACTACTATAGCAGAAAAATCCGCGTCAGTCTGGTATCGTGTACTTTTCTGTACCATTCCTTCATGACATCATCTGTTTCTCTTCGTTCATTTCCGTTCGGGGCAGCTCATCATAATTACTTGACAGAACTATACCATTTTCTTTTCATAAGCACTGGGTACACAGCCCTGTATTTTTCTATACTCTATATTTAATTTTCTTTCAATGGAAGCCCTTCTGTACTACAACCACTTATGTATCCATATGCGTAACACTTTTTGAGAGAAAGGAGTGAGACGAAAGGATTCAACCCTGAGCTGTTGTTGCATTCATCTCTTTTCTTCTGTGGGTCTCGCCAACTGGGCTTCTCCTAAAGTTTTACAACTATTTCCTTCCCAACGACGACACCGAATATAATCAAAAACCTTACGTTCGAAGAAGATTACAAAAGCTACACTGACTCCAACAACAATAATAAAATAAAAACTCCAAACATAAGAGAAGGAAACACTTTTTTTCAACTTAGATATTCATTACATAAAATCACAGTCTACTATATAAAGTCACGAAGCTTGGGGTGATTTTTTGCATTTGTCGCGATAGTTGCTAGCCGCTTGGAGTGCTGTGAGTACTAGGAACAATAGACTGTGCCACAGCCATCGTGATCTAATACAGGCCGTAAGGCAGACCATGTAACTCGCTTAACCCGATCACGAAGGGCGGCGTTTCAACCATATAAATTAGTTGGAATGCATAAAGAGTAACATATGTTTCTCTAAAATGTAGTGTAATTCCATTAATAAAATTTAAACAATGATTATGAGACACTTAAGACATAATTCACTTGCGAGTTAAGATGTAATATTATTTATGGTGTGAAAATTACGTTGTTCCTATTTGTAATACCGGCCTTTATTTCGATTAAATATTGCGAAATTCTTGTACATTCATTTATGCACGATTCAATAATTTTCAATTGCACCGCACGGATATTTAGATATGTTGAAATTATAGGCTATGTTTACTGTACCAGTTGCCTTTTCTGTCTAAATTTAGTGATCTCCAATGCCTTGCCATTCATATGAAAATTATAGATTATATTTAGTATATTTAACTTATATTCCTAAATTCGCAATTATACATTATAATTGAACATAATGTCATGTATGACATCCGTCACATTCTATTTGTCTGTATTTTAATACTACAATTGAGTACTGAATTATTGTATTTATCTACTACCTAAGAGACGAAGTAATACAATCGTACGTACACTAATTTCATGGGAGTGGTATGGTAAATTTTCTGTCTACAATTAAGGAAGGTAGATGTGCTAAATTAAAATCACATATAAATTCGTTTCTATTGAACCTCAAAATAGCTTCCATCTAAACTTAAAATGATGATGCGAACAGATTATGTTAACACGTAAAATTCTCTTCACATTAAAATAACACAGTTTTGTAATTATTTCTGCAACATAGGCCTATTATGCAACAAGAAGTAAACGGAACTTTTGGTCATATTTCACTGAATAAAACTTAGCAATAATACGCAATAAAGTTATAATATATTTCACTGAGCTACATACACTGAAACAGAAAACCCGAACATACATTACGGCCTGGTCTAGATCGAAAAGGCATTGACTGTGCCGTATTTCGCTTTGTTGTGAAAAATTGTGTAAACCACAGAACAAAATTACTGTGAAATGTTCGTTATCGGTTGTAATAACTGTAAATGACTAAATACAATAATTTGAATAATAATATGGGACAAGGAGACGTTTGTGGTTTTATAAATATTGTCAGAAAAAGAGGTCAGAGTTATCCTTCTTCCGAAAGATTCAGGAAGGTGACTTTATAAAATATAATATATGCTTTATGAAAATAATATATGAACCTTATGTGTTTCATATTTCAAAAGTGGAAGGAAGGTGTTAATTTTTTCAAAAGAATACGATATCGAAAGTACAATACATTTTATCGTCTGCTGGGGAAAGGGTCTGTAATGAGGCGATAGTAGCGATCCTGGTGGTGAGCATCTATCTATGGAGGCGTATTTCAACTGTCTATGTTTGCATATTTAGTAAGTATTGAGCTTCGTGACTGTATATACTAGACTGTGATAAAATCATGCTAGTGAACAATGCAGATAAAGCTGGTTGGAATCAATCACAGCAGGCACGAGGCTTCAATCTCTGAGTTGATCAGTTAATTCTTTAATTTTGGTTATTTAACGAAGCTGTATAAACTGGGTAGATATCTAGCTTCGTTTGAATTTGTAATAGCAGATAGTATTTTGCAGACAGATGTGTCCCAGGGTTCATCTTAGGTCTATAGTTCGGAAAAATCTCGAAATAACCACATCAGGATTCCTGCGTTTAAGCAGGATTCGAAAATATATCCGAGAGCAAAGAATTCTACTTGATACTGATTGCAGACCTGCGTGAGCTTCTCTAGCCCCAGGTTCGTTATCCAAGCGGAGAAACTGAAAGTCTTTTATGTAGCAAAAAAGATGCACTTGCAAGACATCACATGTCTAAAGATAATTATGTTTAAACTGCTATTTTTAAATGAAATGGCAGGTCAAAGTCGTTGATGCGATGTGCCGGTCGTAGGGCAGTTTTTTTCGCGTACAGTTCCTTGACGTACTAATCACACGGCACGGAAATCCCTCAAGTGCTAATGTGAGGAAGTAGTGCAACCACGACCTGGTGTTTCAGTCATCTTGCTAATTCAGGCTTTCTTCTCAAGGTTTGGTATTTTCTCCTCCGATTTTAAAGTAACTTACAACTTCACAGAAAAGGCAATCATACAGTGATATAGGGTAAAGTTGCCTATTTCCGTGATACCCCTAATCCCGTGATACTTTTTATAAATTGAATGTCAGTCAAAGCTTTGCCGTTCTACCATAGCGCCAGACATATTTCTCGAAAGAGTGCATCTTTCGCCTACTTTTGAGACATCGGTGAACTTCATACCAACATACCCAATCAGCGAAAAAAACGTATCACGGAATTAAGCAACTTTACCCTATTTGATATATTTTGATTATGACCTCGAATTAAGGCAATGCATAATATAACATAGAAAACTAAACCAGCGAGGTTAACACTTGTGATATTTTTATCGTATTTTCATCACAGATAACTCAGAAATAATTTAAGCAAGAAATCGTTACATAATAATATTTTACCTAAGAACAAGAAGATAGGGCCTAAACAATACACCTCACTTTAACGGGTAGGACAAGGCAATGGTTAATTTTTATTCCTGATTCTGAAAACAAAGTCCTCACTTCACATTTGTTGGATTCGCTAAAAGGCACTGGTTGCCAACTGAAATATGATGTAGTAAAATAATTATCCGAAAATAGCCCTTCCACATATATCTCATGATGATTTACAACTCAATATAATTTTTAAGAAGTCAAGACCTTCATTTATTTTGGACCATTAATAACAGGTAATAATATAACTGATCAATTATAACAGACTTCAATTTGCAAATAGAGGTTATTATTCCACATTTAGCACACTGAAGGGTAATATAGTTTCATAGGAAATTCAAATTATACACACACGAGAATAACCCCCTATTCTTACCTACGCATTTGAGACCTGGACTTTGAAAAAACGTGAAGAATCTAAATTGAAAGTAAGAATCTGTATGAAAAATATCTTAAATAAATGTGCCGAGGAAAATATTTGGATCACTTTAAGATAATATTAGTTGAGAATGGAAAATCAGAAAAAATGAAAACAATTACAGTTTACATAAGATCTCACATGTTATTAAAAATAATACAACTTAAAATAATAATCAAACTTTGTTTGAACAATAAGATGTTTTAATAATTGTAATTTTAAAGACGATAATTATTTTTATAAACTGAACGTTTTTCAGAATATCAAGCCTAAAATGTACCAGATACAATTTCTGACGCAACTGGAGGTTCAATTCTGTATTCTGAACTAACCATTTCTGGAAACATCTGGTTTATACTACATTATTTGACACTATTTTTTATGCAATTTATAAATATCAAGAATAGTCATCACAGACAGAAGATGATACTTTCTCGGTAATTCTCGGATAATAATTTCAAATAATACAGTTTTCGGAGTAAAAATTACTATTTTTGTGTGTGCACTTTGGTGAAAAATAAAAAGTATCACATGAGAATCTTCTACTTCATCAGGTCGAAATCAACCTCGGAAGTTTGTACACGAATAAATACTGTAAAGAACAAGTGGCGTTCAAAGTTTAGCTCATAATAAGAATTTAGTATTGAAAAACTAGATTTGAAATATAGCAGAAAATATTCCTACGTAAAGATTAATTTTTGGTCTTACAGAATATATCTGTTATGGTAAAGTAAAGTAAATCCAAGGCGCTACAGCCCATGAAGTGCCAAGACCGACCAGCCGGCTGCTGGCCTCACGTCCACATTCTGAAGCAGAGGTGGACGATCATCCAACCCGTGTGGTTAGCACGATGATCCTCCCAGCCGTTAAAGCTGACTTGCGGCGAAAATGGATTTTCGCTATCTATCGTAGCTCCCCAAGTGAATCCCGATGCTGGGTGAACACCGGTCCCATACACTGGCCGAAATTTAATGAGAAAGTTTCTTCCCCCATGAGGACTCGAACCAGCGCGTATTCCGTAACGCGAGTCCTAGCCAACATGCGTTAGACCACAACGCAACGGCGCGGAACATATGAAGAGTCCACTGCAAGAATGATGGATGTCATTTGGAATACATTTTTCAGGAGAGGCAATTGAAAGTTTGAAATGCTTAGCTCTCAAAGCTTAACCATGATTTTCCGATCATTACTGGACAATGACTATCAGTGTTAATGCCATATAACTCTCTATGTACATTCTATATGTCTTAAGCTATGCATTGAAGTCTTGGTTTATTTTCGACAAGAAAGTGACATCCATCATTCTTGCAGTGGACTCTTCATATGTTATACGCAGGCTTCGAGACTTCGGACCCGATAGAGCAGTTCAGTGGGAAATCCGCATAACTGCGTACTGAGTATAGTGGTAAAGCGTACAGTGGGTGGGGGTACTGTAGAATGGATGCCAACTAATACGCAAAGGAAAACGCTCTGGATTTGAAGGTTCTAACGAATAATTTGGTTTTCATACAAACTGTGTCTGAAACTATTACACGGTTAGAAAAGTCAGTGCAAGAGATGCCGGAAGCCCTCAAATTAATTTAGAAAATGATGCAGAGAATTAATGAGACATCAAGTACACCGGTTACTGAATGTGTAAAACAGAAGTGGAAATCAATTTTATGTAAAAATAACGGATATGGATCATTGTGTAACATAAACAGCAAATTAGTGGACATAGAGTCACCCGAGAATAAAGGACTGTCTCTTAGAGACTGCAATGATGTTAGGTTTTTTTTCGTTTTGCTCCTATCACGTCATGCGACGTAGAGCGCAGCTTTCTACAGTACAAACTTTGGCAGATAACCGAAAAAGATTTACGTTTGAGACACTGAGAATGTATCTTGTAGTAGGTACATTGCAATTCGGTACTGTAACTGCACTTTCTAAAGACGACCAATAGGATAAATGAAAAAATTAAAATTGCTACATGCTTATTTCCACCATTAACACTGTGTATAATTAAACACAAATGCTTATCAAAGACAGGGGAATAAATGCTTTTCACATTCTTTTGACATTATCATAGTGTAATGTATATTTACTTTCAGAATGCACATATGTGTGTTTCCCCATACTACCGTACTCTACTCTAAATAGCAACGTTGTTACCTCAACACATCTCTACCTTTCACTATCTGCAGCGAGTCAACAACCTATAGTGCATGCACAGTAAACTTATTGTATCGGGCCCAAAGTCTCGAAGCCTGGTTATATGGTAACAATGTTTGTTAGAGGAGAAAAATTCGTTCCGGCGCCGGGAATCGAACCTGGATCTTGGTTCTACGTACCAAGTACTCTAACTACTGAGCTACACCGAATTTCAATCCCTCTCTTCTAGTATTTTCACCTTTGTGGCCTGACTTCAAGTTCGACATATATGTTGACTTAAGTCAACTGCCATTATACAAGGAGCGCACTCAATTCGGTGACTTAGGGGCTGGGATTTCACAGTATCAAGCACTGTTGAGCGAAGAATCTACGTAAAGATTAATTTTTGGTCTTACAGAATATATCTGTTATGGTAACAAAAGGGAAGAACACTAGAGTAGAGGGATTCGATCCCGTGCTGTGGATTGAACTTCGGCGTAGCTCAGTAGTCAGAGCACTTGGTACGTACAATCAAGGATCCGGGTTCGATCCCCGGCGCCGGAACGAATTTTTCTCCTCTAATAACCAGAAAATATTCCGTTCCTTCGTTAATATTTTATTCGTTCTAAAGAAGATTAAGGCACATGAGTCCTACCATACACTACAGTAGAGACAACTTGATATGCAAGTCAAAATTTAACAAAATCATAATCTACTATAAACTGAGCCACCGGCGTAGCTCTAGCAGTTGAGCGTGTTTGCTTGGTGAACCGAGTTGCGCAGGGCATGGATTCGATTCCCACTTGGGCTGACTACAGGGTGGGTTTATTCCAAGATTTTCCTAACTGATAGGCGAATGTTAGGAAGGTAATTCATAGCGAATCCTAGACTTCATCTCGTCAAATGCAATCTCGCTATCGCCAATTCTAACAAGATTAAATAACTCAGTCCTTGATAACCAATTCATTCATTCATTCATTCATTCATTCATTCATTCATTCATTCATTCATTCATTCATTCGTTCAGTGTTCTGCCCAAGGGTAGGTCTTTCACTGCAAACCCAGCTTTCTCCTGTCTTTCCTATTTTCTGCCTTCCTCTTTGTTTCCTCATATTTTATGACCCATATATCTTAAGGGGTTGGGTACAGCTTACAGCAGTAAAATTTTGAAAATATTCAACATTTTTTCCTCTATTACTGTATCTTGTATAATAATGAAAATTAGTATGTGTAAAACACTGTCCTTCTGCTATATAAGAATATTTTTACGATTTAAAAAATATTTGCATTTTTTTTTCAAAATTCAGTTCACTGTGCAGTGATGAAGAATTTCCCACATAACTCAAAAACTACCCAACATTCTTTGATTAAATTTCTTGTGTGTTTATGCATATCATGTCTACAATATGATGCAAGATCACTTATCTATCTTTGATAGATAGATTGACAAAAAATAAATACCTGTTACAAAATGGTCAAATATCAGTTTTTTTCTTTTAACACAAAATAAAAATATATTATTTATTAAGGAATGTAGTTGAAAGAGAATGACATCGTGAACAAGAGTTTCAGCAATAAAATAAAATAGAGAGGGAATACGAAAAGGTTAACAAGTTTATGAGTTATGAGGGAAACGCTTCATCACTGCACAGTGAACTGCACATTTTAAATTTTTAAAACAAAATATATATAAATAATGTTTCTTAATCGTAAAAATATTTCTTTTCATATAGCAGAAGGACAGTGTTTTACACATAACAATTTTCATTACTGTACAAGATACAAGAATGGAGGAAAAAAAAATGTTGAATATTTCCAAAAATTTTACTGCTGTAAGCTGTACCTAACCTCTTAATGTCGATCATTATTTGATATCTTCTTCCACCTCGAACTCTTCTCCCTTTCACCATTCCTTCCAGTGCATCCTTCAAAAGGCAGTTTCTTCTCAACCAGTGATCCAGCCAATTCCTTTTCCTCTTCCTGATCAGTTTCAGGAACTATAAACTTGAGTATTCTACTACTATTGAGAATTACCCTTCCTTTCTTCAAATAATAACCAAGTACAACAAAATAAAGAATATTTATGTTTTATCTATAGGTACTGCATGTGACTGGTGACGGAAACTTTATAAAAATGAGTATACGCTGAAACACCAGTCATGAATCGTAAGAGCAGTAAGGCTGAAATGGCCGGACATATGATGAGAATGAATAGTTCAGGGATTCCTAATAAAGTCATAACTGATAACAGTGCAGGATATAGAAACAGAGGGAAACCGAAAATTAGGTGGCTGGATAGCATAGAAGGGAATTTGAGGAATCTGGGACATCACAATTGGAGGACAGTAATGCAAGACCGATCAGCATGGTGGAAAATAATTGAAGAGGTCAAGGTCCTCTAGAGGACTGTAACACCATTATAGAAAAGAAGAAAACATAGCACATGTGTAAGAATAGCCCTTCCGGTTTTATTTTGTTTTAACTATAGTTTCTCTCACTGACCGGAACAATACAACAATGACGTTTAATTGTGCAGAACAATCTGTCACAATCACTGGTATATTCTAACTTGTCTAATCGTGGTTAATACCGCAATTCAGTAAAGTGTTATCATCAGTAGCAGAAACATGGGGCACTTCCCAACGATCACTGTGAAGTTCTTGACTATTACAATCGCTCGCTTCCAGAACATGTGATAGGGCGGATGGGAAACATCGAAAACATTAATGGCCTCCGCGATCTCCAGATTTATCCCTAATCAATTTTTATGCAGACTTCGGAAGAATATTGATTATCGTGTCTATGTTGTCGCGTCAGACACGACGTTCAACTAGAGTTATCCTAATGAAACAAATTTGGGTATCTTGTTCATCATACGAGCCACCTAACATTGCAAAGGTAAGATAGTATTTTAATAAAATAATGATCAAAGTGGGACTCACTTTAGGGATACGATATATTTGGTTTCATTGAATGGTTTCTTCCGAGGTTTTCCCCAGCCGTGGGACTGGAGCCGGATGGTCTATGGCGAGTCCTCGGCATCACTTCATTTCACCCCTTTGATTTTATTACCTGGTTGGGTTTTTCTGAGGTTTTCCCCAACCAAAAGGCAAATGCCGGGTAATCTTTTGGCGAATCCTCGGACCTCACCCCATCATTGTAGAAAATTACTAAATTGTAAAACTGTAAAAATTGTAAAATATTGTAAAAATTTGTAAAAAGTTTAATATTGTAAAATTTTGACTTGTTCCACATCTTAAAGAATCATTGCTCATGTAAAATCTATGGAATATAATGAATGAATGCATGAATGCAGCCGAGGATTTTCGCCACAAACATTGGCCTTACGTCTAGAAGACATCCAACCAGGTAATCAGCCCAAGTGGGAATCACACCCACCCACGATCACAGCTCTAGTTCAACATGGAATCACGTCTGCAGCTTGAGCTACGTCTATGGTCTTATATGAAAAGTCAGGCAGAACGATGGATGGGCGGATGGACAGAGAGACAAACACATTTACAGTATTGGCAGACTTAATTGGACGATGGAAAAATCTGTAAAATTTCGAAACAGACATTTGCAGCATCACAAAATTTTCTCTACACTTATTACTATGAGAAAATGTAAGAAGACTGTTACGATCATTACAAACAGAGTCTGCGGTGGTCTGTTCAATACAAATCAAGCAGTTTTAGAGCTTCAACCAACAGTGAATACGAGGGCTGAGTCACTGTGCTTTATATTGCTAACTGGTGCACTTCCCGCTTTCAATGGGCGAGGTGGCATCCGATGTAGCCCAGTCATCTGCAATTTATGATAAAGTCCAACTGAGTGGTCACTGTTGAAGGGGAAAGTGACCCCACGCCCCCTCCCTCCCAGGTGAGAAGTCGGGCGGGCTTAGTGAAAGTGATGGTCGGGATCCCAGCTTCATCACCTGGGCGAGGCCTCCTATATAAAGTGCGGAGGCTTCATACATCTCAATTCAGTGCTCACACTTCACCATGAGGTTCCTGCTGGTAAGCGGTTCATTGGCTGCGTGTGTTACAGTAGTTGTAATCTATTTCTAAGCAACAGGTGTAGCCTGGTTTCTAGGCAGAATTACATAAACGTGAAGATTTTCTTGAAAACATTATTACCTAGTATTAAAGGTTAAATTCTAGTGTGAAACATTACAAAAGTGATAATCTGATTTTAAATATTATTATTAGCCTATTATTATTATTATTATTATTATTATTATTATTATTATTATTATTATTATTATGTTTCTGTTTTGCAGCAATTGATCAGGCTTACACGAAGTGCGTTTACAATGATACTTTTTACACAACTTACTTATGCTGAAAACGTAGGATATAGATTCAGAATTTGAATATTTTTGCGTTAGATATTTAAATAAATTTTATTACAGCAGAGTCCGTATAGGCCAGGTTCTATCTGATGCTTTTCCAATTCACTGCGGGCTAAAGCAAGGAGATGCACTATCACCTTTACTTTTTAACTTCGCTCTAGAATATGCCATTGGGAAAGAGACGGGGTTTAGAATTGAACGGGTTACATCAGCTTCTTGTCTATGCGGACGACGTGAATATGTTAGGAGAAAATTCATGAACGATTAGGAAATACACGGAAATTTTACTTGAAGCAAGTACAGCGATAGATTTGAAAGTGAACCTTAAAAAGACAAAGTATATAATTCTGTCTCGTGACCAGAATATTGTACGAAATAGAAATGTAAAAATTGGAAATTTATCCTTCGAAGAGGTGGAAAAATTCAGATATCTTGGAGCAACAGTAACAAATATGAAGGACACTCGGGAGGAAAATAAACGCAGAATAAATATGGGAAATGCCTGTTATTATTCGCTTGAGAAGCTTTTGTTACCTAGTCTGCTGTCAAAAAATCTGAAAGTTAGAATTTATAAAACAGTTATATTACCGGTTGTTCTGTATGGTTGTCAAATTGGACTCTAATTTTGAGAGAGGAACAGAGATTAACGGTCTTTGAAAATAAGGTGCTTGAGAAAATATTTGGGGCTAAACGGATTAACTTAGAGGAGAATGGAGAAAGTTACGCAACACGGAACTGCACGCATTGTTTTCTTCATCTAACATGATTAGGAACATTAAATCCAGACGTTTCAGATGGGCAGGGCATGTAGCACGTATGGGCGACTCCAGAAATGCATATAGAGTGTTAATTGGGAGGCCGGAGGGAAAAAGACCTTTGGGGAGGCCGAGACGTAAATGGGAGGATAGTATTAAAATGGATTTGAGGGAAGTGGGATTTGATGATAGAAACTGGATTAATCTTGCACAGGATAGGGACCGATGGCGGGCTTATGTGAGGGCGGCAATGAACCTGTGGGTTCCTTAAAAGCCATTTGTAAGTATGTAAGTAAGTAAGAAGCACTTTTTTATTATGGACGCTTTCAGAATTTTTTGGTGTAAGACATTAAGAGATTTTAATTTCTCCAAACTTGCTCCTAAATCAATATAATCTTAATTGAGAATGAGATATATTTGGGTATTAATAATAATTATTATTATAATATCAATATATCACTACTTAGGGAATTTGATCATTAATTGATTCATTCCAGTCTCAATTATGGCTATACTGCAGTCGCTATTTATAAGCCTTTAAGTTAATTGAATTTCAAAATAACAAAATACAACAAGAAATACGGTACATAATAGTTTATCAATTGCCACAAAGACTCAAATACAAAGAACATTTGCTACGATTTCACTATTTCTGCAGGTTTGTGGTAGTATTGCGTCTCATATTTGTGGTAGAATACAATAAGTTGTCGTACAACAACCCATGTAGGGTCAAAGCTGACTAGCTGGATACTTGTCTCACGTCTACATGCCTCAGCAGAGATGAACGATCATCCAAACTATATGGAGGTAACGTGTGATGAGTACAATAATATCCGCAGCAGTCACAGATTGGTTACGAAATTGCATTTCGCTACTCATTGTAGCTTCCCAAATTCATCACGATGATGGGTGGACATCGGTCCCATACTCCGGTCGAAAGTTTACGAGAAAATTTCTTCTCTCACGAGGACTAGATATTTAAAATTCTATCCTCATGCCATTTCCTAATATCGAGCAATTCATTATTATTATTCCCTTCATATTTTATAGCCTATCAGTATAATAATTCTTTGGTAACGCTAGAACTTACACTCCATGCTGTATCTAAGTTGTGAGTTATGAGGGAAATTTCCGAAAAGTCTGATTTTCTTCTAATACACTTTCAAAAGGAAGCAAAAGATTACAAATTGTACAATGTCTTGTGTTTCCCAAAATTTTTCCCCCTTTGTAGTATTTTATACAGCTTTGGTTTTGTGCCACCCTTCATGGCATATAACAAAAAAGATCCTAGTACAATAATTCTCAGAAATTTTATTTTCAAACACCAAAATTGAAGTCCCTAAAATTAACTTCTTACGTTTTATTATTGTTCAGTCTTCTTAACACCAGATTCTGATCGCAAAGGCATAGGAAAAATTGGTTAGCATAATTTCATACCTAAACTACAGGTTACAATATCTTTCTCACTATCTATTATTTTCTTTGTTATATAAAGTTCATTGTAATCCATTGGATTATTTGTGTTCAATACATATTCATACCATTTCTTGCATGTGTCAGATATTCCGAAAACCTCATTAATCTGTTAATATATAGGCTAACAGGGTGAACCGTAAGTAATGTCATTAATTTCAAGGGGTTATTCTTTAAGGTATTTCAAACAACAAAAGTTTAATACAATTTTGTTCGTTTTCGCTTCTTTTCGAGAAAAAAAATTGTTTTATGTGAAAGATTTCATAGCGTGTTTTAGGAAAGTCATTGATTTAGTTTCCAATCTGCCAATCAATTTAAGAGAACAGTGTATTACAATAATACATTATTGAAGCAGTTTTAGTTTTCTCTTTTAAATGTGCAGAAATTTGATCCGAACAAATGTATCATTGTAAAATTCCTTTGTAGAACGTAAAATTATATTTGTTCGAATCAAATTTCTGCACATTTAAGGAATAAACTAAAATTCTTTCAATCATATATCTGCAGTGCTTGGGAAAAGTGACATAAGTCAGTTTTCACAAACCTTTTTTGATAATTTATTGACAACTTACACTGGTTTATGTCGATTTGATTTTTGCTGTATGAATTATTGTAATGGGAGGAATACCTATGTATTTTTTCCCAAGCGAACAGATGTTCCGTAAGTTGTCAATAAATGATAAAAAAAGGTTTGTGGAAACTGACTTATGTCACTTTTCCCGAGCACTTCAGATATAATCAAAATCCACTACTCCCTTAAACTGACTGAGTATGTTGTGAATTAAATCAATGGCTTTACCAAATCTCGCAATGAAATGTTTCATATAAAACAATTTTTATCTCGAAATGGAAGCAAAAATGAGCAAAATTGTATTACACGCAGGCGATCGGGTTCAAGTCCCGATCAGGTCTGGGATTTTTCATTGAAAAAACATGACATTTGTGGCGGACGAGATCGCAGTTGAAATTTTTCTTGCGATTCTCCCGTTTCCTCCTATTAGACATCTATATCATTCCGTCAACATCTCTTCATTCCGTCATTATTCCCGAAAGCTGCCAGGCGACTCACGTAGGGGGCTGGTCTAGGGACGAGTGGAGTTGCCTGCTCGAAACCTCGGTACGCAGCGAGCCTTAGTGTAGTCAGCCGGCGTGAGTTTGGGAATACGCCTAGCTGGAGGGTTAGCACAATAGATCTTGAAAGATCGCAGTGATGGGTTGTAGTGCCCCTCCCGAAATTCAATTTTATTCAACTCATCTCCACTTTTACCATCATCAAAGAAAACTGTTGCTCTTCGGAATGGTATGTCGTTCTCTTCCCAATATAAAACTAGACACGGTGCTTTCAAAATCCACTGAGCTGAAAGTAAAGGAAATCGTAAGTGAAGAAAGTGTGCCCTCCTTGAATCTGAATTTTACAGACTCACAATTTATACACTAAACTTTTGTCCAGCAACCTCAAGGGACGTTAAACGAACAATTTCAGCATTCAAAAATATATCCTTGTAAATAACAAAGTATAACAGAGAAACTTAAAAAGTTGTTGTGTTTTTCAACCAGAAAAAAGTAAGCTAAACAAAGAAATAATGCGTACGTATTGAACCTTAACGCATAAAAGAAATATATTTGTATATAGACCCTAACGTATGACATGTAATTCACATTTTGTTATTATAGGCCCATGATATTAAATCCTATAAAACATTTGCTTTTGCATATTTCTTGTTTAACTATACATACTTCACTCTTCGTGCATACAAATCCTTGCCCTAGTCATAAGCATAAGTAGGAAGTTCGTACCAAAATAGTAGATTTCAGTTGAGTACAGCGAGGAGTATAAATGTCACACGCGCCTCGCCTTGCTCCTGCTCGCTAAAGGCTGGTTCACAATAAACCGGGAACAGAAACGACAACGGGAACGAGAACGGAAATAGTGTTAAAATAAATGTATTTAAATGTGAGCATTCACAATAGTTAATTGGGAATGTTCACATTTAAATACATTTATTTTAACAATATTTTCGTTCTGGTTGTCGTTTCCGTGCCCGGTTTATTGTGAACCAGCCTTAAGCAGTTTACATAAACAACGCATAATATAATTTTGTGGAATTGTGTACAGTCGTGAAAAGTTTGAAGAATATTATTAATTTATATTAATACATTAAGTTCTGAACAAAGTGAACTATTGTTATTATTGTATTATTTACGCAATATTAATATTTCGCAGGAATCCAAATAAGGAAACTCAACTGTTATTACATAATTATGTAATTAGGAGTGTGTAACACCTTTTTTTTCCGGATTATTCTTCGTTAAATGTCGGTAGAAAGACAACTTTATTTACCAGCCGTCAATACTTGCTTGTTTTCCTGGTCTGTTGACATCTCGTGCTGCTGTTCTACTACGCATTCGGTTGCGTTATAGTCCAAGTTCATTCATCATCAGAATTATTACGATACGAACTTCCTAGCTGTCATTACAATAGAAGTGAAAAATTTGCTTGAAAACAATTATAAGTTTAATTCATGTTGAGATACGCACGAATGACTCACTTACAGTTGAGCTACAAGAAAACCATTTAGTATGGTATTGCCATATGTATGTTCCTCTCTTAGATTGAATAAAATGCAATTTGAAAAATTGATACTTAGCACATTTAGAATGTTAGGTCTTGAATATTACAAATTATCATTTTTTATATTATTCGCTTATTCTTTTCTTGGTCTAAGGTCGTGGACGATTGGAGCATGCGTTTGGTTACCACTAGACGGTACATGTTTGTCGTCATGGTTCGTTGACATTGAGAACTGCGCTACTACTTTTCATTCGTCCGAGATATAGTCCAAGTTCACACAGCTTAACAGTTTCGGTACCTTACCAACTTCTTAGCTCTGTTTGCATGTACATCAAACAACAGAAGAGAGAGGCCAAAACCTTGTCGGAGAACTATTTTTACCTTTAGACTGAAATCGCAATTTTATACTCAAAGTGGATGAGAGTGGCTAGAATTTACATATTTCTCATTCGCCATGAATTTATCTTTCCACCTGCTCCACCTACTGATTATCATTACCACCACCATCACCTCCATTGTTAACCAACTTTTTCAAATTAATTATACAGATATTGAAAGTATTGAAGACTTAATTCATCTGCAGGAAACACTACGAAAAAAGATAAAATGTATGACGTAGGCATATCTGTTGCAGATACTTGTACTGGCACTGGCGGTGGACGCCGTGGTGGTCAAAAGCGAGAGCGAGCCGCAGAAGAAGCAGCAGAAGCGCGGAAACATCGGCATCAGCTCCGGAGGTTATGGCTTGGGGTCCGGCAGCCTTTCCGTCGGTTCCGGAATTGGTCACGGGTCTGGAGGCGGTATTGTCTTGATCAGCTCTGGACACGGATCCGGCCTCAGTGGCGGATACAGCTTAGGATCTGGCGGGTACGGTCTAGGATCCGGCGGATACAGCATCGGTTCCGGCGGACACGGCCTTAGCTCCGGCGGATACAGCATCAGTTCCGGCGGTCACGGCCTTAGTTCCGGCGGATACAGTCTCGGCTCGGTTGGATATAGCCTGGGCTCTGGTGGATACGGCCTTGGATCCGGTGGGTACAGCATCGGCTCCGGAGGATATTCCCTTGGTTCCGGAGGACTTGGAGGCGGCATCGGTCTCGGTGGCGGCATTGCTCTCGGAGGCGGCGGTATCGGCCTTGGGGGTGGAGCAGTGGGAACGACAACAGGAGCTGTCAGAGTCACCACAGTCACGCAGCAAGTTCCCGTCCCTGTGCCTCAACCTTACCCTGTAACAGTCACACGTCCCGTCCCTGTCGCAGTCCCTGCGCCATACCCTGTGACAGTACCTCGTCCTTTTCCTGTAGCAGTACCACATCCCGTCCGTGTGACAGTAGTCAGACCATACCCAGTCACAGTATCTAGACCCGTCCCTGTGCCCGTTCCCCACGCCGTCCCTGTCCCTGTACCTCGACCCGTAGCTGTCACCGTCCCCCAGCCCGTCCCTGTGGCTGTACCTCAGCCTGTTGCTGTACCTGTGCCTCAGCCGGTAACTGTTGCCGTAGCTCAGCCTGTTGTTGTCTCGGGTGGTAGCGGAGGAGGAATCGGAGGAGCCGGCCTAGGAATTGGAGGAGTTGGCGGAGGATACGGAGGAATTAGTGGAGGACTTGGAGGAGGATTTGGAGGAGGACATGGAGGAACTGGCGGAGGACTCGGAAGCTATTCTGGCGGTGGCGGAAGCATTGGAGGTGGTTATGCATCAGGATACGGTTCTGGCTACAGCTCTGGCTACAGCTCCAGTCCTCTGCATGGAGTTTACGTCCCTAGCTCCTTGGGAGGTCTGCACGGTTCTTCTGGAGGCTCCAGTTATTCCAGTGGTTCCTCCAGCTATTCTGGTGGATCCAGTTATTCGGGTAGCTCCTATGGAGGATCCGGTTCAGGATATGGTAGTTACAGCAAGCACTAGAATCATGCCATTACTCATTCATACAGAGTCTACAAACGTCTCCTTTTGACAGAACATTGATTCCACATGCAAAAGACAGCATTCTGCATCATTTTTGAGTCTTTAAATCTAGTGTCTAGATAGTGTTTCTCAGTCAGAGAATTTATCTGCTTCTACCTACAATATTAATCAAACTGATGCAACTGACTGCTCCTGTCACATAATCCGTCCATACAGTTTGATCACTGTCTTGTCGAAAGGAGAGGTTTCGAACACACTCATGCCATCAATCGCGGACGCATCTTCTCACTGTCAACATTGTACGCTTAGCAATCACCAGTTTTTTTGTCGTCTTTGTGATAATATTTGTCTTTCAGCACTTAATAACTGTCAGTGCAATGTCGTTGGTTATTGAATTGAGAAAGAGCTTGTATTTATGTAAATTTAGTCATTTTTTTAGAATTGTATTTTTATATGATTGTGTATTAGGAAATTAAATATGGTTACTAGTATTTTTAAAATACGTTTAAAATCATTTTAAGTTGCCCTACCCTCCACTATCTCGCAGATTATTTTAAAGGAGTTAATTAAGATTATTATTCCATCCTTTCCATATTCACTTCCTAAATGAATAGAAAGCATATAAAGTCATCACAAGAGCCCGTATGTTAGGCAAAATGCCTTTTTTAAACTGACTGTATGCATGAAAGACCTATTAGAGATAAACACGTTTCCACACATTTGGGGACGATAGGCCCAATTTTTATTTTGTTTCTTTTTTGCCTATTTTATCTCCCGTTGCCTATTTTAAGGTTAAATGTCTTTTTTTAGTCTCTTTTACATCGTTATTGTACATTTACTATATTTTAACGCATTTAAAATAAACCGCACATAAATTATGTCAAAAAACAAAAAAGAACGGTTGTACAAATTAAAAATACATATATTCACCTCTCACAAATACTTGCTGAGAATCTTATTCTCCAGCAATACATATGTTTCCAAGAAGTCCTAAACGTTTCTCCCCTACCGATTCCATCTTTTACGTCACTTAACAAAGAGGTTTGAAGAGTATAACCCTCAGTGCTCAGGTCACTTCGGGGTTTACCAGCGAAAGAAAGGGGATGAGGGAAGTATTAAAAGCAAGTCTCCAGATCCCGTTACTGTCGTCGCTTGCACGCACAAGTCACGCGTACTTTGAAGTCTCTAATCCCTTTCCATACCCCTCTTTTTGAGACAATACACAGTTGGTTTTTCCCGATCTCTGAAAGAAAGTAGAGACACTCCTTCTGAAATAAGTTGTTTTAAGTTTGCTCCAATCACTTCACTAGAAGTAGAAAGATCTTTTTTCCACCATGAAAACGTTCTCTCTGACAGGCGGCTCACTATGACAGTTGACAACTTAAAAAAAGCATCTTGTTGTGACATGTAACCAACGAAAGTGAGTGCCGTATGGGATATTTATTATTTGTCTATTTTTTATATATTTCCATGAATAATAAATGCCTATTTCACTGCCTATTTTTACTATTTTTAGTGCCTACATGCCTGCCTATTTCAAATAAAACAAATGCCTAAACATCCGGGCTCTAGTTATCACTGATATTCTTCTTAAATCGGTCCAGAGAGTGGTAAGAGATCAAGGTTCCCACTTTTGCAGACAATCGACATTAGTGGCAGTAGGGATGTCAGTCCCAAGTGCTCGTCCCATTTGGTCCCAAAGAAATGCCTCTGGTACTCATTTGTCAGAGGCTGAGTAAACTCTAGGACAATTGTGCGGCGAGAAAGATAACATCAGTGAAGAAAACAGTTGACACCACTGGGAATTGAACGCAACATTCCGGCTTTGCGGCTTATGTCTAACAAATTTTTCCTGGAACCCTTTATCAGAGACAGGGTTCTTTCACTTGACGTAAATTTACGACACACAAAATTGAAAACTTTTACTTTCCTCACTGATGAGGCGCAGTTAATAATTTTACCAATCTTAAATTTACTTTACCGTCAGCAGGGCTTCAATTCACGAGCCTCAGCTGTAGCGACCATCAGGAAAAACGCAAGAAAACCGAAGGCGATTAAAAAAACTAAATAATCACATAATCCGGATGATGCGTCAATATTGTTACGAATTTCATTGTTATTTTTTATCATTAGGGACCTTTAGTCTTTTATTAGGCCTATATTTTAATATCAGCAACCGACGTACCTCAGTTGGCTAAGACGTTTGCCTGCCAATTCAGAGTTGCCCTCGGACACGGGTTCGATCCCCGCTTGGGCTGATTATTTGGTTGAATTTTTTTTTTCGAGTTTTACGCAACCGTAAGTTGAATGTCAGATAATAATATGGGAACCCTCGGTCTCATTTCGCCAAATTCCATCTCGCTATCACCAATCCTATCGACGCTAAATAACCTAGTAGTTGATACAGCGTCGTTAAATAACCAAGTAAAAATTGTATTTAATATTTTCATTGGTATCTGGTTAGTTGCTTAGGCCCGTCGCTTATTCACTTGCAAGTAGATTATGCAAAGCTCGAATGATGGCAGCACGCGTACGATTTGGCCACTGCTCTGGACTTGGCATGTGCAGCATCTAGCTAAAACATCTTGAAGTTTATGTTGCGCTACAAATATTATATTTTATCAACTATATCTCGAACAAAGGAATCCGCCTGGGTGGTGCAGTTGGTATAGAGCTGGCCTTCTGCGCCCGAGGTTGCGGGTTCGATCCCGGCCCAGGTCGATGGCATTTAAGTGTGCTTAAATGCGACTGGCTCATGTCAGTAGATTTACTGGTATGTAAAAGAACTTTTCGGGATAAAATTTCGCCACACCGGCGACGCTGATATAACCTCGGCAGTTGCGAGCGTCGTTAAATAAAACATAAGATTTAACATTTCGAACAAAGGTATTCAAGAAAAAGCAACCATTATGTGTTGCACATTTTGAATAGAGACTAATTGCATTAATTTTTCTAAAATTATTACTTACACGTAATATTTACCATTTCAGAATAAATTCATTCTTAGACAGGCCTACTTACCATGAATTCAATGGGTCCGATAGTTCAGGAGCAGGAAGAGAGAGAAAACTAAGAAAGGCTGCAGGCAAAAATTTGAGTGCAATTCATGAAAGTTCAGCAATGAAGTCCATCTATCCACCTATTAACCACATATTTCATTTTTGTGATACGAACACAATTGACATGGTAAATAACATATTAATACTTTTAATATTTTATTAAATAAACTGTATTGTCAATCGTTACAAAATTCTACAATATAAGGACGCAAAAATAAAGAATCACGATTATGATCGTGTTGAGTGAATTTATAGTTTTTGAACATTTCTAAGTGACATCTATCTGCAAACTCAATGACAGAATCACAGATAAAAAATTACGGTTTATTTAACGACGATCGCAACTGCAGAGGTTATATCAGCGTCGCCGGTGTGCCGGAATCTTGTCCCGCAGAAGTTCTTTTACATGCCAGTAAATCTACTGACATGAGCCTGTCGAATTTAAGCACACTTAAATGCCATCGAACTCACCGGGATCGAACCCGCAACCTCGAGTATAGAAGGCCAGCACTGTACCAACTATGCTACTGAGGGATACAATATCTTAACCAATTTCCTCTTAAAAGAAAAATAACATGACAAATAAGAAGAAGCTTTCAGGAAGAAATGAAGTAAAAGTAACAGAAGAAATTCTTGATGTTTCATTTGATTTCAATATAAAATTGCATTCTGACACACTTATACATTGACACTAGAATTGTTATCGGAATGGATAATATACATACATTATTATTATTATTATTATTATTATTATTATTATTATATTTACCTATTATTATTATTATTATTATTATTATTATTATTTTTACCTATTATTATTATTATTATTATTATTATTATTATTATTATTAAGTAAGTTATTTTACGACGTTTTATCAACATCTTAGCGTCTGAATGAATTGAAGGTGATAATGCCGGTGAAATGAGTCTGGGGTCCAGCACCGAAAGTTACTCAGCATTTGCACATATTGGTTTGATGGAAAACCCCGGAAAAAATCCTCAACCAGGTAACTTGCCCCGACCGCGAATCGAACCCGGGCCACCTGGTTTCGCGACCAGACGCGCTAACCGTTACTCCACAGGTGTGGACGGACTACATACATAGGCCTACATACATACATACATACATACATACATACATACATACATACATATATACAGTACATACATACATACCGTATTTTTATGGTAGCTACTATAACAAGTATTCAGTTCTCATACAAAAACAAACAAAAAATCCTTTGCGCACTAGCCCATAGAGGGCTAACAGCCGAATCCTGACCTTACATTCACATGTCTCACTCAGCAGTGTGAATGATAAAATCTAACCTAAAGGAGGTAACATGTGGCTAGCATAATAGTTCCTCAGCCATTATAGCTGGCTTGCGAATTCGAATTTCTCCACTCACTATAGCTCCCCAAATTGATAATGATGCTGAGTGGGTATCGGTACCATACACTAACCGAAATTTCGAAAGAAAAGTTCTTCCCTGCGCGCTCATTCCGTAACGCTAGTCCAAGGTATGGTGCCCTAGACTACGGAGCTGCGGAGAGAGAATAATGTATGTTTACTATAAAATTATGAAGTGATTTACAGGAAATTAAAATAAACATAATTATATCTATTACAATCTGGCTTAAAATGACAACTTTATAATATAGTTTGAACCCTGCGGTGGCTGAGTGATCAGATCTTCATGCAGGCGGGCCGAGTTCGAGTCTGTCAGACCTGGAATGTTTTATTGAAAAATCCATAATGACACTTGTGGCGGACGAGGTCTCAGTTGGAGTTTATCTCGTGGTTCTTCCGTATCCCCATATTAGGCAACTCCATCATTCCGTCAACATTTCTTCATTTCGTCATCATTCCATAGCATTCCCCGAACACCGGCTGGAAAGAAATAGCGGGGGCTGGCCTACAAACGCGGGGAGTTGCCTGCTTGAAACCTGGGTATGCAGCGAACCTTAGTGTAGTCAGCCGGTGTGGGTTTGGGACTGTGTCTAGTTTGAGGGTTAGCGAAATACGCCTTGAAAGTGCTGGGTCGCAGTGCCCTCTAATACAGCCTATACTCAATATATGTGCATTGAAAGCAAAGTAAATTGCGAATAATTAAAACAAATTTAATGTCAAATACTTACATTGTATTTGTATGTCAATGTTAGTAGCATTGTCCGCCGATGCATTTTGGTGCACGGAAATGCTCTCCTACCGGCAGGCGACTACGTTACGTGAAGACCGGTTTCGCAGCGATAGTCGAAAGTGCGATGTTGGTAATATCTCGTAAGAAACGAGTGAAAACATGAACGATGAAAGCCAACAGGTAGGGATTAATAATATTTATGACTCTATTAGGCCTGTATTTTCTTATTTACCCACTTCTTTCTCGATGCACTAGTGTTGTCTGTTGCATCTGAAACTGGTTTGTCCGTCACTTGCAATGTCTCATTTTCATTGGTTGCAGAACGATGCTGTATTAACTACATCCTCATATAGCAGAAATGAAAATGAAGACGAAAAGGAATTTTGGCAGGATGAATTCCAATTTCGCCATTGGATTGCCTGATATCCATCTTGGGATATAACCTGGGGATGAAAACACAATCAACCACATAATCATCTCAAGGAAGATTTGAACCCACACCCAAGTGCAACCTCCGAGAACGAGTTTTTTTTTTAAGTTGGTTATTTAAGGACACTTTATCGACTTCTAAATTATGCCGGCTGTCTCTAAATTAAACCGACAAAATTAGGGAGCAGATAGGTAATCTTCGTGGAAGCATATTTTGCTAAGGAACCCATCGGCTGCGACACTTCGTTTCATTGCAAGAAGGCGGGAACGGATAATCACTCTTTTCAGTCCAAGAGGGGTGTGTCATTACTACTATCACTCGGTTTGTTTACGTCCGGAGCCCAGTATCATTTGGTATCGATTACAGCACGTTTGTTTACTTCCATTGGTACGACCTCTTGTTATCCGTGTTATTCGTCTACGTAGTTTAGTACTTATACTGCACTCATTCTGTTGTAATGTTCAGTACAGTTTAATGCGTCGTTAGTTTCGTTTTTCTGTACGTATTTTTTCTTCGTTTGGATTAACACACAGAATCATGTGACACAGAATCGCTTGTTAAATGCTCATACCTACTTACTTTTTCCCGACCTGTAATTCCTTCTTGCACTGAAACGAATCGTCGCAGCCCATGGGTTCCTTAACAAAATATGCTTCCACGAAGGTTATCTATCTGCTCCCTAATTTTTTCGGTATAATTTAGAGACACTCTGTATAGTGTTGATGGAACTGATACTAGCGAGATGGTATCTGGCAAGATGAGGCTCAGGATTCGCCATAGATTACCTGACATTTGCCTTACTGTTGGGTAAAACCTCGGAAAAATCCAACCAGGTAATAAGTCCAAGGGGAAATCGAATCTCCTCCCGAGTGCAACTCTGAATCAGCAGGTAAGCGCCTTACCGACTGAGCTATACCGGTTGCTCCGAGCAGGAGTTTCGTTTACAAATTTCTCGGTTACAGCGATTGATTTGGTTTTTCGAGGGCCGGACTCTGGACCGATCCTTGCAATTACGCTTGCTTTGGTCCATTCTGAGTCCTATATATGAGATGACTGTTAATTTTCGACAGTTGACCTCGGTGGAATTCGTGAATCCGGTGCTGACAGGCGGGCCAACTGTCTCAGCCGTGAGGAGTCAGGTCTGAACTGATGACTAGGCTTGTAATGTTGGTGACAGGTTACACAAGTTGACTGCAGCATGGTACATAGGCCGGGGACGTGAGCTATTACGAGGACATTGACTTGGTTCTGCGATCGATTACGTGAATAACAAGGTGCACATAAACAAATCTGGACAGCTCTGAAAGTAAATATACGCTACATAGCATTACAAAGATACATTTTTACGCAGTCCTGCCTTTCGTTGTTTCCAGACGAATTAACATAGAATTATTCGTGGGTTTGAGTTTCGTCCTTTCTTTTCATGTGCTACAATGTATCTGTATAAAACATACCTGCACAAACAGCGCTCAACGAGCGCGCGCGCGCGCTCTTTCCTAGCGGGAGAGCTGTGTTTACCGCTCGCCGAATCGGAGAGAAAGATACGTCAAAATGACAGACTTGCTATAGGTAGAGGAGAGGGAAACGACCACTCAGTTATCTAGTGGGGTGCAATGCGTATTCTCAGTAACTGTTTCACGTTGCTTACCTACTGCTACAGTACGATATGGAGGAATCTAAAAGACGGAAAAGTGGTGATCACGCAAATTCTTTCAATGTTGCATGGGAAAATGCTTATTTTTTCATAGCTGCTGGAGTAAATACTCAGTGCTTTATCTGCCACAACATTTTTAAAGGTAGAAAGAAACATAACATAATGCGTCATTACGAGTCCAGACATAAAGATACTAAAGATATTAAACTTCAACAATTTTAATATCTCTCTTCAGGGAAAAGGCCAGGTCAGTGTTGATATGTTGCATAAATTACGGGATTTCAGTCGTAAACTTACACTTTTCGTAAATCAATTTCGGGAAGGTAATATGGCTTACTTTCGAACGATAGAAACTGCTCGTGACGAAGCCATGTTAAAGGATTATGTGCAAATATTAATTGACATTCAAAATGAATTTAATTCTAGGTTCCAAGATCTTGTTTTAAGGTCCACACCTGTGGAGTAACGGTTAGCGCGTCTAGCCGCGAAACCAGGTGGCCCGGGTTCGATTCCAGGGGTCAAGTTACCTGATTGAGGTTTTTCCGGGGTTTTCCCTCAACTCAGTATGAGCAAACGCTGAGTAACTTTCGGTGTTGGACCTCGGACTCATTTCACCGGCATTATCACCTTCTTCTCATTCAGACGCTAAATAACATAAGCTTTTGATAAAGCGCCGTAAAGTAACCTACTAAAAATCTTGTCTTAATTGGAAAGAAGTTTAAAGTTATAATAAATTCTTCAACACCAGCTGAAACAATGCCATATAAGTTGCAGGTGGGCCTGGTTGGCGCAGTTGGTATAGCGCTGGCCTTCTATGCCCGAGGTTGCGGGTTCGATTCCGGACCAGGTCGATTGCATTTAAATGTGTTCATATAACCTCGGCAGTTGCGAGCGTCGTTAAATAAAACATAACATTTAACGATTTACAGCTCGGACTTATTGATCTTCAATGTGGCCTAAGGGCTGAAGATCGTTTGAATAATACTACTAGCCTGGTTGAGTTTTACAAGACTAAACCTTAGCAATAATATCCACGATTACACAGGCTGGCTGATTGCTATGTTTGGCTTAACATTTATATTTGTGAGCAACTGTTTTCCATAATCAACTTTAATGAAGGCAGGCATCGAACATTTGTAACTGATGTTACATTACGATCAGTAGGCTACTGTTCCTTTCAGCTGCCAACAGCATAAAACCTCGTTTTCATGTACTGATGAATAAAAATATAACAAAATGATATTGTACATTTAAGTAGGTATAAAATTTATATTATTTCTGTAAAATAAATATTTCTGTATTAATTAATAAGTCGAAGATAGTTTTGCAAACACTGAACGGGAATTCATTTCATAAACACTCGTACTAGTACTTCCCTTTTGTGTATATTTTGTACGAAATCACCCCTTCTTCCAGTCCACCCTATACTGAGTGCAGCCAATATCTGCATTCCGCTCATGAGCTGTGAGCCGGCTCGGAGAGCGGAAACCTTGTGCAAGCCTGGTATATAATATCGCTTGTCACCTCGTATGTTTGTATTACGTAATTTACATGTAATGTTCCCGTCATTCACTTCAAAACACTCACCAAATTCCGCTCCAAAAATATGCGCCTGAGAACCTTTAACCTTCGACATTATTATTCAGCTGGTACTCTGTTTATGCATCCTAGTGTACTGTCTGGTGAACGAATAGTGAACTTGAAACCACAGTAAATCATTCCTACAAGCTACTGATGACACACGATTGCGTTGCGCGACATAAGTAAACCGGCTAGGGGTGGGTGTAATCCTTTTTTCCTAGCAGACGACGCGAGGGTGAGAAAGAAATGAGGTGGATTGGGAGCTTTGTTAAGTTATTATAAAAACACACTTCCTTAAACCTCGGGTATAGTTTCAAATTGTAAAAATTATTTTGTTTCATTGAAATGAAGTAAATAATAAAAGGGCAGTCATTGATAATTACAAAATCATATTAGTGCAGTATAATAGCCTATAATACTAGAAAGCTAACTGATGTATTCCGGTCGAGTAGTAACACAGCTCGAAAGGCAACCTCAAAGTATCACAACCAACTTCATACTAACTCATACACCTTCATTATACCACAAAAAGTGGATCGTTCCCAAGGAATACGAAAATAGGTTTCTGAGTAGATGCTACTATTTCAGAGCTGGATTATACTATGTCTCTTCTATACAGTATCAGCACAGTCTAGTATATACAGTCGCGAAGCTTGAGTTGAGGGTACTAGGAACAATAGACTGTGCCGGTACTATTTCGCCTTGTCTGTGATCAGCCGATAGTAGCGATCCTAGTGGTTAGGAACTATCTATGGATGCATATTCCCTACGTATTGAGCTTCGTGACTGTATATACTAGACTGTGGTATCAGCATTGGAAGCACATACTAAACCGAATACGTCACCTAGCATATTTCTAACTATCGTAAGTGATACATGAAATGAGAGGCAGGTAGAGTGTGTTGGCGAGATGATAGAGGGAAGCTGAAGTATAAAAAAAACTCCTCTAAAACGCCTGTTTTGTAATCCATAAATTTAATCACTTCTAGACCAGGGATCTAACCCGGACCACGTGGATAGAAAACAAGTGCGCTAGTGCTAAATCAAAGGTAAGAGAGCCACCGGCATAGCTCACAAGCAAACGTTCTGATGGGGGCAGACAAAAAAAAGTTATCTTTTTTTCTTCCACCATGTTAATAATGTCAAAAGAAGTGCTTATACCAATTTTGGCCACTCGACCGCAATTACGAGGGCTGTAAAAAAAAATAAGTTCGCTAGGGGCTGCTAACAGAAAAAAAAACACATTTTCATTGGACAAATTTATTGGAACGGACACAGCAATTGTTGAGCTATTTTTGAACATATTTTATATCGGAATTGAGACATTTCTCATATCATGGAATCGACAGAGAGAGGTGCAGGTGCAGTCAAACGCTGGTTCCGATCTGAGGCGGCTGACTTCTACGACACAAAAATTGATCCCATGGTATGACAAATGTCTCAATTCCAGTGAGGTATATGTTGACAAATAGCGCAACAATTGCTGTATCTGTTTCAATAAACATTTCTATGCAATTGTGCTTTTTTCTATAAACAGTCCCAGGGAAAATCACTTTCTGGACGGTCTCGTAATTGCGGTCGAGTGGCCAAAATTTGTATAAGCACTTCTTTTGCTTGTCAGTCGGCTAAGGCGCTTTCCTGCGATCCAAAGCTGCGCTCGGACGCGGGTTCGATTTCCACTTGGGCTGATTAATTGGTTGGGTTTTTCCTATGCTTTCCTCAACTGTAAGGCGAATGGCAGATATCTATGGCGAATCCTAGGCCTCATCTCGTCGAATACAAGGACATCATTTTATTTTTACTTCAATTTTTATTGTACCTGCGTTTCTAAATGTACATGACTCCCACCCCTTTCACTAATGTCCTTGCTGATGTCAGTCACACAAACTTACGGCCGCTGTTGCTAGCAGCGAAGTAAACAGTACGAAGTACAGTGTGTTTCAGAATTATGTTGCGTTTTATATAGAAGAAAGAGCTTATATTATTGAAGTTTATTTTCACACAGGTATGGTGTGTAGCATAACTGAATTTATCTGTGTGGACTGAGCACAAGTGAAGATTAGAGTTACCGAAAGTACGGTACCCTAGAATATGGTACGGCACTTAACAACATTATTTAAACAAGAGTTTTGTTTTATTCTTTGTAGTTATGAAGGATGATGGAAACTGGAATTACAATATAACCGAATGTGAACAACAGCTTTTTTTTTTTTTTTTTTACAATTTCCTGATTATATCATTACGGAATATTTTCGTAGAACTGTCATTAATCTGGTAGATAAATTTAGAGCAATGGAGTGTACAGAAAGGAAGAAAAGTGTAATATGGCCAACAAAGGTGACAGAAGATGCTGTAGAAGATGCTAGAGAAAAGATGCAGCGAGGTAGTAATAAGTCGGTCAAGAAGTTAGCTGCAGAAATTGGGGTTTCCTATGGAAGTGCTCACAAAATTCTCAGGAATAAATTACGTTAGTAATATGCTGAATAAAGTAGACATTATATAATGTATATAACCGCCTGAAGATTTGAGTTTGTGAAAAAAATTGTTCCTATTCTACTGTTTTTTGATAAAATACTGTAAAGTAATGACCAAACTGAAAATCGTAATAATATATTTCCCTGTAACATAAATGGTTACACTACTTTTCTCTCCTCCTATAGCTAATAAAATGATTTGTTTACATATTGCACTAGCAACTCCAAACTCCTGCAATGGAAGGGGGGTAACAGTGTTTCCGAGTATAGCCAGGTTAATGTTAAAAATGTTAGTAAAAATAAAGTGATGCCCCTGTATAATCTCGCTATCACGAATCTCATCGAAGCTAAATAACCGAGTAGTTGATACAGATTCGTTAAATAACCAACCAAAAAAAGTAAGAGTGAAGTTAGAACTTAAGTATAATTAAATTACACAGTGTACGCCCACTGTTGAACTGCATTCTTACGCTCGTCTCTCTTTGTTTTTATAATAGTTGCTTGGTTGCTCATAATTTATATTACCGGTGTGTGTTCAAGTTCTCCATTCGCCGGTACTCCGACGTGACTCGAGGCGCTGAAGCAACACCGCTTCGCAATACGCCTGTGCGATCTAGATATCTCACAAAGAAAAGAGAGAGCATTCAGTCTAACACAATATGTTCATCTCAAGATGAAGAGATTTCTCCCAACTCCGATTACTATCACCTGGACGCAGGACTCACTGACAAGAGACAATAGCCAACAGAGAAGCTATTCGGTTCTGCATTATAGTGTAGATTTGAAGAAGGAACAAAATTACGGCTAGTGAGAAACAATAATGTTGATTATTTATCCAGTGGTCGGCAAATTTAGTACATTTAGAACTCGTAGAACGTGACTTTTCAACTACCGCCCTCTAGTTCACTGGTACCGGCAGGTTTTGTTGACATGCTTCAATGATACATGGACATCATTTTATTTTTACTTCAATTTTTATTGTACCGGAGTTTTTGAATGTACTTCACTCCCACCCCTCCTACTAGTAAACTTCCAATCATCCTCCACACAGAACCAAGGCCGCGTATGCAGTCAAAGTGCCTTACGGTGATAGTAAACAGTACTGAGTTAAGGCTGGTTCACAATAAACCGGGAACGGAAACGACAACAAGAACGAGAACGGAAATATTGTTAAAATAAATGTATTTAAATATCAGCATTCACAAGTAACTATTGTGAATGCTCACATTTAAATACACATATTTTAACATTATTTCCGTTCTCGTTCTCGTTGTCGTTTCTGTTCCCGGTTTATTGTGAATCAGCCTTTAGTGAGTATAGTACATTCCATAAATATATTTGCGTTTTTCAGTGACGAAAGAGTTTTCAATATTGAATCATATTTTCGTACAGGTACTGTCGTCCGTTTGCCTACGTCTCATCCCGATTTTCCCCACCTGTTTCTTCTCGCCTCTCTGTAAAGGCTAATGACTGGGCTGTCTTAGCTCTTTTCTGAAAACATTAATTTCTGTTAGTAATTGGGCGTCTACGTAATATTATACAGGGACATAATTTTATTTTTACTTCAATTTTTATTGTACCTGTGTTTTTGAATGTACTTTACTCCCACTCCTTCTACTAATGAAGTTCAACCGTCCTCCACACAGATCCAAGACCGCATATACAGTCATAGTAGCCTTACGGTCATAGTAAACAGTACGTTCCAAAAATTTGTTCGCGTTTTCAGTGACGAAAGAGCTTTCAGTATTGAATAATTTTCGCACAGGTACTGTCGTCCATTGGCCTACGTCATATCCCGATTTCCCCCATCAGCTTTTATTCGCCAGCTAGTGGCTGGGCTGTCTTAGGTCTTTTCTGAGAACATTAATTTCTGTTCGGAATTGGACGTCTACGTAATATTATACAACTGTTTAAAATAACTTAAGTAAAAGGGCCTCGTTAAGTAATTAACTGTCACGTGACTTCCTCCCTTTCTACGACCCTACGACATAGGACGGACAGTAGATAGTATGTCTGAGTAATTTTATCTTTTCGGATCGGGCAGAAGTGAAGATTGAATTTACAGTACGTAAGGCCTCTTTTATAGATAAAGAATTATTTCAACATTAGTTACTGATACTAAGTACGAACCTGGTAATTGGAATTACGTACAATAGTCTATAGTGCGATAATATGCACATTAGAACTGAAGCCTGTATCGAAATGAACGGCCACCATTTTCAAAAATGTGTTTAAATATCCATATTATGATTATTTCTCAATTTCACTTCATTCTCTATATTGTACGCTAATGTGCTGTAGACAGTATAATATACACTGCATAGTGAATATGTTCACATGGACAGCTCAATTCGTGAGTAAAAACACTCATTGTTAATATTGTACTGTATTTTGATTAAACAAAAACCTAATGAAAATGATCAAACTCAAAATGGCAATATTTCCTAGTTTACGTAAATGGATGAACTACTTTTCTTCCCTCCTATACCTGGTAAAGTGATTTGTTTGTATATTACGCTAGTATCATCGAACTCCAGTCGTGGAAGGGGGTAGCAAACGGCGTTGACCCAGAGATATAGCCAGGTTAATATTAAAAATGTTAGTAAGAATAAAATGATGTCCCTGTACAACTGTTTAAAATTAACTTAAACAAAAGGACCTCATTCCTTTCTAAGACCCTGCGACGTAACTACTTGGATGGAAAGTAGATAGCATATCTAAGTAATTTTATCTTTTCGGATCGGGTAGAAGTGAAGATTGAATTTACAGTACGTCAGGTAATCTTTTATAGATTAAGTACAGAATTATTTCCACATGAGTTACTAGTGCGAAGGACGAATCTGGTAATTGGAATTAGGTACAATAGTCTATAGTGCGATAATATGCACAAAAGAACTGAAGCCTGTATCAAAATGAACGGCCACCATTTTCAAAAATACGTTTAAATATCCATATTATGATTATTTTTCAATTTAACTTCATTCTCTAAATTGTACGCTAATGTGATGTAGATAGTAAAATATACACTACATAATGAATATGTCCGAATGGATAGCTCAGTGCATGAGCAAAAACACTTATTGTTAATACTATACTGTATTTTGATTAAACAAAAACCTAATGAAAATTATCAAACTCAAAATCGCGATAATTCCTAGTTTACGTAAATGTATGAACTACTTTTTTCCCTCCTATAGCAAGTAAAGTGATTTGTTTCTATTTTACGCCAGTATCATCGAACTCCAGTCGTGGAAGGGGGTAGCAAAGGTATAGCCACGTTAATATTAGAAATGTTAGTAAAATAAAATGATGTCTCTGTAGAATGTAGACCTCCACGGCCGGCATCATTGTCATTGGTGTTATCAGAGCTAAAGGGCCATGGTTTGCTGGAATTGTAATCATTCGTTCTGTCTACTACTTCGGCAGACATCATCAGTCGTTCTCGGCATGCTAAAGCCTTGGTTTTTCTGAACCGACGCATGCTATGTGCGAGGTGCGAGGTGCGAGGGGCGCCTCACACAGATCCGGGCTGCACGAGAGACAGTGAGTGGTTTATATAGCTGCGAGATGAGAGGTCTGCGCACCTCGCAGCTATAGAAACCACTCACTATCTCTCGTGTAGTCCGGATCTGTGCAAGGCGGGCTTCTCACCTCACACATAGCATGCGTCGGTTCAGAAAAACCAAGGCTTAAGAAGATCTTTGCACTCCCGTTTGCCTCATCACAGCTGATGTCTACCGGAGTAGTAGACGGAACGTACAGTTACAACAGTTCCAGAAGATCATTTGTATGTATTTATTCACACTGCAATGGGTATATACCCGGTGGCAGTGGTAACTAATTACACTCAATAATGACAATAATAAACTTATTAATTAAAAATACAATTAATAATAATACTAATAATTAATACTAACAATAATTTATAATAATAATAATAATAATAATAATAATAATAATAATAATAATAACAGGGAATAGGCCTATCCTAAATTAAATGAAGCACGATCTCTTAAAATAACATTTAAAATAAATCTAATTTGTATCTTAAACCTAAGTTCGAACTAAAACCCACGAGTATGATATGTTCATATCTGCACAAGTACCTTTCAACATTACACTCATTTCGCTGTCAACTCACTCACTGCACTGGAACTACGACACATTTCACTGATTCTATCCTGATTTCACTAACACTTCAAAAACATTTCACTGTTCAAATACTTTGCACTGCCACTACAGTATAAACTATAAAGCTTCACTGACAGGAACAGGTTTCACTTACACAACACACTTCACTGAGACAACATAATTCTTCACTGATACAACACTTAAATAACAAAATATCATTTACACCCTTTAATTACTGTGTATAATTACCGTCTATTAGTAAAGTCCTTAAGCCTATTTTTAAATACATTTTTGGTTGTTGGTAAAGCCTGCAGGTAAAGCATTCCAGTCCCTGTTAGTACGATTGAGAAAAGAAGACTTTCATGGCCCTTTAATCCGGATAACATCTTCCATTGCTTCAATGTACCACTTGTGTAGTTATCAGAGGCGGCTTAATAAGAAATAATCTCTTTCAAAGATGTAAATCAGCGGTGACCAAAGCGGGTATCTTGATTACATCGTGTAATCACAAACATTCAAACGGGTACGAGGAGTTTACTGTACATTGCTGTATGTTTCATTCACGCACTGAAGGCAAGCAGTGTTGGTATCATGTCGCTCTACAAACTCTGTCTCTACAAGCAGAAAGAGGTGGTTTCGTAAAGAATGAGAAGTAGAACTTTTTTGTTGTTGTGTCGGACAAAATGTAATATGTTTACGTTGCTCAACGGTTCAACTAAGAGTATATAGAAACATTAATTGCCACGCTGAATAAACTACTACCACCACCACCACCACCACCACCACCACCACCACCACCACCACTAAGTATCTGTTTCTGTAATTCTTCTGTACGTGCATGAATATTGATATTGTTAGATCTTCTCCATAGAAGGATAAACTTATTAGGTTTTATCTCAATTTTAATCTTCTTTATCGTTAGATGGCGGGAATTATTTATTAGTTATTCATTTAATAATATTATTGTAGAGAAACTGATTCAATATTATGTTCCAACGAACTATTAAACCCCAGGAATTGACATGTCTTAAATCATAGCCAGGAAGAGAAAGATGAGATAAATAAATGTAAGGAAGTCAGCTACCTAGTGGGGTTTAAAATATCTCGTGCTCTAAAGCCTTTTAATAGAACAGAATTTCTCAAAAAGGGGTAATGATTAAAATAGCTTAAATAACTTGTCCATAAGAAGTTTTTAATTTTGAAAAACTACGAATTTCTCGACTAAGTATCGAGAGAAGAATTTGGAAAAATTCTTGATTATATTCAAGAGGAAGGTTTAAAAAAAAGAAGCAAGAAAAATCTCATATTATTCACTGACTCTTGATGACAGCAGTGAAATTACTGATACAGCAAAGCTTGAGATTTTTATTCGCGGGATTGATCACGATGTTAGTACTGGAACCACCACTGGTTGTAGTTTTCATGCCAAGTACCATTCCTCAGTCTCCTTACTTCATAGGCTGCCTGTCGCATGTAATCACTGCAGCTCGAGTTTTGGTCACCGCTGACGTGAATGAGTAGAAAAAAGCAAGAAAATATTATTTCCATGAGGAACAGAAAGAACAGTACTCTTTGTAAGATAGGGGAGAATATCAGAGGTTTGCGTTACAAGTTTGATAAAATAAGACATGTGCAGCGGCATTATGAAAATATGCATCGTACGCAGGGCTACATCAAAGTTTAAATGTTTATTTTTTTTAAGAGTCATTTAATTAAATTTAATTCTATTTTTCTGAGACATACAGCTCTTTCCTTTCTAATTACAAATTATTATATATTTACGCATCTTTCCATACTAATTTCGACATAAAATTCATCATCACGATAATATACGTTACTATACTTACAAACTACTTAAAATTTTATCCCTTGGTAGTTGCTGATCGTGTTAAATAACTGGTAGGAATACATAAAAACAAGTTTTGCAGTAGAAATAAATTAAATGCAACAAGCATTAAACCAAATACAACAACTGGGCCGGAATTTATAAGGGAAAACATTCTGGAATCGAATTATGACTTGCATAAGAAATTACTAAAGCAATATACAGGATGGGACGGTTATACGTTGAAATATTTTTTGAGGTAATCGGAGATAGTGCGCAGTGCGCGGGAGAATTGATAAACGAAAATAATTTATATAATTTCAAACTATACCGAATTACACGGAAAACGTTTCAGTGTAAATGAAATTCGATTTTATTTTAGGGAGAGTATCTTTAAAATCTGACCTTTTGTTTACTGATTTTAATGTTTTGAAAATTAAACAGATTTATTATATTGCCTTATTAATCTTCATACATAAAAACCGTAATAAATTCAAATTGTATCATCACAAATATGGAATTAAAAGATCCAATTTTATACGACTAGAGGAACCAAAGTGTTTCACAAGCACAGCTCTGAGCCATAGTACCTACTTTGGTCCAAGGTTATACAATAAAATAATTGATAAATACCCAAATTTGGAAAATTTTAGTATCAGGAATTTAAATAATAGCGTTAGGAATTTAATTTTTACAGAATATATATTGATTTAATATGTATATGTATTTGTATGACTTAAATTGTTAAAATTGAAATTGTATTTTTAAATTTAATTTATTCCTGTAATTTTTTTCTTGACCCAGTTTGTGTCAAAAATTATCTTTGTGTTTATCTTTGTGTTTAGATATCTCCCTGAGCACGAGTTTTTTACTCCTTCAGGGAAGAACTAAGATTGTATTTCTGTCAATGTTATTTTATTAACAATAAACAATATAAATATTTTTGGTTTCTTTTTGTTTTTTGTACTGGTTTAACAGTTTGTTATTAATTTATTTTGTTTTTCAGAGTGGGGGAGCTTAAGGCATTCACATTATTGTATCCGAGGTAGTACAATATCTAACGCAGGCGGCCTACTTGCTTGACATTCACCAGCCCGTGCCCCACCCCTGAAAGGGGTCTATTAGAATAGAATTTTAGAAGTACAGTAAAACTTGGTTATAGCCACCTCGTTTTGTGCGACACCTCGCCTATAACGTCAAATATTCTGTGGTCCCAACTAATTCCCCATAAGACATATGCTTTTCTACCTTGCTTTACGTCAAACGCATATGCGTCTACCTCGCATATAACGTCATTTTCAACCTCAGTTTGGAATAAGATATTCTAAGAACCAAAGTATCTTAAGAAATATTTTGTAGAAATCTGACCCTGACAAATTCTTTACCAGTCCCCTTCTGTCATAGACCTCTGGAATTCAGGCGGATTCCCCAGCCTATTGTAACCTGCCCGAATTCATGCGGTATTAGATCAGTTTCGACAGGAAGTTTTCACTAAGTGCACGCATTTTAACGCAGTATGGCCACTAAAAGAAGTGAGTGACGCTTTAGAAGTCATTAGAGTTATGAACATGTTCTATAAAGCTAGGGAAGGGAGCAGTGAAATTGCAACTGAAATTATGAACATAGAACGTAATTTAGCCCTAGAAAGTGTGTATTGGGCAAGTAGAAGACAACAGAGTAAAATGACTGATTACCTCGCTTCTAAGTAAAGTAGTTTGGTGAGTACTGAACAAACTGTTTTAATACAGAAAACTGTATTTATAATTGTAGGCCTACGTGTATTTTATTATGTTTATTGTAAGCTTAAAAGCGAATACATAAATCTAAAATAAGCCTAATTATGTTTATTATTTTTAATTTTCCACCTCACTAGACTGAAAATGTGAATCTCGGTTACTACGACACTCGTTTATAACAACATAATTTTTAAGGTCCCTTGGATGTCGTTATAACCAAGTTCTACTGTAATTTAGTCTGTTTTTTTCTTAGGTACAAAAATTCACCAATTCTTTCCATAGAAATTTATCTTCGTGCTTTTCCAACTATACGATGGTATGTTGCTCCTTAGTGAGATATTTTTGGGTTTCTACACAGTATTATGTACTCACGAACATCCAAAGTTTTGGGGTTATTGAACGTCAAATAAAGCAGGTAAAAGGGAACCGATCCTTCAAGTTCAGGACTGTAGAAGAGTTCCAACACGTAGGTTACTAATTCAATGCCTTCCCTGAAGGTACAGCTGGCAAAACTTCGGAAAGTTGGATAATTCAGCATGTATGACATGGTGCATACATCAAATTATCTTACATCATAATTATAGGGCCTACAATACCGTGAAAATTTCAAATGTTTATTATCTTATCTGTTGCCTTTGTTTATCGTTTAGTTTTTCATTCATTTAGGCAGCATGACTTTGGTCTGTTCTTTAGAATGCCCTAATAAACGGAACAAAGAAGAACCGTAATACCAATTTACTACTACTTTTATGCCACTGATTATGGAGCTAATTTTACTGGCTTTGCTTGTTGCTGTTGTAAAGTAATTTACTGTGTGTACCGTGAATAGATATAAGAAAAACATGTTTATTACGTTGTTAACACTTTTAATAGCCGTTTCATAGGCTCATTTTCACCTTGAAGTAGGTACGTACTTTAAGAAGAAATCATATAAATAGGACCGTTTATTTTAATAATCACAAAAACAATTCTCGATTTATTTTGATACTTTACTGAGCTCAAAATGGATTTTATAGTACTTTTATGCGAAATTCATTTTATGCTAGTGGCGAGTACTTGAATTTTCGTCATTCGCACAAAAGAAGCCAGTTGTGTAGACCAATTTATTGATATAATCGTTGCCCAGGAGGCTGGTTTATGCAACACTCTTTGAGAGATGAGATGATGATGATGATGATGATGATGATGAAGATTTGTTGTAATGTCACAAGGAAACCGGAGCTCCCGGAGAAAACCCCTGTATTACTTGGGGTATGGGTTGCCCAACACCAGTTATAAATCGGGAGTACATCGGAGATTGAACCCGGTCCACAGGATTATTAATTCAGAGTTATAGCCACTAGACCACCGTGGCGGCATTTGAAATTGAAAATAAATGATCATAAATACGATTTTGAATTTAGTTTTGTTGGAGTCATAATTGAACGACTCCAACAAATTACAGCTTTCTTTGTTTGTAAGGCAAAAAGGAAAGCAAAGATATCTTATTACAAGCATCTAGAAGTAAAAACCTCCATCTCACTAGAAAAGGGGTACTGAGTAGCAGTAGGGTTGTTAGTCCTACGTGCTGGCCGCCTTTGGCCCTAAATAAGTTCCTACATGATAATCATTTGTCAGATATTAACCATATTCCTACACTACTGTAATGGTAAAGTGTCGGCGCGAACAAATTGTAACTCTGAGGTATGAATTGAAGTTAATTTTCGGAAGGAAGGCAGTATGACCCAGCATTGCAAATTAGAATATACTGCGTGTTCAGTTCAAAGTGTGTCATGGCTCGCTATATATCGTCATGTGGCTAGCCAGTGAGCCTAGACAATTCAATCTTCCTACACTCCCGCAGAGGCGTATTACCTAAATGCGAGAGAAGTTGCCTAGCAAGTACGGCGTTCATTCTGAAGTACGCAGAGTCCGTGGATACCCACGGACTCTGGAAGTACGTACCGATACGTGCGGTAACGCCGGTAGTGACAGGAATGTGAACTGTTTGGAAAGATGTACTGAGGTGAGTTTTTTTCTTACTGTCGGGATATGGCGAGAGGGTTAAGACGATTACTTACGTATTTGTTGACATTAACTTCGACGGTCAACATGGACATGGAGCATTTGATTTGGGTTGTAGAATGTTGCGGTATGCAACGGATGATAACAAATACCCTGCGTACAACTTGCCCGCGCAAAACACAGTTCGAAAGAGGTTATGGTAGCACACAGACTTTACAGACCGCCATCTGTCGCTACGACGTTCAAGTTATACCGTACACGTTCTCAAGTTCAGATTGAACGCCTTGATTAATAGGCAACTTCTCGGACATAAAAGCTGAAACTCGCTTCAAATCGCTGACTCACAACAGTGACGTCATGACACATTTCGAAATGAACACCCAGTATATTGCACTTACCCTAGAGCTAGGCGCTTCCCCAATCTACACCGACTGGCTGCACTACGTTTCGCTGAGCATCCAGATTTCGAACAGACAACTCTAGGCCTATTCGTCCCTAGACCAGCTCTCTCCGTTCTTCGTCACATGGCGTTCGGGGAGTGCTATGAAATAACGGGATGAAGGTCGAAAGCAATGTCGTTTAACCTAATATGGGGAAATGGAAAACCCGCAATAAAAACCAAATCCTAAAGGTGTATCTACACGATTCAACTTTACTCATTCAAGCAATCCATGAAAAAAGTCTACGAACACATTCAATAGTGCATGCCTTTTTTTCAATAAAAGATAGCTCATGCTGTAATTGAAAGCTATCCTTTCTTGCAGCAAGCAGTTGATTGTTGTAGGTGCTCATGAGGAAAGGCGGCAAGTATGAGTAGCTTTATTAAAGATTATTGCAACAACAAATGCCTAGAGAATTCCAAGATTAAAGCTGCCCAAGCAGTTAGTTAATCTACTTAATAAGGTAGGTGTTCCTGATATGGCCATGCTAAGGTTTCAGAATTTTTCTAGCCGCCATTTTGAGAAAAAATGTAAACCACTTTTTTCTTACTCTTTCTCAGTCTAATGGACTTTCTTAAAACAATTTCCTTTACCAATAAAAATAGCTTTAATTGTCCAAAAAGTCCCAAATACCAAAAGTCTAACTAGTGGCCATATCAGGAACATGTGCACATGATATGGCCACCTTTGTTCCATGTTCTACAAATCGTGATTGTTTTCAGTTTGATTGCGCAGTTGTGCTAAAATTAAATTCTTTTCGTGTAAAATTAATAAACATCATACTTAATAATCTTTTTTATAATTCAAAAGTGTAGTCAAACAGGTTTTTCCATAAAAAATTAAGTTGTTAACAAAACTGACATAAAAATTTAACTTCAAAAAAGAAAAATGAATAATCATTCAAGAGAAGAGTACTTATAAGTCAAAAATAAGATTTTGAAACAAAATTACTGATCGCAATTGGGACAAATAAAATGTCTTTGTCAGCAGCAGTGAGGCCAACACACTCATCGTGGTAGAAATTCTCACAGACTCCGCAGAGTCGCATGTCCTTGACTTCGTCCTCCTGACAAACCGTTTTAAAGGGACTGCTGGTCGTGTTCGACAGTTTTTTTGAAGAGGAACCCTGACGTTGCACGACGCAAAGCTTAAAGACTGAACCCAACCCGGACTCAGAATGTTAGGAGTCAATGGATAACCTACAGAAGACGAACGTAATATTCTCTGGCACAGCTGTTTTCTTGTTCTGGTGTCTAGGTGATTCTCCCACCTAACTCTGACTTCTTTAATGGGCCATCTTTCTCCAAATAGCGGCGTAAAGTACGTTTAGGTACACAAAACGTTTTACTTGCGCTTTGAACTAAGAACTCTCCACTCTTTATACAGTTCACTACCTTGGACATGGCTTCTTCAGCCCATAATCCCCTCTTATTCATGTTGACCGACATTATTTTATATCTGAAATAAAATTTCTAAAGCTTCCACTAAAGCGAATACTTAAGTTATATGGACTGTATTGTCTACTAAGTCGACCTGGTTGGCAAGTTGGTATAGCGCTGGCCTTCTATGCCCAAGGTTGCGGGTTCGATCCCGGGCCAGGTCGATGTCATTTAAGTGTGCTTAAATGCGACAGGCTCATGTCAGTAGATTTACTGGCATGTAAAAGAACTCCTGCGGGACAAAATTCCGGCACATCCGGCGACGCTGATATAACCTATGCAGTTGCGAGCGTCGTTAAATAAAACATAACATTGTCTACTAATGCCAAACATTTCCAGCAGATTTGCAAAAATAAAAAAAAATTCCATTACAACGTAACGTATTTTCTACTAATTCAGATTAAAAAACACATGATTATGACGTCATTTTTTCTTACAATACAACATTTTTGCGTAATCCCAGCTATAAGGTATGTAAATTTGTCAGGTGAAAAAATAAAAGTGAAATGAACTTGATATGGCCATGGTGCATTTGATATGGCCATATCAGGAGCAGGTAAGCTTTCACGAAAATCGTTTGATTATGAATAACTCGTAAAAGATACGCCATCAACGACAACACCAATCAACAGAACATTAAAAACTGAATGGAGTACGATGGTTTTCATGAAACAAGCATTTGAAAAACATGTATAAAACAAAGGAGACTTACCAGAGAAAAATAAGAAGAGATCACATGAAAAACGCAAAACAGGCAACTGACGTCATATTGCTCAACCTGACTCGATGGGAAACGATCAAGTGACATACCAGGATACCCTTTCATTGGATGTTGCTGCAATTTAGCGGATTTTTTGGTTAACAACTCACAATAGGGAGTGGCCATATCAGGAACATGGCCATAACAGGAGCACCCACCTTAGTTAGGATTGGGAATAGGATCCTCCGTATTCTCCCGATATGAATCCCTGCGACTATGATATTTTCCTATGATAAAAGGACAACTGAGAGAGGTACGCTTTAGAAATAGACATGCCATTGTAACCAATAGAACAGTCAATTAGAAGCTTAGTGCAAAGTAACGCTGTAAATGTCATCCGTCATCTTCCGGAGGTGTGGCAACAAGTATGTGCTACTGGAGGAGGTTATTTTTAAGAATTGTATGTGAATTGTGAATAAGTAAGTTTTTGTTCTTAATTAAAGTGTTATTACTAATGTTAGAATGGCCCGTGTATAAGTAAGCATATTTAATTCTTCTGAAAATAAAGGTTTCAGGTTACTAAAATTTAGAGAACTGAAGTCGGGTTTCGTACGCGAGATGTAACGACTGCGGGGATCATAATGCTCATCACACATTAACCTCCTACAGGCTGGATGATCGTTCACTTCTGCTGAAGCATGTAGATGTGACTCCAACAATCTCCCGGTCTGCCACAGATTTTAAATCTAGGACAGTGGACCCATTGCTTTTTTTTTTTGTTAGGAGGGAGGGAGGGAGGGAGGGAGGGAACATCCCTCGCACAACGACCTGAGGTCTATATGGGATGAGTTGCGTGCTCACCAATCTTCTACGCGCACCGACCTAACCACTTGACCCCCTTAACGACCGGTCCCTACAGCAACAGAGTCCATGTACCACTCCTGCTTCGGCAACCCCCCCCCCAAGGCTCCCTTAACGGTCCGAGACGGAAATCCTGTCCCGAGAAGGTTTTCCCGAGTTCCGTTGCAAAAGCTACCCATCGCCACTTGAATACAATCCACGGAGGCCGGTCGAGACAGCCAGAAGCTACGGAGGGCCACCTGTAGAGCGATCTGAAAACCAGAAGAAGTAACGGGATGTTGAATTAAAGGATAATAGGGGAGGAAAGGAAGTGGCGAAGATGAGTGAGGTTCCATCGCCTGATATTCATCCATAGGAGGGAAAAACCCCGAAAAAACCTCTTCCAGTCAACTCGTCCCGACCAGGGATCGAACCCGGGCCCGCTGGGTTCGGAGTTAGACTCGCTAACCCCTCAGCCATAACGGTGGACTATCTATTGCTTTACGTTGCTCCTGGAGGATGCAATTCTAAAAACTGTACATACTTTTTAAATCTATAATCAGATTTGAAACCGTGAACCTCTGATCCCACACCTAGAATAGTAACGTCAAAATTCAAACACCTTTTTTTTCGGTTAATGGTGCGATTTTACAGGCTAGTTCTAATAGTGAAAGTACTAAAGGAATAAACAAGGAGTTTCGGGAAATAAATGTCAAAGGAAAATAGAACATTACAATATCTGTAACACACGTTTTGTAACAACATTTCCTGACAGAATCTGTCACTTTGGTGACAAGCCATATACTCTGCTTGTAAATCCAATTAACTTAATGATGTCTTGTACTACTCAGAGTGAAGGGACAACCTCTGCCCTCCCAAAGTGGCGAGCAGGGCGGGTTAAGAGATTGTGGGCATCTCGCTCGCTCACTTCTTGTTGTTAACATCTCAAAACATTTCCGCAGTAATTCGCTCATCAAGTTTTTACTAGGAAACCGCTCTGGTACAATCGCCGTCATCATTAAGAAAATTAGTCGACGTAATCGAGTTCATCATTTGCTCTTCCCTGCGGAAAAAGTTTGATACATGCATCCAAAATAATACGATAAATATGTTAAATTTGGGAACAAGTAACAGAACTAAGAGGCTTATTCATCATAGAAGCAGATTGAGGAAATACTGACTTTTTTTAAAGCAGAGATAGTCACATGATTAATTTTGAGGCAAGGATAACTTCCGCCTCCAAGAGAATGGAAAAAACAGGGCAATTGTGTTCCTCGGCTAATATATTTATCGGTTATATAACGTCGCTTATGAACCAATACCGCGTAGTAACTGACAAAATGTAAATTTTACAGGAGAAGGAAAAAACTGAATAAAAACCATAAAAATAACGGCATAGTCTTGAAAAGTGGTGTATGGCTATGAAATAGCATAACTAATTTATAACTAAGTGAAAATGGATGATCATGGCTGTAGACATTTGGCCATGTCACTTACGCGGTATTGGAACTCTGCCGTTGACTACATTTTGTTAGTTACGCGGTATTGTGAGACAACTTTAGCAGCTTCAAGATACATGTTGACAAGTGTTTTCTTTGCGTGAAAACTGCCTTCTGGAAATATTATTCGTGCTCTTGTATATGTCAATGTGTTATCTGAATTGTTGTCCTACCATCTGACTTGAGGTCAAGGTCGGTAGGCTGTAGCTTGAATCAGCACTAGATTAAGTTCCAGACAATGATTGCTGCATTCTTAGTCAATCAAATGCTGAAACTATGGGAAAGGAAAAACGAAGACACAGTTCAATGTTTATTGTTATAATAATAATAATAATAATAATAATAATAATAATAATAATAATAATAATAATAATAATAATAATCTGTTACTAGGTACTTTATTTTCACACTACGTATTTGAATAGATAAGTAGAATTGTTACTAAAACGTTGCTCACAAGTATAATTTTATAATAATAATAATAATAATAATAATAATAATAATAATAATAATAATTTATTATTATTATTATTATTATTATTATTATTATTATTATTATTATTGACAATGGACTTGACTGACTTGCGAATAATGAAAAGAAAATCATATAAAAATATAATAAGTAATGATAACTTTTCAGGCACAATATTCGTTAAACACAATAAATAATTATAGGGCTATGCTGAAATCACAAAAAGTAATCCTTGAGTAACCCTAGTGTGGAATACTAATCATAAAAACTATGGCACAATCGGTTCTACATACAGTAATGTGACGGTAATTTAGACAGGCTACTGATGCTTTTTTTTCTGTGCTTTTGCACGAGAACATGACTTATTTTTACTGAAGGGACGCCATCAGTACTATTAGATAACCAATATCGCACAGTTTATTCTTTAATTCTCAATGTACACAGAAACATCATTTTGCAAACCTGAATTTTTTTCTCATCAACTTTTAGATTGTAGACAAATGTTCTCTTTCTTCTAGATTCAGAATTTGTACTGCCAGGTCTTTTAGTAGGAGTGAAATTCACAAGATTTGATACGCGAACGCCCCTCTGTCCCCAAGTCATAGTTTTCCAGAATGCCTGAAAGATGTGTCTTCTCTCATTAGAAATTAAATTACAGCCTCTTACTTTCGAATTTTGGCACATTTTATAACTACACTCTGGCCCCAAATTCCATGCATCTCTTTCCGTATCATGTGTCACTTTGCCATCTTTCGACCTGTTGTAGCTAAGATAAGCTTCCTCTTCCATTCCAAGTTTTCTATTTTTCATTTTCTTCCACTTAACCTTGTGTGGCTTTGAACTTATTTTTCTCTTTTCTGTCAAATTTCCATGAAACGCTTGAAGATTCTTCTCTCTACCTTTTTCTGACGAATGTAAAAATGTAGAATAAGTAGCACTCACAAATTCTTCGGGGTCGTCTACATCTGAAGACGCATCCGAAATTTAGTGTAGATCCTTCATTGGCGAGGTATTGTCTTCAGTTTCTGTCCTATCCTATTTCTAGCGGTATTATTTTAATAGTGTTGCTTTAAATCATACCAGACTGCATAATGTGATCATAACCTTACCGGTAACACTGGACGGACAATGCCTGATCTGCAGCACCCATTTTCAGAAGGACGGTTTTCTTTTGCATTTGAATTATCAGGCAGTACACCTACGAATAAGATGAGATTACTAGTGTTTATAAATGTGTTATAAATTGATTAAAAACATGTGTAGTAAATATTATCATCAATTTAGATCTTCCTCCTACCGGAGGAAATGGAAGGGACCAAGCTTAGGACCACTGAATGTAGCGCAAATTATTTTAGCGGCCCATTCATGATTATTTATATTAGACTACTTAAATTAAGTTTGCTGTTATGATTCCGTAAGTGAAGAAAAATAAATCTTTAATAACTGTGATACTTCTTATGCCATACCTTTGTTAATGTTCAAAGAAGTTTCTCCCGTCTTGAATGCAGAACATAGCACAGATAGGATTTCGTTCTCGCTAAACTGACCGTCGTCTGATTCATTGTCCATTTCTTTTCTTATATCTGTAGGCCTATATAATAATAAAATATTAAATGTGCTATATTTCAGTGAATGAACTTGCAATAAGATTCTGCGGGAATTCAGCTCAACTAACATTCAATTGGCATTAGTGAAATAATTCTATTATATTTATCTTTTAAATAATTGAAACTGAACACTTCTTTAATCTTCTCAGAATATCACACACTGTTGATACAATTTTACAAGGCAGTAACGAGAACCAGCTTCCGTACTGATGGCGCGCAGGGAGTAGACATAACAGCCTATCTGCTGTCAGATACGCGGTATTTCCAACAGACTTCTCGTGACTTCAGATACGCGGTATTGTACCCCCCTCCTTCGCACGCAGGCCATTCATGCAATCAAATTCCCGCGCTTGTCAATGCATGCAGATGACAGTGGAGGTACCATCTGTGCAAAAAAACAGTTTTGACCAAAAATGTCAGTTACGCGGTATTGGTTCTTAAGCGACGATAACGACGCTTTATCATTTTTGCTGTTATCAAGCGTCGATACAATTTATAGAAGCTCATGGGCTTATTAAAATGTGTGATTTAATATTTGGAAAACAGGTAGCAGGTTGTAGAAGGTTGGTATTAAATGCAACAAATAATGTTAAAATTTTCAATCTTATGACTTATAAATTTAATATTAACATTTGTTATTACATGTTAAGTATAAATAATGTATAAACGTTTTCGCCTTTTACGGCATCATCAGATACAATTTGCTTCTACGATATCTAAATTACGTAGTGGAATTTTTGTTTTCTCTTAGAGTAAACCATCAAATTGGTGTAATAATAATAATAATAATAATAATAATAATAATAATAATAATAATAATAATAACAATAACAATAATAGTAATAATAATAATAATAATAAACAATATGAACTGTAATAATGATTCACGAGTTTGATGTATTTTACTTGTTGGAAAAAATGTTAGGTTATAAATAAGTCTACATTGTAGAACTAATTATATTCTATTTAGTATTAAAATACATAAATGGTTTCAGCCACATGTGTATTTTAAATTGTCATAATTTTAAATTCAAATACGTTTTTCAACCTTCGTGTTTAAATATAATGATATTGTGTTTTTAATTAGCTAAATTAGCTTTGTCGATGTAATTTATTTCTTAATTTTACGTATGTCATAATTCATAAAATAATTCGTAATATTACCCTAATATCGTGGTGTTTGTTGAGATGTGTAACGATTCTACGTAATATAAAATTAAATTTGCTTCTTCTGTTTGTTGTTTTTAAGCTTATTTTGTGCTTGATGAAACTGGTGTACTGTTAAGTCATTCTTGAATATCTGCAAAATATACGTTCATTTTAGGTTGAGACAGACGTACATTTTGCAAATATTCAAGAATGACTTAATAGCACACCAATTTCATCAAGCACAAAATAAGTTTAAAACAACAAACAGAAGACGCAAAATTAATTTTATATTACGTAGAATCATTGCACATCTCAATAGACACCACGACATTAAGGTAATATTACGAATTATTTTATGAATTATGACAAATATAAAATTAAGATATAAATTACATCGACAAAGCTTTACATAAATTGAGCTAATTAAAAACACAATAGCACAAAGTTTGAAAAACGTATATGAATTTAAAATTATGACAATTTAAAACACTCATGTGGCTGAAACCATTGTAAAATGAGTTGTATGTATTTCAGTACTAAACAGAATATAATTAGTTATACAATGTAGAATTATTTATAACTTAAAATTTTTTCCGAGTAAAATACATAAAACTCGTGAGTGACTATTACAGTAAATATTATTATTATTATTATTATTATTATTATTATTATTATTATTACACCAATTTGATAGTTTACTATACGAGAAAACAAAAATTCCACTATGTAATTTAGATATCTTAGAAGCAAATTGTATCTGATGATGCCGTAAAAGGCGAAAACGTTTAGGGTAAAATAGGATCTGCTGGACAGTCGGGCATGTTGGACACTTTGTACTTTAACGTGTTACCTCGCCACTTGTGGGCACCACATTCTGCTAGAAGTCAATGAAATAGCCACGAGTGGGGCTACTTCCGTCGTTGACTTCTAGCAGAATGTGGTGCCCACAAGTGGCGAGGTAACACGTTAAAGTACAAAGTGTCCAACATGCCCGACTGTCCAACAGACCCTAATTTACCCTATACATTATTTATATTTAACATGTATTAACAAATGTTAATATTAAATTTATAAGTCATAAGATTGAACATTTTAACATTATTTGTTGTATTTAAGAACTGACGTATCTCAAAATAAAAAAAAAAATGTTGGTAATGGTTGATCAAAAATGGAAATAAATGTTGTTGGGATGACTCGGGGATCACTCTTATGGTATTTTCTTTTTCTTGTAATGAATTTAAAAACACACAAAATTTAAGAAAATTCCTATGATTCCTTAAAACGTCTATAATCGAATTGAAGTAATAAACAGAGTTAGGAAGTTGGTACCGAAACTGAAAATTTGTGTGAACTTGGACTATATATCTAACAAATGAACCCTAGTAATACGGCTCTCTACGTAAACAAATCAGCACAACAAACATGTACAGTCGGGTGGTAACCAAACTTGTCTTTGTGCCAATGGTGCATGATTTTAAAATAAGAAAGAGAATGAACAATTTTAGCAATTAGAATCTTCATAATTTTTAGTATAAAATAATTCACCCATATATTATATATATATATATATATATATATATATATATATAAGAATAACAAACAAAATATATAATTTTATTTATCTAGACTTGTTACAATTAATAATAATGTACGAGTATATTTTCAGTTTATCAAGAGAGATACTATTCTACGTTCAGAAAAACACTATTTTTACCCAGAAAAATGGAATTAAAGCGTCTTGGAATCACACTCTTCAATTGCAGAACAACAAATGACTTTATAAAAGAAGTGGATGGAGAAGTAAATTATTGTAGATCAAATGTCTTTCACAGGCTACTGAGAAAACAGTAACATAACTTGTGTGACTTGCCCTACTATATAAGAGCAAATACACATTGTGTGTCTGAAATTTAAACGATCTCATAGAATATGACTGGATCACCCGGTTTATCACAGAATGTTGCTGGGCGGATCCCGAGTTAACGGATGTGAAAACTTGCGCACAATGAGTGCTATTGTCATAAGAAAGCTTCAACGCTGACTGCCAGTGTCCTTTCCCTTCCTAATGGAACCAAAGCGTCAATGTCCTGACGGTATATCTTATAGAGGAACAGGCGTGAATTGAACGTCTAGACCACAAATTCTCACAAATGTGCTTAGTTCCCGACAAGTTCTATAACATGATTAATTTATAGAATGTTATGAAACAGATTGTCTTCTCCAAATTAAAACCCGCCGTTGTTACCTGTACTACATTTGTATCATCTAACTGATGCTAAAATCCTCAACATTTTAAAATGTTAAAATAATAAAGTGTTTCCCTTATGACTCTTATAAGGCAATGAAATATTCGAATTTAAAAGTCAGCAGAAATTGTATTTCAACGTTTATAATTATCTGTGAAATAAACTATAAAAAAATTAGCAGAGATTTGATTTTCAACGTTTACAGCAGACGATAAAATATAGTGAAATCTATCTCACTAAAAAGTACAAAACTCAAAATGTTAAATGGGATCACTTTGAGCAAGCTTTTAAGAAGTGTTACGTATGTGTGTTGTAATTGCTTTTCTGTATGTCTCAAATTGATGCCTGATGTTTGCTTTGCAATCGCAATGTCTAAATTACGGATTGTTTATGTTTTGTTTTCAATGTGTAAACTATTTTATCTTTCTTTTCCATTTGTCTTTATGGTTATCTCTTTTGTGTAAAACTGTAGCCCTAGCATGCATATATAAAATAGGGCTACCCCCATTGGAGATACAATAATAATAATAACGTTTTCAATTACTAGTTTTGAAAATCAGATTTACCTTTCTCATATACGAAGAAAGATCATAAGAAAATCCTATTCACTGGAATAGTAAAAATGGAGAATTGACATGCATAATCGACTGCTAAGAAAAGTAGATGACATATCGATGGCTGAGAACCAGACTGTTCTAAGTCCAACTTTTTATTAGAAAGAAATCTGTGTTTCATTGTGTTCCAGTTCTTGTGTGCATATATAAATTGTACAAAATTGTAAATATCTCTCTGAATAAGGTTGCTATGAACCTATTCCAAATTGTTTCATGAAGCTTTGAATGTCAGGAGCTTAAAATAGCTCTCCTCAAAAAAAAAAAGTAAAATGGACTTGGAACAGTCTGGTTACTAACAAACGAACTTAGTGCTTAGAATATTGCCTCCTGTTCTCAATGAATATAGTCATTTGTATCTACACAGTCATTCATCTCAGAAGAAGGTAAATCGGATCTCTGAAATGTTGTTTCTTCTTATATTTCACTAATGTGGAAAAAAAAAGTCTAAATTAAAAACACGGACTATATACAATGACCGATGAGATATTAAAATATGGAGGATAAAGAATGTTAGAGTAAACAATAAGTTTCAAGCTTCGAGATCGTGCATAAAATTATGGTTTTCTGAGTGATGGGAACAAACCCAACGCGTCAACTCTCAACTTGGAGGACCACATTTACATGAAGTTTATTTCCTCTATTTCGATTATATTTATACATTTAAGAGTTCGATTTATTTTTCTGTTGTATCTATCAAACCAAAAGAATTGCCTCTTCCACTCTTCTTGCCGTACTGGGTAACCTTCCTTCACCAATCCAATCGTTGAGAACTTTACCCGTATTCCTGGGCAGGGGCTCTCGTTAAACCCCGAGGGACTGAATCTTTGACAGTTATAGAGAGTATTACTCTGTGTGGCACGGAAATATGAGGATTTCAAAAGAAATGAAGAGAAAATAAAAGCAATGGAGATGGAGTAGTGGAGAAGTAGCTGTTATAACTTATAAGAAAGGCAGATAGCGTTAGATATGATACCATAAGAGAGAAAATGGGAATGACAAATATTGCGGATACAAATGAAAGCAGACATCTAAATTTGTATGGACACATTAGGAAAATTAGAGAAGAGAAGTGGTCTTAAAAATATATCATTGGATATAATTAAAATCCAGAAAAAGAGGAAGACCCCAATTCTCATGGAAGGATGGGGTGAGAAAAGCAATCTAGGGTAGGAACATGAAAGACAGTGTTGGAAAAATAGGGAAAGAGAGAAGCTAGGATGCGACAGTCGCATCATTGTAAGATTTTACTTGCTACACACATAAACTGTATAAGGTAAATATTCTGAATTCACAGATTCCAAAGAATGGAGATCAGGTAATATACTGATCCCAGTTTTTAAAACAGGGGACAAACAGCAACTAGGGAATTATAGTGGCAAAACAATTTTAACAGTCCTTTTAATAGTAACAACCTAGTTCATACATCTGAAACTTAAATATATAATTTCCCTAATTGACGAACAACAAGTTTTAAAGATGGGCCATGTTGTATATATACCATTTGTATTATAGGACAGATAAGGAAAAATGATTTTAATGTAATACAGTAATCCTGTATTTTGTGTTTTGTAGATATCGAAAAAGCTTTCGATAATCGAAGTTTGAAATTAGTATAAGATATTTTAAAAATAATAATATATTAAAATCGATTAAATTCCAGCACGATTAATACAACAGGCTGGAAGCGAATTACCTAGGAAAATTTATAAGCTTCTACTTGCTATTTCGGAAAAGAAAATTGTACCAAAACAATGGAAGGAGTCTGTAATTATACCTAAGAAGGGAGACAAGACTAACTGTAGTAACTTTCGAGGAATATCACTTTTGTTGACATCGTACAAAATTTTGTCCGATATTCTTTTGAGAAAATTGACTCCATATGTAGATGAAGTTATTGGGGATCATCAGTGTGATTTTAGGCGTATTATGTATGTATTTATTAACACTAAAATTGGGTACACACCCGGTGGCAGTGATATATAATATGCAATAATAACATTACAATAATTACAGTAATAAAATTACATTAATTACAACAACAAAAAATAGAATAAATATAAATTTAAATCTAACTATAAATGCAATAAATCTAGGACTATAAATAAAAACTATTCTATAATAACGTAGAGCTGTAGAGCTATGTTTTACCATTATCTGTGTACATAAAATAAGTAGTATATATACGTAGAATACCGTATAACCTAACTAGCATACCGCTTGGTAAATTAGGATTCTTTTGCAAGCATATTTAATAATAATAATAATAATAATAATAATAATAATAATAATAATAAAAATAATAATAATTATAATAATAATAATAATAACGTATAGTAAACCTAGCTTATAAGTACTTCTATTAAATCCAACAATGAACTTAAGTAATTACATATCACCTTAATTACGTATCAACTTAATTAATTACATGACACAACTTAGCTAATTACACTGCACCTACAATTAAATTTTCAGTCTAATCTTCTCAACCTTACCCTAAATGTATTGATTTTCAGAGATAGCCGCACGTAAGCTTTTTCAGTCTACTATTGTGCGCATAACAAAGAATAATTTTGCCACGTCCATACTTTGTTTTCTGCATTTTAACTTCCTAATATGATCAGCCCTGCCTAAGTATGATGGTGTCACTAATCTAGCACTGATGTCGGTCTGTTGTATTTCTAATTTATAAAGTAATTATCTTTACATTTCTAATGTATTCAACTCAACTGGTAACTTAGATAAGTTTCAATAATATTATTTCATATTATTTTTATGATGATGATGATGATGATAATGATGATGACGATTATTATTATTATTATTATTATTATTATTATTATTATTATTATTATTATTATTAAAGTGACAATATCGTACCAACCTTGAATTGAATTGAATTTGAATTTTAGGGAGTGGGTACGACGACCCATCACTGTGACTTTAATAGATCTATAGTGTTGACCTTAAATTTGGGCGCATTTCCAACCCACACCGGCTGACCACACTAAGGTTCGCTGTGTACTCTGGTTCCTAGCAGGCAACCCCACTCGTCTGTAAGCCACCCAGCTCCAGGCGTGGCCAGTCGACGTTCAGGGAATGCTATGAAATGATAACGGGATGGAGAAATGTTGATGGAAGAAAGTAAATGTCTAATATGGGAAAACGAGAGTGCCCCGAGAAAAACTCCAACTACGACTTTTTAAGCCACAAGTGTCACTATAGACCAACCTTTAATAGTTATTTCTGCATGTCATGAGTGAATGTTTGTCGCACTCACTATCATTTGTGCGACAATTTTCACGAATTCATAATAAGATTATCCACGAGTTGGATACAACACTTTATGACATCTTAGCATTATAAATTTTTGGAAATAAATTATGAAATAATTCGGCATCCATAGCTGACAAAGTCTTCATATGTTCGTATCGATTAGTTGCGCCTGGCATTGGCATTGAATAAAAAGAAATGATGACCTTGCAGATATCACAAACTCTAGTTATACCTTAGATATCGGATTTTATGTTACAAATGTTCCTTTATAACGTTAATATAGTTTCTCTGAACCACAGAACTGTTTTATGTAATATTACAAAAGTGATACAAAATTGTTAAAGATTGGAATGAATGATATGCTATCTTCTGTCCTGCATTTAATTCCTTGTTACGTGGCGCGTAGAAGCAGTAAACAAGATAGCCAGACGAGTTGCATGCATTCCCACCTAAGCGTTCCGGTATTACGTCATAGCCAATACATCATTGCTATTATTGACACGCTTGCCATAATAAGCCGATTATGCACGATATTGGGTGTAGTAACAAGCTGCTTATAATGATAGGATGGGATAAAAACTAATATTTTTTATATATTTATTCTTAATTATCTCCTAATCAAGAACCAAAAGCTCAGATTGCATGAGTGTGCCGCGAGATTTTAAATTAAAATTTTTGTGTGCCGCATGTAGAAAAAGTTTGAAAAACACTAGTCTAGAGCGACACGACCTCTTCAATATCTGAAAAGGCAATCACAGAACATTTGTGTAAACGTGTCATAAATATATTTTATTGTATAGCCTACAATATTTAAAATATTATCATTTTGCCATTTCAACAAGTTTATTATTTTCTGTCAGTGCCAAAGTATTTAAATTATATAGTTGTGAGATAACTAGGCCTACATACCGAATGATTGGAGAAGTAGAGGGAAAATAGTTATATTATAGCAATACTATTGTTATGCTTTGTTGCTCCTTAATGAAGATGGTTTACAAGGAAGTTCTTCATTCTTAATTAAAAATTAATAAGTGCAATTCCAATGAGTAACTGTGTGACCCGACGCCAGTGTCAATGTCATAAGCACCGATGCAATGAATGTAATCCACGACTGTGGGACAGGTGAGAAGCGGAGAGCAGTGAAAGTGCAGAGCATCTCGTATAAAAACCTCTCTCCCATATGCATCAGTATCACTCACTGCAAGCTCATCCCATCACCCACACCATGAGGATTCTTCTGGTGAGTAGCACCCTCAACTTGTGTCAGCCTTCGAAGAATAGCTGCACTGCATTATTGTGGAAGTTGCCGTGGAAAGAGATGAAGAAATGAATGCTAGTTTTGGGGAAAACTGTTAATTGAATCTCTTTATATAAATTTCTTACGTATATCTTCAGTATTTTGACACTCAAGAACAATGTGAATGTCATCTTCTCTCCTTCCACACAATGGGCATGTGCCTTGAGGTATATTGCCTCTATTAAATCTCTTTATAACAATTCCTCTTTATACGCTACGAACTGCACCAGTATTATTATGCTCAATATTCATAGTTCATATGTTTAAAGAATTAAAATAATTAAATTTGAAATTTAATAGTACTCCTCTTTTTCTTTTCTATTATTATTTTCTGACTGAATAATTTTTCTGTCATCAGAAATCCAAAATCATGTTGAATTATCATTTCTGAATGCCACATAACTTTCCTTATAGCAAGTTCATTTTAATTTTAGAACAATATTTGTTATTTTGTATCATTTACAGTAGGTTTCAGAATATATAAATATTTCCGTATGTATATAGTAACAAAATTAAGAATAAGACATCTAACAATTACAATATTTGTGATAACAATCCTCTTATTAAACATATTTCTCATACTACTGATAACATTCTAATTAACAACGAAAGGTTTACCCCACCTATGAATAATTATCACTTAGTAATACATAATATTTCATGTAATGAATTAACAAATAATTGCCCACATCTAAGACCTTCCACACAAGTCAAATATTTAGAAATTATTATAGATCAGCATTTACTTTGGGATGAACAAACTGATTTTATGTATACAAGTATAAGGAAGATAATTTATGAATTTATAATACTTCGAAATTTTATTACTAAGAAGGCACTGACAATAATATTTTTAGCTTTAGTACAACCATTAATGCAGTATGGTATAATAAATTGGGGTGGAGTAGCATCATCTGTATCATCTGTACTTAATCCATTAATTTTGTTACACACAAATTTAATAAAAATTTGTTTCACCTAAAATATATGGAATACCCAACAAATTTAATTTATACAGATTTTTAAGTATTAACTATTGAAGAAATTTATAAATATAGTTCTCTAACTTACTACCAGAAATCAAATAAAACAAAAATCTAATCGACATGAATATCGTATTCGAAGACAAAAATCTACTTTTCCGTTAATTGAGCCTAAATGTCATACAAGTGCAGCACTTAAGCATGGTGCTAGTTTCGAACCAAGACTTTATAATAAAATTACAAACCATTTTCCAAATTTGAAATATTTTAAAATTGGAACTTTATATATATATATATATATATATACATGATATATAAGATTAACAAATGTGTGCATTTTTTACCTTTTTATTTCTGTCGACTATATTCATGTTTTTATTGAATAGACTATCATTGGCTTCTGTCTGATTGTCAATTTATATTAAATGTTTTTTTTAATCTTTTTCTCTCTCCTCTTCTTCTTCTTCTTCTTTTTCTTTTGATCTTGTGTGTTATTTATCGGTTTGAATTAAGTTAATTGCTGTATTTAATAAATTGTCTTTGTAAATTTTATGTTATATTATTGGCTAAGACCACACCGTACACGAGCCTGGCTCTTACGGTAGAGGCTAGAAACATGTTTTTTTTTTTTTTACAATTTTAATTTGTACTCACTTTGCCTACTAGCTAGCTAGCTAAAGTAAATAGGTAGCTAAATAAATAAATATTTAAAATATGAAGCTGATATCGATTCAGAGTTCACGTCTCTTCCATCGATAATATGAAGATAAATTTTCTATGAATATTTATGTTTTTAATGTCAAATTAATGATGCTGTCTTTATTCATTAAAATACTTCTCTTCTTTATTATATTAACATTCTAAATCTCTATGCTTACTTTGAATTTTATATCCGCCAAAGAAGAAATTTTAAGAATAGTAGGAGTATATTATTTCTGACTCTTTCATTGCTGGGGACGAAAAGAGAGCCAAGTTTATTGTAGAAGTAAGTCATTGTGAAATCTTATTCATCGCCAGCAATGAGAGATATCCAAACTAGTTCCCTACTGAATGTTTTATTTAATATTACAACATATTTTCCATAGTTACCGGAAATTGGAAAATATTTAGTTTCGTGTAATGTCCTTATATTACTGAAAAAGTTAAAGAGTATCTGTCGTGAACAAGGTACATTTTCATGTATCCTCGATCAGACATGGCAAAGGAGACTTTCAGTACGATTTTGTCAATATAATGATTAACGTTAGAGTTGTTAATAAATGGCGAACTATGAAATCCTGACAAGAGAAATAAGAAATCCTGCAAAATGTTTCTTCAATGCCGTCTTTCTATACTTAAAAAATTAATTTGAACCGCCCTGTAACTGAAGCCAGGTATTCCATGTGGAAAGACGTTACCTAACGGTGCTTCTAGTTTGGCATGGTTTCGTGCGGTACTGTTTTTCCGTGCTGTCACACACCATCCTAAGACAGCTCTTCACTAGGATGCATAAATTGGTCACCCAACAGATGAGTTCACTTGAGTTTATTGCTAGTAAAATAAATTGTACAATTGAAGAACTCCCTGAAAAAAGATGTAACATCAAATTAATGAAATATGTGACTTTGTTGGTAAAAGTAATTTTGAAGCATTCATGATTGCATTCAATAGCTGAATACAATAATATCCTTGATTAGTCAAATGGTTCTACTGGTAAATAAAAGCCTAACGAAATATACTCATGAAATTATTCCCTTTTCTCTTGAAACATTTATTATAGATTTGTTGGTTATACCCTTATTCGGGGGAGGTCTACAATTATTATATACAGAAATCATTCCTGAATGAGCAAAAGTTCGTGCTCAGAGAGCTATACAAACATATTTAACATATAACAATGATAAACATATTTATAAGTAACAAACTAGATTCAAAACTTAAGATTAAATTAACTGCAAAAATAAAATTAATTTTTATAATTTAACTTATATAAATACACTTAACACACACTTAACAAAGATAAATGTAATTATAAGAAACACACTAGGTTTAGTTAACTGTTACAAATACATTTAATATTATAGACATTAAATAAATATACGTATGTTCTTTAAAAATTAAATTCTTGGTGGTAATGAATTAAATACTATTATAGTCACAATCATGCCATGGTATGAAAGAAAAATTTCACAACCTCGAGAGGGAATCGAACCTGCGACTTCCTGTTCTCCGGTCAGGCGCTCTACCACTGAGCTATCAAGTTCGTCTCACGCCGAAGGCTCGGAATTATCCTTTCATACTGGCGTCTCTATTATAGAGTACTGTCCATAGCGTCTGATCTAGTCAGCACTGCTTATGGGTTAAAAGAAACTTTACAAATGTAATCTTCATCTTACGATGTAGATTACATCTTGGTGGTACTTTCAATTATTTTGTTATATACTATTGGACCAAAGTAGATACCATAATTCAAAGCTGTGCTTGTGAAACACTTTGGTTCCTCCAGTTGTATTAAGTGGGATCTTTCAGATCTGTGTTTACAATGAAACAATTTGAATTTATTGCGATTTTTGTGTAAAAGTTTTAATAAAAAATATAATAAATCTGTCTAACTTTGACAACATTGAAATCAGTGAACAAAAGTGCCGATGAGTAACCATTAAGGCTCATTAAGGCATATTTTACATAACTTTTTTTGTAAAGAAATCAGACCAACAATATTGGTAGACCACAAGGATCCTGAATTCTAAAAACAAAAATTTCTGAGTGTTTGAACTGATATATGATATATATATATATATATACATATATACGGGTATATATATATATATATATACATATATATATATTTTTTAAATGGTAGCAAACTTCTATTAAACCTTAACATTTTGAATTATGCCCACAAAATATTAATCAGATACACTACATATTATTACAACAAAGTTGCATTTATAACAAATAAAATGTATATCAAATTAAAGTATTAGTATTTCAAATAAAGGTGATAAATCAACATGCTCAAGGAATCTTTGATGACGCCTATTTTTTACAGTTTCGTGTTCTTTTCTGAAGAAGTATTAAATGGAATGACAGTAGATTTACGAGCACTTCCCCATCCTAAAATGACGTATTAGAGAATAAATTAAATAAATCTAAATAAATTATACATAAAATATTAACTGGTAAATGTGACCAAGTGTAACAAGAAATAAATAAAATACTTCATGTGCATTATAAATTTAATTTATAATGCTTGCTCTTTGGAAGAAGGCAAAATTATATTCCAGATTTGTATGTTTGTAATATTGAGCGAATAAGCTAAGTTACATCTCCTTTGGGAAAGAAAACGTATGTGAAGTCCACCATTACATGTAAGAAATGACGAAAAATGATATAAGGAAGTAAATTTCCAAAATGTTGTAGATTACCGGGAGGCAGTCGTACTCATAATGTTTTCTTTTTTTTTTTTAATTAATGCATTAAGAGCAATATACCGGTATTTAATTCGTCGAAAATTGTCTTCATCTACAACATCAGCTACTGAAAACTTTTAGTATCGATAAATTCGTCGTCACTGTTTTTGTTGAAAAAATTATCACATGCTTCAGCAAAATATCTTCTGCAACAATATAAAATATTTCATATTCCGCACATTGGTATGAATTACAACAATTTTTAAAACACACATTTTTAAACAATTTGGTTCTTTTATTACTTCACGTGACAAAATAAAGCGAATGATTTTAAAGCGTAAGAAACCCATAGTCATAATGGGATTAAGAATCAGAATTTATCAACTGTTTCATATCATAAATTCGGTGGAAAGAACAGCAGCAAATGGGACTGTAAGTAGAATTCCGAAAATAATTGTGGTTTCAGGATTGTTTAGTTAATTTCGATATAATGATGTCAAAAAGAGATGCGACTGTCCTATTGAAGTTCAAGTGCTCAGAATTGATCTATTTAATTTTCTCTCTTAATGTCAGTCACACAAAATAAAAATAATATAATAGTCTATATTTAATTCTGAGCTGAATTGTAAAGGAAAACGCAGAAAATTTCTTTTGACAATTTAGGAAAACAAACGGACCACACGTGATACGTGAGACTATTAGATTATTAATTTTGTTTCTCACAGTTCGAAAACTTTGTTATTTTGAATTTTTTCGGTTCACAAATCGAGGGTTCAGAATGACAAGGTTCTATCTAGTTTTCAGTAAATTTTATAGGAGAGCATTTTAAAAGTTTGGTTGTTAATAAAATCAATGCAGATAATAACCTTTTCAAACCAACTTTATCACGAACAATAATTGAGATATCAGGATATAATTTATATATGGTAGATATCTGTAAAGTAGCAGAATTCAATGCAGTAAAAATATCAATTTTGCTAAAAATATCAGATAGAACCTTGTCATTCTGAGCCCGCGAAATAGCGAGTACGTCTCTATGACAAGAGAAGTAATTAACGAAGCCATGTAATAGCCTATACGAGGGAGAGTCAAAAAGTAACCTTAATAATTGTTTTATTAATTTAATAAGTACAATAAGACTACAAACACTCCATTACTTTTCAAGATAGTATAACAGGAACACTTGCATTGAAAGTAGTGGGGACTATGTTGAAAAGTGATGAAGTATTTGTGGTCTTATTGTACATATTCAATTAATAAAACAATTATTAAGATTATTTTTTTACTCTACCTCGTATTTCCTCTTCATATAAAAGGACATTGTGAAATTAATCCTATAGTAGCTCTCAACAATTTTTCACTATGGTTCACTCACACTGTACCGTACAGCATACATATATTTATGACACCGTAGTATTGCAGAACTCGCGACTACAAATCAAACCAATGGACGTACACGTCTGTAGCTTCTTTCGATGCTGAGATATTATTTAGGAAGTATGTGCGGTACAGCTAAATTTTTAAGCAAATTCGACGCCCTCACGCCTGTAGCGATAAGAGATGTCATTGGGCGTAGTTACAAAACTTACATTCGTCCTTACTGCTAAAAACATTAATATTCCGTTGTAGCTCATATTTCTGTTACATTAATCATTTTCGAATTGCCATTTTTTTAACTTCGGATTCTGAAATTGTGCCCATATCCGGTGCGGAGAAAAATGTATTCTACGTCAAAAAGTATAATGAATAATATAAACGGAGGAAAGATGTAAATTTACAATATGGAAGTATTGTAATTCAAATGTGTATGGGGATTCTTGCGAAGTGACATATTCAATAAATTACATCCATACGAGTATATTTAGAAGTCGTTGATCATGAATTCACGCGCATATAGTAAGTATGCAGCGGCTTGGATTCCAAAGGGAAAAATCTAGCGGGGTGCGAGTAAATGAGAAGATAGTATAAATCTCACGTGAGAAATTCTCTCGTGCTTGCGAATTAGCGGTGAAATCGGCGTGGCGTGAAGAACGCGACGTGAATGTCAGAATTAGTGTAATTAGTTGTACTGTGTTCTTGATAATTAAATGCCGCTACTAGAAAGTTCAAGAACAATTGAAGCAGTTGTTTAACCTTTCCCCTGTCACAAAGATTCATCTGCAGATTTGAAGCACTTTTCACTAAAGACACTTAGAAATCGAAATAGAATGAAATTGAAGGGTTCACAACCATAGTGGGCCAAGCGCCATTTACTAAAACCATAGAAAACAAGGGTTAAAATTAAGTTATTACCATAATTCAAAGGAAACATACGAGTATAGCAAGTAATATAAAGTATACACAGTAAAACTAAATGATATGTCAATCTTCATTAACCTATGGTATTCATTTAACTTTAACCCGTACTTTCTCCGTTTTTAATAAATGGCGCTTGGCCCACTATGGCTCTTAACCCTTCAATTACTCGTAGATGATGATTAAATTTATTCTTGAGCATTTCAGACAGAATTGGTCAATTTTGGTTACTCTTTTCTTAGGTTCCAACCTAAGGACGCGTTCCTTATTAACGAGTTCAGAGTTCCCTTCATCATAAGCATTCCACAATTGTATCGAATCGCTGAGAATGCTAGCGTGGGAAGCGACTATGCGTCACCTTGTTGTAATTCAAGATCCCCCGCCATTCTCATACCCTTCACTACTGATTATTCTTTGGCAGTGTGATTTCTTTTCAGTTTAACACTCCATTATTCTCGAAGAATCTCAATCCTTAAAACACTCCCATTCTGCCTTTGTATTGTCTATTTCAATGTCTTACAACTTTATATATGATTATCCAATTATCCGTAACGGGTGTCATTACTGGGCCATTCCATGCAAAAAAAGTATGTTTTTTAACCATGATGTCTCAAAACTTAAAAATATTGTAGTAGGTTATTTTGTATCTTCTGAATATGAATTTCACTCAATATTATATTTATATTCTTCATAGTTTGGCAGCAATCAGAATTTAAAATAAAATATTGGCTTAGCAAAGAATACGGCTTCATTCATTGAAGTTTTCTTACTATGTAAAAGAAGAAGGAAAAGTGGTTTCAATGCATTTCCAAAAAGGAGAGCCTAGTTTATAAATGCTCTCAAAATGAAAAAAAAAAAAAAAAAAAAGTATAATTTTTAAAATAATTACTCACCGTAAAATTATTTAAAAAATATAGAACACAGAATGCAATTCATATTTTACAGAAGAAAAAACATGTGTTTAATTCGTTAGGGTATATTGATTCCATTGTAAAAAGTTCAGGATGTTGACTTAAATATCATGTCAGTTTTTAATAAAAATAATTCACCGGAACAGAGGAGCTCAGCAGGTAGGCTCTCCCGTCGTAAAGAATGTCGTCATTGCTGCGCGATCAAGTCAGGAAGACGGCCACACAGTGTTTGAGATTACTTATCGTGCGAATGCTGCGACCGCCACGAATAGCAAGCGATTTTCAACCGTCAGAACAAAAAGTAATATTTTATTAATTTAATTATTCACAGGTTTTTTTTAGATAACATCATAAAACTTGGAAGATGGATTAGGAATAAGATTTTCTTCAATACGAATGAAACTCGAATGAATTTAAATATCAAACTATTTCTTTTTTTCAATGCGGTGTTTTTATGAGCATCCCTTAATATTATTCCAATTAATGTTAAGATATTAAAATATCGTTGTTTAGGTTTACAATGGCGTCTCTTTAGTTTCGATGACTTTTCATATAGGGTGTCAATAATATTTTAAATTATGGATAACATGTAACTGCCACCCATTTTTCAATCATCCCTATGACTAAAATATTAATGATATGGCGGTCATAATTGGTAGTTTAATTTATTTTATAACAACATTATTATACTCAAACCCCAAAAAGATTGACGACATTACTGGCATATTCTTAAAATTTTGTATAGAATGATCCTACTGCATTATTATTATTATTATTATTATTATTATTATTATTATTATTATTATTATTATTATTATGGAAACTTGATGAATGAGGGACTGGAAATATGAATAGCAGTAGGAGATTATGCATAAGGACTTGTAAATAACCTGTTGAATGTAATTAGGTGTGTGTGACTTTATCAAATTTACCAGTCATCTTTGGTGGTGATGTGAGATTGCTTGGTTCAAACCCAGTTTAGGAGTATGGATTCTTAAGGTACCGGTAATAAAAATCCTCAGCATGCCTTCATTCAGAAGGAAGTAAAGCTAGGAGAGCCATGATATAGATATAAGCTAAATAAAGAATTCTGTTACTGAAAAAGGGCTGAAATTAAACTTGTCTACGGTTTCTCGCTCACATAAAAATTTGAAGTTAACATAATGGGTTCACATAATGGTCTAAATAGACTTAGAATATAACGTTAAATATTGTAATACTGAAACATTCATGTGATCTCTTAACTATAACAGCAAAATCCCTTTTTTCTTCAGTCTTAAGGGGACACGTTACTGAGTTTTCGTCAATTTTGGTCAATGTTAAAAGTTAATTTTTCTTTTACTGATCAACTGTATTGACTAGGAACAAACCCATGCACCATTTCATTGTAGGTAGTCTTAGCATCATTTTAAAAGTTTAAGAAACAAATTATCTTTATACGAGACCCAGATATTTGTTTACTAAAATTATAAACACTTTCTTTTATTTTATTTTTTTCCGAGTACATTTTTCAACATAAAATTTTGAAAATAATTGTGCACATGTAACTCATCAACATCTATCGATTTTAAAATTTCAAAAACTTACAATCAAATTTGTGGAGATTAGAAATCTCAGTAGCGTGTCTCCTTAAGTTTCACTGACCACGAAAGATATGGCGATATCACCAAGTGACAAAGGGATTAAATGTTACATTTTTTTCCATTTATAACCACATTCTCTAAATAAATTCTTTTCGGCGATCTGCTTGTGAGGTGTGTGGTTATAATATTTAAATAGTGGATTATACAGATGTGAAGAATGTATTCATTTTTTACTTATTTCTCATCACTAACAAGGAGCTAATTTTCTGTTCTTGTTTTTAAATTTTGAAATAACTATACAGAAATTACATAAAATTAATTTCATACTTTCCTGAGTTATAATCTCTAATCATATTTCTCTCACAGTTTACCGAAAACATAAACTTAGACGTGTTCATATTTAAATCGACTCTTTTTTTCTCTAATAATTTAATAGGCTTTTAAGTTCTCGACACGGATATTAGAATTGTCTAGAATATTATATTATTCAGTAAACTGTCCGAAAAGAGGTTTGTATCTTTTAAGTAACACAAATAAAATATCACTCTTGAGTAAACTAAGCCAAGAGGTAATGGGGTAGGGTGGCCAGTTCCTTTCCTCCTATTAAAATATCATGACATGCGAATTGGTAATTTTGAGCTGCCATTGTAACTGGAGGATTTATTTCAACAATTGTTTATTTAACACTCCGTTAATTTTTATAACTCTAATGCGCCGGCTTTCCACTTTGTTAACACGAGTTCAAATCCCGAAGGGTCCCTGTGAAATTTGTAGTTGACGAAGACGGTGTTAAGTGGAAGGTTTTCACGTAGGTACTCCCGTTTCCTCTACCGAAATTCCACCCTTGCTCAATAATCATAATCATCATCAAACCAGTGCATTTTACATCACCTCTCATGGTAACAAAAAGTAATTCTCTGCGGAAAAGTGTCTAGAAGTTCGTTGTGTTCCTCCTGAAAAGTATTGTAGGATCAATGAAGTAAAGTAAAAGTATCTGTCATTGAAAAAATTTTGTATATTGTGCTAATTTATGTATATGTAACTACATACATTCTAAACATCTGAACTGCAATATAATTAATAGGCCTAACATTTTATTTACTTTCTATCTCCGGAAAATGTGCTGTCGCACTGGACTTACAATGAGGCGGCCCTCAAATCCTGATCGATCGACCCTGAATTTTATAACTTGTGGCGGGCAAGTCCGTTGCCTTAGCAACTCGGGTGCTCCGGTTCCCCTGTGATATTATCGATCATCGATCATTACAAGTGTAATGTAGCACTACCCTCTGCCTCTGTGCAACGACATTTGCAGTGAGGAGGCAAGGAGATGGGAGGAAAGCTATAAAGCTTTTCAATACGTCGATGCCCACGTTGTAAGCTAAGTCACTTTAAACTTAACTGTTACTCACCGGAAGAGATATAATGCGGGATCTGTACTACTTGTACTGCACTCTGGATACTCTCAAACGAACTAAGTGGTCTACGTTTCTCAACACTAGCGGCATCAATGAGCAACCAAATTAAGTGCCCTGCTATTTTAAAAATAACTCCAGAAAATGTGTCCATAATATTAAACAATTCCATTCACTGAAATTCACAGAAAAACTTTACAATTTTGATTATAACTTGCAAAGAAATGTGGTTGAATATATCGACCACTGAAAAAAAAGATGTGTACAAAGCAATAGATTCAATTATACTCTTTTAATCCAGATTATTGCTTCCTATTTATAGTTTTGTCTATTTTATTATTTTTTTAATAGAGAAGTGTAGATTACTAACTTTTCTGAAATCGGCTTTTGTTGAATTCGGTTGCTATGTGTTTTGAATGGGTTATTTAACGACGCTGTATCAACTACTAGGTTATTTAGCGTCGATGAGATACGTAGATGATAGTGAGATGGTATTTGGCTAGATGAGGCCGAGGATTCGCCATAGATTACCTGGCGTTCACATTACGGTTGGGGAAAACCTCAGAAAAAACCCAACCAGGTAATCAGCCCAAGCGGGGATCGAACCCGCGCCCGAGCGCAACTTCAGATCGGCAGGCAAGCGCCTTAACCGACTGAGCCACGCCGGTGGCTGCTATGTGTTGATCACTAATGTTTTATAAGTCAGTGTCTTTTATGGGACATATATTTAACACAACGATCTTGACTTTACTTCCTTTCCAAAGTAATCCGTGCTAAGTAATTGAATCAGCGAATTCAGATTCAATGACAAGCATGATAATCATTGGCCCACCAAGTTTAACATTTGAAGGAATAAGTTTTTAATGGTGTTGGTTTGTCAATGAGCGTGCAGAAGTATGAAGGACACAGAGGCTAAAAGAATGTCTAAAAGAAATAATTTAAATTCTTCCTGTAGGCACAGATCAATGTGCAGTAGATGTGAAACATTTTGCAGCTATTTTTCTTCCTGCAGATTTGCATCATAGCCATGGCGGTGGCCGCTGACGACGTCAAGAACAACACGGACGCCGGAAAACAGCCACATAAGCGTGGAAATATTGGAGTTGGCTATGGTGGAGGTTCGCAAGGAGGTCACGGAGGCGGACACGGCGGAGCCACATTGAACTCAGGGAGTATCGGGCACGGAGGAGCCGGGGGTTACGGATATGCAGGCGCCATCAGCAACGGAGGGGGAAATATCGGACACGGAGGAGTTAGTTTAGGCTCCGGCGGCTACGGACACGGAGGCATACTGCTCATCAGCACGGGTGGCGGATACGGAGGCGGCAGCGGCATCTTCACCATGGAGAGCGGAGGTCAAGGAGGCCTAGCTCTCGCGTCTGGAGGTTACGGCCTTGGTGGCGGAAGCTATGGCTTCGGGGGTTCAGGAGGTGGATTCAATCTCGGAGTTGGCTCTGGATTTGGAGGAGGCGCCGGTCTCGGAGGGGGCGCTGGAGGCGGTCAGGTGACAGTCAACACCATAACTCAGACAGTACCTGTTCCTGTGCCACAGCCAATACCAATCACTATTACTAGACCCGTCCCTGTGCCCGTCGGCGTCCCTTACACTGTAAACATCCCCCGTCCAGTGCCTGTAAGTGTCCCACAACCCGTCCCTGTTTCCGTCTTCAGACCCGTTCCAATCACCGTGACTCGACCTGTACCAGTTCCTGTGGCTCAACCCGTCCCCGTGGGTGTGCCTCAACCCGTCCCTGTATCCGTGCCACAGCCTGTCGCAGTCCCGGTGCCACAACCCGTCGCTGTTGCTGTACCACAGCACATTACAGTGGCTGTACCTCAGCCTGTTGCTGTGTCTGGAGGTAATGCTGGAGGAGCCGGAGTTGGAGGCGGATTTTCCGGAGGAGCCGGAATTGGAGGCGGATTCTCCGGTGGAGCTGGTTTCGGCGGTGGATATTCTAATGGAGCAGGAATTAGTGGCGGACATTCTGGAGCTGGATTCGGTGGTGGACATTCCGGTGGAGTCGGAATCGGCGGAGGACACTCCAGTGGAGCCGGAATCGGTGGCGGACATTCCATTGGTGCCGGAGTCGGCGGAGGACATTCCGGTGGAGCCGGATTCGGTGGCGGACATTCCATTGGTGCCGGAGTCGGCGGAGGACATTCCGGTGGAGCCGGATTCGGCGGTGGACATTCCGGTGGAGCCGGATTCGGCGGAGGACATTCCGGTGGAGCCGGATTCGGCGGAGGACATTCTGGCGGAGCCGGGTTCGGTGGAGGACATTCCGGTGGATCTGGGTTCGGCGGTGGACACTCCATTGGTGCCGGGATCGGCGGTGGACATTCCAGTAGTGCTGGGATCGGCGGTGGACATTCCGGTGGATCTGGAATCGGCGGTGGACATTCCAGTTTCGGTTCTGGAGACGGTCATTCGTACAGTATCGCATCTGGCTCCGTAAGCCACGGTTCCACAGTCAGTGCTGGTTCTGGACATGGTGGTTCAGGAATAGGCTACATCGCGAGTTCCGGGCAAGGACACTCTTCTGGGTTTGGCTCAGGATCAAGTAGTTCCGGCCTGGGCCACGGGTCCGGCTATGGCGCCGCCACTTCTGCATCGAGTCTCGTGGCTGGTGCCTCTTCCGGAGGATACAAGCACTGAGAAGTGGATTGATTGTTGTGAAAATTCCCATGTTAGTGTTAATAAAGCAAATTGAGTTCCATTGTGTAGTTTGTTACATTACTTCATCCCACAAGAAATGGACCAGTTAGAAAAAATAAAGGCATCTTTGCTGGTGTAGTGGCTACCAAGTTTGTGATTTGGTCAGACAATCTCGGAAGAAAATCCGTCTGAAAATTCTTTGCACTGATTCCTATAGAATGAGTAAACCCGAGATTCTATATCGTAGAATCCTGCTTCCGACTGCGAGCTTCAGTCAAATTTTTTGGTAAAATTTGTTGCTTAGCGAACTAATGTCGTTGCGAAATTTGTGGAACTGAAGTGCTTGACTCAGCAAAATAAAAATAATAGGTACTTTCACAAACTTTTTAAAAATGTTTCTATATTATTGTTGTTGACACTAAAAATTCTGCATAACCAAAGGAGGCCTTATAAACTGTGACAGTTTAAATACAAAATTAAAGTGCAGAATGTGTAGTAGAATATACGAGTATTATTCTAAATTGTTTAGTGAAAAGAGACGGATGGCGACAATTACTAAGGGAGGCCCAGGCCCACCAAGGGCTGTAGCGCCAATGATGATGATGATGTTTAGTGAAAATAGTTGAGGTAGTCTTCAAAATAAAATAAAATGATTCAGACCAGACGTTCAACAAGAGCTGACAGACATCCACATTAAACATAAATACAAGTAATGCAATGAGGGAAACCACAGGTTTTGTTAATTGTATTAAATAAACCGACAAAAGAGTTCACACAAAATACTGGCGAGTATTAACAGCATTAATGTTCTTCACACTTTGTCGGCTCATCTCTAGCCTATTAGCTAAAATGCAAAGGTCCATGTATACGGCGAAAATCTAAATTGAATGCCCTATATGAAGAACTTCTTCTAAGTTCCGTTACGAATTTAAAAAAAAAAAAAACCGAACCTTTAGTCTATAAATGCTACAGACTGACAATCCCTTCTAAAGGAAATTATTCTAGCCTGTTATTGTGAGAATATTTGTTTGTTTGTTTGTTTTCTTTGGTTATTTAAAGATTGTGAGTCAACTACTGGATTATTTATCGTCAGAGAATTGGTCTTAGAGAGATAGTATTTGGCGAGATGAGGCCGAGGGTTCGCCATGTAGATAACCTGACATTCGCCTTACGGTTGGAGAAACCTCGATAAAACCCAACTAGGTAAAACCCAAGCGGAAATCGAACCCACGTCCAAGCGCTACTCCGGACCAGAAGGAAAACGCTACCGTATGAGCTAAGACAATGGCTAAGAATATTATTGTTACGCCTGGGTGAACATATTCAAGGTTCTAAAAGGAGAGAAGTTTCTTCGAAGGCTAAAACGTAAATTACTAATATACTTTTAACACAATTAAATCTTAAGTATTCTACCAATTTTCTTATAAAGAAAAGTATTATGAGCATAACAGTGTAGTATAGCTGTATTATCTGAACTCGTGAATATATATATATATTTATATATATGAAATTAAGCCATACAATTTACATGCCACATTCAAAGTCAAATCCAACAAATTCGGCCAAAAGTTTACGTCGACACTTCCGACTTGTTTCAAATTTTTTAAAACAGGCTCTATGTGACAAACAATTAGAACCGCACATTTCTGTTTACTTCTAAAATATATTTTGTTACACATCAGCTGTCAATATTTTCGAAACAAATCAAGCATTTATATCCTTTCAAAAGGCATAGACCTTATAACGTGTTTTGTCTATTCAAATTTCACTACCATGGTCTTAGTGGAAAGGTTAAGATTATATGGTATTCACTTCGATAAATTAAAGATTTCTTTCAGTCTATAATGGCTGTGTAGTTTTTAGGTAAAATATTTAAATACTGTTTTAGATAAATAGTCTATAGGCTATCTAAAGTTACAAAAATAGAAAACTATCAATTCATAACACTTAAATGTTCCAAAACTACTGTTTCGTAATGGTTGGGTAAATGATTAGCCTATACCTATGTCAGTAGTGCGTGTCTAATACAGGTGTAAAACGCCCTAGGAAAATGTCTGACCGACAAACGTTCCCCCTTTTCTACATACAGTGACAGTTGCGTATTAACTGTTAAACTGGATAGTGTAAGAGGTAAATAATAATAATAATAATAATAATAATAATAATAATAAATAACAATACTAATAATTAAAATCATTGTAGACCTAATAACAGTAAAAAGAATGACAATAATAATAATAATAATAATAATAATAATAATAATAATAATAATGATAATAATGACAATAATAAATAATAATAGTAATAATAATAATAATGACAATAATAATAAATAATAATAGTAATAATAATAATAATAATAGTAATAATCCTGAGCACGACAGCCCACTGAGAGCCAAAGTCTACAAGCTGGATGATAACCTCACGTCCAAATGCCTCAGCAATGTGAACAATCATCAAACCAATAAGGGGATATCGCGTGGTTACCATGATGATTCCCTCTCCTGCTATTACAGTTGGTTTGCGGAACGCATTGCGCTACCTATTGTAGTTTCCCAAATGCATCACTATGCGAGGTGGCCCACAGATCCTGTACACTGTCCGAAATTTCATTCTAAATTTATTTTACATGAGAATCAGAATAGCGAACACTCCGAAACTCGAGTCCATGCAAGATTCCTTCAAGCAAGGCTTTACGGGCGCGGGAAACGAGACATATAGTCGGTGTAATTTGCTTTTAAAATCCTGAAACGTACGTACTTTTGTTTGCCAATAAGATAACTACATTTTAAGGTTTTCATATTGTAATGAAATTGTTAAATTCACTCTCTATTTTTATGCTACTTATTAAACTTAAGAGCTTAACAATGAAAACTAATTATTTTATTGCATTTATAGCATCGCAAGCCACAAATATTTTATTCAAATAAAATAACACATGTAGGCTATGTTCACGCTATTTGCAAAAACCTCATAAACGGACATAAATAAATAAATCATGCAACGTAACTCTGACTTATTCTTACTAATGTCTAGGAAACATATATAAATTCTGTGGATTTTAAAATAAAATCACAATCACATTTAAACAGAATTATCGATTATATAAGTAAAAGAATTACTATGTAAAGTACAGTCATATGAATATTACACTTATATTGTTTAAATGAAAGATACTTGTTTTCTTCATCTTGCACGAAATACATTATGGCCACTGTAAACCTATTTGAAATGGATATGAATGCATGCAGAGTCAGAGACCTGCTCAACGGCATAGCCCACGGGCGGCTTCCGCACTGCATCGTACTGGGCTTCACAGTGTCGCACCATCGCCGTCTGCTCGTGACGTCACCACACTGGCCAGGAGAGGCTGCTTGCGTAGCGGTTTTGTACGGTGGGTTGGCATCAAGGCATCGAGCCCAAGTCTCCTCTTCTATCGGTTACTTATTAATCGAGTTTGCGTGGGCTTGTGCTTGCGTGTGCGGTTCGATCAACTGTCAGCTACTGTTTCAAACGTTTTTGTTTTAGTTTTTGACTTATTTTTTTCAAGATGAGTCGAAATAATGGTGCATCGCAAAGAAGATACAGTCACTGCGATTAATGTTTTCCGGACTGAGATACCGTGGTCTACTGGTAGAATGGTAGACCACGTAATCTCAACCCTGAAAACGTTCATCTCAGACACCGGCCGTGGAAGCACACATTCTAAAATATAGTCTCTCTAGAGAAAAAGAAGTACAGGAGAAAATCGCTGCCAGAGAGTTTAAAATAACAGAGTCGAATGGAAATTTAAAAAGTACCATTGGGGTAGCTTTTAAAATTTGTGTTCGACAGCAGTGGAAAATGATTTAATTTTGTATGTTGTCCGGTATGCGGGGAACTATATGCTCATTCCACAGGCGAAGCGAAAGTGCAACTCAATGCGCGCAAGCGGAAAACAGTAGAATGCAACCAACTGGTGGGCTGATGTCAGTGCAGTGTTGAGCAGTGCGGTGGGTTAAGGTGGACTTCGAAGCCCAGTGCAATGGGCTAGGAAACGGCCGCGTCAGGCAATGTTGGTCTTGGGTGGGGGCTACTGTGCATTACTCTGTGCAGATTATCAATGCCAATAATTCTCCTAGTCCTTGTCTTGAGATCCTGAAGAATTTCAACTTCAGCTTCATGATCACTATTGCTATAAAAACTGAATACGATATCCTTCGTACTTCTCTCTGTCCATTCAAATAATTTTCGGAGTGTAGTTACAGTATACTGTTCTGGCTGAATAATGACTTTTGCAGCAAGTATTTTTTTCGTTCCGTCAGTATTCTCACAAGGAGTCTGATCTTAGTAGGTTCGAAGAAATGTCATTCTTGTCTGGTATTAAAATCTTCTTCACGCAAGAAATGTTTTCCTGTTCTTGTACTAGCCATATTATTCACAAAAATAACAATAATAACAATGATAATAATAAAAGCAAAATGTAGATGTATTTAGTTCTAAGCATCAAACAATTATAATTTAGTGTTAAATAAGGCAATTTGGATAGATGGAATGATTATCACAATGAAGGAAAACTGACATGTTAAAAATAAATATTCTTCAAAAGTAATATTTGAAATGTCATACTCTAGAGACGAAAAGCAGTCTTTCTGACAATCGACTTTAGAAACTAGTCAATATCTGACAGTCCTTCACATTATGTACACTAAATTACGCTATTTTCACTATTTACACTATTATAAAGAATGAAGGTTTACATTGATCAAACATTATTTACATTATTGCACACAATTTACAAAATAAGTAGGCTATAGTATTATGAAGTAAAATACATTGCGTTACAATAAACAATACTAGGCCTATACATATGCTTAATAGTGTAGGCCTAAACAATGTTTGATCAATGTAGGCCTAGCAGCGTATTCTAGTGCACATAGTGTAAATCATTTAAATGGTAAGTATTAGTGTAATTGAGGACAGTTTTTACAAAACTCAACATTTACAAAATTTGCGAAATTGAGCTATATATACATTCGTGTATTTCTCAATGAGACGAACACATTGCGCTAATCAAAACTTATCAAAACTCAATGTCTACTGCTATATCTGGACTTCAGTATTGATAAATTTAAAAAAAAACTCGACATCTACAGTAATTTTTTAATCAAAACTCAACATGAATGATGTATTCATCTTTTATTGATTTTGAAATAAAGTTAATTGATGCCAGTTCTTTTAAAGGTATGTTTTACATTTAAAAGACTGGCTATAGTGTTCTTGGCGCCATCTAAAAAAATTAAGAAGACTTGAAACCATAAACTATACCAACATAATACAATGAGGTCTTGAGCCAACATGTCACTTGTTTAGTTTTGGACAAGGACTGGCATATTTATAATTAAAAGATATTGCTGGTAAAATAATGAAGAGGAAACTGCCATTCAAGTTATCTGAAGTCAGACTTCTTTTTATAAGATAACTGATAAAAATGACGTCATCTACAATGTAAAGATAACATATTTATCATAGCTAGGCCTGAGAAATATATGCCGTTATACTACCAGTGCGCTTCGTGCGCCTCTAACTTTGAGTACGTCTCAGAGTTGGGGTGAGTTAACGCAGTGTCTTTCGTTCGTTTGAACTCTTGCTTATCATCACGGTAAGTTAGTCCTCAGCATTTGGGTGGTTGAAAGCCACTCCTTTGACTTCGAAGCACAACTATCTGCTAAAGAAAAGTTTAAAGATATCATTTTCTTTGTTAAAGAAAAATTGCACTATTTTGAAGACATTTTATTTTCTTTCTGTATAAAATACACCAAATATAACAATGACAAGTATCAGCCTTATTATTTCACTGTGTTAATATGATAGTATGTTACGTTTTTGTTTTGCATAATTTTTCATTTCATATATTGTTGCAGTGAGTAACAAACCACATTTTCAAATTCCCAAAGGAGAATGATTGCCTGTTGCTAGAAAACGCAGCCTTACATCTACAAAAACTTCGTTCCACTTCTGCACAAACAATGAGGACATAAAATATTTGAAATATTTAACACAAGCATTATCTATCTCAAAATCTGTATCATTATTATAAATTTCCTCATATGAAATTGTCACAAATTTTACTGTACATAATGTTTATCCAGTAATTTTTCCTTCTTGTTTGCTACATTTTTTCCTATTTCGTGTTCCAACTATTCAGTTTCATCACAATATCACTGACTACGTGCTATTTCATGTTTGTAGAAAATACACCCAATACAACATTGACATCAGCCTTATTATTACACTATGTTAATATGTTGGTGTACGTTTTTATTTTACATAATTTTATTTTTCATTTTTGGCTGCCTCCGTGGTCTGTTGGTCAGCATACTGGCTTCCAGATCAGGAGGTCCCGGGTTCGATTCCCGGCCTCTGCTCTTGGTGAATTTTTCTTGAAGAAGAGGAATTCCCTGGGTGTCTAGAATCTCGAAATTTGTATGAATGTGATTGTGAGTGTGCCGGGTTAATATTAATCTTCACAAATATAAAAATACATCAGGACTGTCACTGGGCAGTAACCTGAACACACGTTCCAGCTTCACATTATTGACAAGTAGCTCCATCTGTTAGCATAACCATAAAGCATATAATAGATGCTATAGAGTTACCAACAACGAAAAAAAAAATCATTTCATATATTGTTGCAGTGAATAACAAACCACATTTTCAAATTTTCAAAGGAGAATAATTGCCTGTTGCCAGAAAACACAGCCTTACATCTAGAGAAACTTCGTTCCACTTCTGCAGAAAGAATGAGAAATATTTTAAATATTTTATACAAGCATTATTTATCTCAAAATCTGTATCATTGTTACAAATTTCCTCATTTGAAATTAAGTCACAAATTTCGTCCTCGACATCTTGCTATTATTCTTCTTTAAAAGACGTTGAATGTTGCCTGTTACGAATAGCAGTATTCGGTCGTAATGTAACTGATCAACTGAAGTTCACTCCTGAACGGAACACACTGAAATCCCCCACTCCAACGCAATTACGTATTGGTACCTAAAGTCAAAGGTGCATGAAGCGCAATGTAACGGCATACAATTCTTAGCCCAATCACCAATCAGTGCTTTAGTACATAAAACACAAATATATAGTTTCAAGGACGTTGACAGTTCACCTGTAATAAGGTCTACAAATCATGTCAGTGTTAAAAAGGCCCTAAGATGTAAAAAAAGAACATGAGATTCTTTTTCTTGAGAAGAGGCTCAACAGTTCTACTACATGGCTGCAATCTAGATGACAACAACAATGAAAAAGAGCATATTTATGAACCAATTACCGGCAATATTATTTAATTACTTCAGTTTTGAATGAAGAATGAAGAAGAGCATCTTTATGAACCAATTACAGATAATATTATTTAATTATATCAGTTTTGATGGGTTCAAATGTTTGTAAAATCAATGGTATAAAAATACTACTTTGTAGAAGTTAAGTTTTGGAAAAAAAAAAATTAATTTTCAAAATTATTTTTCTTATATTATATAGGTGAGAAAAATGCTGTCATTTCATTACATTATGTATGTAGACTCCAATTTTAAATGCTATTTTTGTAAAACCTTAATAATGAATTCTGTAAGAGATTTTTTTTCACATGGGTTTATTTCGGTACTCCAAGTCTTGATGGGAGAAAATAATCAGTAAAACGTTCCTAGAACTCTATTCTATGTGTCACAAATCTCTGACATATCATATCATATCATATCATATCATATCATATCATATCATATCATATCATATCATATCATATCATATCATATCATATCATATCATATCATATATGGTCCTCAATTGTTAAAGTAGTATATGTTTTGTTTTGACCCACTTTACGAAAAACAGTCGCGTGAGCCGTCAGCCAAACACTTCGCTTGCTAGATGCGCGTACTCGTCCAATTAAAAAGTCAAATAATAGTAGCCTCCTGGGACAAAGTACGGTCCCTAACTATCTTACTGTACACTGAAACTTAACTACATAATCACCAGGCTTCGGTTCTGGGAACAGAAACGCATGAAGTTCAGAACGCACGGTCGATAGTGTTGTGTTGGTCGAGTGGAGTGGGAGATGGAGCGCACCGTTACTTCGTGTCTGAACATTTAAACAGTCAGTCATAGTACGACACAAAATATATTTCACTCAGTACAGATGCAGTATACACAGTACATTCTTAGCGTAGACAATAAATGTCTACCATTAAAGTATTAACGTAAGTTTTAACCTTCAATCAGGTGTCCCTACTCCGAAGGCTGTTACACGTACCGCAGTCAAGCAGCAATACACACAACGGTAATGCACATTACGGATCCACCTGTGTTGTTGCAGTCACCCCTCCACACGGGTCATGACGTCATTTATACTCCGTGTACTCTAAAACTCACATTGGTTACTTTGTGTCCCTAGGCCGAAGCCTGGTAATCACGTACAAAAATCACAATACAGAACAATACTGATATAAACAAAGTGACAGTAATAAAAACGAAAATCTTACCAAAAAGAAGAAAAAAAAGGAAACAAAAATATGCTCTAACGGTAGTGGCGGGGTGGACTGCTTCAATTACAACCTCCGATTGCTCCGTCGATTGTAGTCAATCCGCTACCCAGCACTAGTTCACAATGATTTTGATTTCTCATATTACGTCAAACCCCTATACGCGTTGTCTCTCGTTTTCGCTCCCTAATCCATGTGAGTTGAACAAATGTACATTTCTTTTAACCTAAAAGCGTGAGCACATAATTTTGAGACATCCTGTTTAATGAGAAGATAACATCTTGAAGCACAAACAAACAATGGAGACAGACCATTAACACAATTCCTTAGTAGCAGCATTCCGCCTAGTTAGTGGCCATGATTGTCTTACAAAGCACCTTCACCGACATAGTAACTATCCTTTACGCTCTTTGCTCAACCATGGGAGATGGTCGGAGAACACCTACTACTACTGATCAGTTACTGGACGTGACAAGTAGGCCCTACTGGAAACCAACAGGTAGATGAGGAGGTGATGATAATTATGATAAAGATTTTATGATAAAGAATGTTGATATACACGCAATTTTAAATAAAAAATAAATACTTGAACTTGAGTATCATGTTCTAGTGACAGTGGAACAAATCATTTATTTATTTATTTAGCTCATATTTCTAACATAAAATATAATATAAACAGAAAAACTTTAGCTCGCCCCTGAAAGAGTAGAACTCGTGCTCAGGGGCGGATTTCTGAACTGAAATTAAGAAGTATATAATACAATTTGTCTTACGTTTAGTACGCAATAAGAATATATAAATTTAAATTTAAAATGTTTCAATTTTTATAAAATCCATACGTAACTTTTTAAATTTAATACTAGAACTATAAGAGTTCTAATAGAATAGTAGTAATCATTAGAATTGATAAGCTTAGAATATTTAAATATAAATTTTTTATATATTCTTGGGCCTAAATTACTACCATGATTAAATACTGTAGCAGTGTGGCATTTTGGTTCAAACAATCTTAAAGAATTCATACCTTTTGGTTCATAACTATAAGAATACAATTAAAAATTATTTCGACATTCATGTATGAATTTTATTAATACAACAGAATAAATTTATCTTATTTTAAGAACATTAAAGTCTAAAAACAATTTTTGAGTTGGAAAATCAATAGGTTTATGAAGACTTATTTTAATTATTTTCTTCTGTAATAAAGTGGATTAAAATTGGATTTAAATAAGCTACCAAATCCTGTAATTCCATACATAATTACCGATTGAAGTGAAGTTAAGTACCGTATATTGGGCGTAATAAACTTATTGACAAGTAATTCCTCAATAACACAAAATAATATATTATTTTACGTAATTTATTATAAAGGTAATTAATGTGTTGGTTTCATTTTAAATGATTGTCGAAAATTATGCCTAAATACTTAACTTCAGAGGACTCCTTATTAACCGGGCATTTACACCTTATAAGGCAACAATTAGAGTCATGTAATTTAATAGGAGGTTTGTTACATTTTTCAGATAATGAAAATGGAATAATTATGATTTTATTTTCGTTGATAGAAAGATAATTTATGTCAAACCATTTTTTATTACATTAGGTTATACCAGGGGTCGTCAGCACAGAGCACTCTGGGGCTAGCGTCTCTTACCCGCGGAAAACACACTGCACCATGGTGCACTCGTAGTTGCTAGCGGGTATGCTCTCTATCTCTTCCTGCTGCACGACGAGGCACACGAGACGGCTCCGTTTACCCTTTGCACATTTCGGCGAGTGCTGACGACCACTGGGTTATACTGTATTTCTACATTTCTCTAAACATAATGGCTCTAGCAATCAAAACGGAATACCATCTACGCTGTGTGATATTCTTGGGAATAATTTTCAGTATGTAACAGCAGTTTTCAATTCTAGCATCAAAAGTCGGTTAGTAAAGACGCTGTATCGACTACTGCGTCATTTAGGGTCGATGGAATTGGTAATGGTGAGATGGTATGGCGAGATGAGGACGAGGAATCTACATTTCTCTTAAGGTTGAGAAAAACTTTGGAAAAATCAATTCAATCACTGAAGTCGCATTGTCCTTTCTCCCATAAAACTGTTTCCTGTATCATCGATTCAGAAACTGAAAACTAGTACAGTGCAGCGGTGTTCAGCAAATGAGATGCTCAAATGATCAAATGATAGTTGTGGAGCATCTTATATTATATATACATATATATATATATTATATGGATGTATATTCAGTATGACTTGTAACGACGCTGTATCAACTGCATGGTTATCTATCGTAATTGGAATTATTGAAAGAGAGATGAGTCTGAGGTTTCGCCTAATACATTTACCCACTGTCAGGAAAATCTTCGAAAAAAAAACTATTCAAACCAACTAGCGTTCCAATACACCCCAAAGTAAATATTATGTTAAATACGCAATTTATGAAAATATCGAAATTCAAAACGAAGTTCCTTGGATATCCAATATTAGGTACATATGACAGAAAATCACTTCTTCTGACTACCATGTGAATGCGAGGGGACGTTGTCCATACAATTGAACGGGTTACATCAGCTTCTTGTCCATGCGGATGACGTGAATATGTTAGGAGAAAATTCACAAACGACTAGGGAAAACACGAAAATTTCACTTGAAGCAAGTAAAGCGACGTTGGAAGTAAAACCCGAAAAGACGAAGTATATGACCAGAATATTGTGCGAAATGGAAATATAAAAATTGGAGATTTATCTTTCGAAGAGGTGGAAAAATTCAAATATCTTGGAGCAACAGTAACAAATATAAATGGCACTAGGGAGGAAATTAAACACAGAATAAATATGGGAAATGTGTGCTATTATTCGGTTGAGAAGCTTTTGTCATCTAGTCTGCTGTAAAAAAAGGCTTCTGTATGGTTGTGAAACTTGGACTCTCACTTTGAGAGAGGAACAGAGATTAAGAGTGTTTGAGAATAAGATTCTTAGGAAAATATTTGGGACTAAATGGATTAAGTTAGAGGAGAATGGAGAAAGTTACACAACGAAGAACTGCACGCATTGTATTCTTCACCTGACATAATTAGGAACATTAAATCCACACTTTGAGATGGGCAGCGCGTGTAGCACGTATGGGCGAATCCAGAAATGCATAAAGAGTGTTAGTTGGGAGGCCGGAGGGAAAAAGACTTTTGGGGAGGCTGAAACGTAGATGGGAGGATAATATTAAACTGAATTTAAGGGAGGTGGGATATGATGATAGTGAATTAATCTAGCACAGGATAGGGATCGATGGCGAGCTTATGTGAGGGCGGCAATAAACCTGTGAGTTCCTTAAAAGCCATTTGCAAGTAAGTATGAAAGAAACCAAGAAAAACATAGGCCTAGTTATTCCCAAAAGGTTTTTCCACAATACCGTCCTTGTTTATCATAAGTTCCACACGAACTCGTCGAGATTTCAGCTCCAGTCTTCAACGTGGAAAGCAGACATTCTAATCAGTCGTCTAAGAACTCTACTTATTGTATGGAGTATGCCTATCTACCCATTATTAAAATGTACTATATGTCCTGAATCACAATAACTAGGTAAGCATTTTTGCACACTGGATGCACAATTTAAGCTTGCGATCATGACATGAATTCTACATTTCTTTGGTATTTGAGGAAAAATTCATTGCATGCGCTATTTCTTTACATGGCTAACCTTTGCAGTTTAGTGAAATCCAAGATGTAACATGATACTGCGTTCCTGATTAAATCTCGGTACAAAGACATGTTGACGATACCTTTCATTATGAAACTATATGAAAAATTACCGAGTTGGCCTACAGTCCTTTAGGATAGTCTTAAATAAAAAAAAATATCTCTAATACTAGATTCTGATAATACAATAAATATTTATAGTGTAGTATTCGTGTCAACGAGCACTGTTTTCTGCTTTTAAATGTGAGAAACAAAAATGTCAAATTGTGTAATCATAGGAGAACATTTTTGAATCAGTGATATTCACAACACAACACATCTGCCAGACAATATCATACTGTATTTGAAGGATGAAATTTCTTTGTAATAGGGATGAGTTTCAAGCAACAGAAATACAGAAAATGGCAGGTGAGCTAGGATTTATGTATAGTCTACTTATAGAATGATAACATACAGAAAGATACCTAACGAAACCATTTGAATATTAAATCATTTATTTATTTATTATTTTGCTAATAATTGTAACATAAAATATAATACGTACAGAAAAACTGTAGCTCGCCCCTGAAAGAGTAGAACTCGTGCACAGGGATGGATTCCCGAATTGAAATTAATAATATACAATACAATTTTTCTTATGTCTACTATGCAATTATAGTATATAAATTTAAATTCACAATTTTTCAATTTTTATAAAATCCATACATAACTTTTTTAATTTAATACTAGAACTATTATAATTGACAAGATTATAATATTTAAATATACATTTGTTATACATTCTTGGGCCTCAATTACTACTATGATTAAATAATATAACAGTGTTGCATTTTGGTTCAAACAAATTCATACCTTTTGTTTCATAATTATGAGAATACAATTCAAATTTATTTCGATTTTTATGTATGAAATTTTTACAATATAATAAATTTGTTGTACGTTAAGTACATTAAAGTCTAAAAACAGTTTTTGAGTTGGAAAATCAATAGGCTTATGAAGACATATTCTAATTATTTTCTTCTGTAATAAAAAATTGGTAACAGTTCGCATAACATAGTATGGGATTCACAAAGCAAAAAAAACCGACATTTAGGTCTATAGGTTTGCTATGCTGCATACGTTTACGTAAAACTTAAATGTGAGTGCGATTATCTGTCGACAGTGAGATTATGTTTACTTAAATTCATGTATTCGTATTGTATTTGCTTTATTCTCCATGTACTCTCCTTCTCCTTGCCTTGCTTTGTTCTTCTTGTTTTCGCCCCGTTCTCCATGCATTCCCCTTGTTTTCCTTGTCTTCTCCTAGTTTTCTTTCTTTCCCCTTCGTCTTCCCCCCGTTTTCCCGTCATCCATTTGTTCTCCTTGCCTTACTCTCGTTCTCCTCCTCTTCCCCTCGTCCTCCCCGTGTCATCCTCGTCTTCCCCTCCTCCTCGTCCCCTCCGTCTTCCACTCGTTCTCACCATCTTCCTCTCATCGTCTTGCCCTCGTCCTCCTCGTCTTCCCCTTTGTTCTCCTCGTCTTTCCCTTCTCCTCCTAGTCTTCCCCTCGTCTTTCCCTATGTTCTCCTCGTCTTTCCCTTGTCTTCCTAGTCTTCCCCTCGTCCTCCTCGTCTTCTCCGATGTTCTCCTCATCTTTCCCTTGTCCTCCTAAACTTCCTCTCGTCCTCCCGTTCTCATCTTCCCCTCGTCCTTCTCGTTTTCCCCTCGTCCTCCCCGTCATCCTCATCTTCCCCTCGTCCTCCTTGTCTTCCCCTTTGTTCCCCTCGTCTTTCCCTTGTCCTCCTACTTCTCCCCCCGTCCTCCCCTCTTTCTCTTCTTTCCCTCGTCCTCATCGCCTTTCCCTCGTTCTCCTCGTCTTGACCTTGTTCTACTCGTATATCCCTTATTCCTATCGTCTTTACCTCATTATTCTCTTCTTCTCCATGTTCTCCTCATCTTCCACACGTGTTCCTGTCTTCCCTCGTTCTCCACTTCTCACCTTCATTTTCCTTGTCTTGCCCATGTTCTCCTCGTCTTCCACTCGTTTTCCTGTCTTCCCTCGTTCTCCTCTTCTCACCTTCATTTTCCTTGTCTTCCCCATGTTCTCCTCATCTTCCACACGTGTTCCTGTCTTCCCTCGCTCTCCTCTTCTCACCTTCATTTTCCTTGTCTTCCCCATTTTCTCCTCGTCTTCACTCGTTTTCCTGTCTTCCCTCGTTCTCCTCTTCTCACCTTCATTATTCTCGTCTTCCCCATGTTCTCCTCATCTTCCTCACGTTTTCCTGTCTTCCCTCGTTCTCCTCTTCTCATATTCATTTTCCTTGTCTTCCCCATGTTCTCCTCATCTTCCACACGTTTTCCTGTCTTCCCTCGTTCTCCTCTTCTCATCTTCATTTTCCTTGTCTTGCCCATGTTCTCCTCATCTTCCACAGTTTTCCTGTCTTCCCTTGTTCTCCTCTTCTCACCTTCATTATTCTCGTCTTCCCCATGTTCTCCTCATCTTCCACACGTTTTCCTGTCTTCCCTTGTTCTCCTCTTCTCACCTTCATTTTCCTTGTCTTCCCCATGTTCTCCTCGTCTTCCACTCGTTTTCCTGTCTCCCATCGTTCTCCTCTTCTCACCTTCATTATTCTCGTCTTCCCCATGTTCTCCTCATCTTCCACAGTTTTCCTGTCTTCCCTTGTTCTCCTCTTCTCATCTTCATTTTCCTTGTCTTCCCCATGTTCTCCTAGTCTTCCACTCGTTTTCCTGTCTTCCCTCGTTCTCCTCTTCTCACCTTCATTATTCTCGTCTTCCCCATGTTCTCCTCATCTTCCACAGTTTTCCTGTCTTCCCTCGTTCTCCTCTTCTCACCTTCATTATTCTCGTCTTCCCCATGTTCTCATCTTCCACACGTTTTCCTGTCTTACCTCGTTCTCCTCTTTTCATCTTCATTTTCCTTGTCTTCCCCATGTTCTCATCTTCCACAGTTTTCCTGTCTTCCCTCGTTCTCCTCTTCTCACCTTCATTATTCTCGTTTTCCCCATGTTCTCCTCATCTTCCACACATTTTCCTGTCTTTCCTCGTTCTCCTCTTCTCACCTTAATTATTCTCGTTTTCCCCATGTTCTCCTCATCTTCCACTCGTTTTCCTGTGTTCTCTCGTTCTCCTCTTCTCACCTTCATTATTCTCGTTTTCCCCATGTTCTCCTCATCTTCCACTCGTTTTCCTGTGTTCTCTCGTTCTCCTCTTCTCACCTTCATTCTCCTTGTCTTCACTATGTTCTCCTCATCTTCCACACGTGCTCCTGTCTTCTCTCGTTCACCTCTTCTCACCTTCATTCTCCTTGTCTTCACTATGTCTACGAAGTACTCTTGATAGTGGTACTATACCACATATAACATTGAATGGGATTATTGTTAAATACAGTGAAACAGTTAAAAATCTTGGCATTTTTATGGATAGCGATCTAAATTGGAACACCCAAGTAACACACACTTGCAAAAAAATATTTTCTCAACTTCACTCTTTGTTTCATATGAAAGAATTTCTACCACTTAGTATAAAAAAGAATCTTATTCAGACGCTTGTAATGCCCCATTTTGATTATTGCGATTCCTTACTAACTAATGTAAGTTCACTCTTAGCTGAGAGACTACAACGTGTTCATAATGTGTGCATACGATTCATCTGCAATACTCGTAAATTTGACCATATAACACCTTCCCTCCAGTTACTTTCATGGGTGCGTCTGAAGGAACGAAGAACAATGCATTCACTGTCTCTTCTATTTAGAATCATGCATACTTCTACTCCGAATTATCTCTTATCGCGCTTTCAATTTCTTACAACTCTTCGAAACCGACATCAAGCACTTCTTTCTATCCCTCATCATAGAACGTCTCTATACTCATCCTCGTACACTGTAGAAATACCTCGTCTCTGGAATTCGCTACCTAATGATGTCAGGGACTGCCGGACTTTATCACAATTCAAAATTAAATTGGAAAATTTTGTCTTGTTTAATGCTTTTTAGATATTGCTAGAAGTGTCGATTTGTGTTTTTTTTTACTCCAGATTAAAATCTCAAGTTTCTTGTTTATGTTAGTTAATTAGGATACAATTAATTATACTTAATCACTCATTTAAAGTTTGTGTGACTGCAACCTGTGTATATTTTTGTGTGACTTTACTTCGTTTATAGTGTTTTTTTTTCCTTTTTATTTCTGTTATTGTATTTGTATTCCTGGTGTTGTGGAAGAGAAGGCCTGATGGCCTTAACTACACCAGAATAAATAAATAAATAAATAAATAAATAAAAATAAATAAATATGTTCTCCTCATCTTCCACTCGTTTGCCTGTCTTCTCTCGTTCTCCTCTTCTCACCTTCATTCTCCTTGTCTTCACCATGTTCTCCTCATCTTCCACTCGTTTGCCTGTCTTCTCTCGTTCTCCTCTTCTCACCTTCATTCTCCTTGTCTTCACCATGTTCTCCTCATCTTCCACTCGTTTGCCTGTCTTCTCTCGTTCTCCTCTTCTCACCTTCATTCTCCTTGTCTTCCCTTGTTCTCGTCTTTCCCTCGTTCTGTGTTACTGTATGTATGTGGCAATCAATTTCAAAGTCCCCCTCCATACCAAGTGAGAAAGATCTAGCTCTATGTCAAAATTTGCTGATGATGATTGAAATGTGTTTTAAAGAAGACCAATGTATATCGTACATCATGTTATTTCATCAGAAAGTGTTTATGGTTGTTTATCAGCGAAAAATTTGTGATTTAATAAAACTTTGTGTTTGGATACTTGCTTGTACTTTTTAAGAACCACTTGTGTTCTGTAGATGCTCGATTCGACAGTGGCTTGAGAAACGCATTTCAGACCCGGTACGGATTCTTCCACTTAGGCCTGCTTTGGCTCATTTTGGGTCCTATACAGAGTATTTGCGAGTCCGACGAGTGGCATGGTTGTCGTATATGAATCCGATGCTCACAAGTGGGCCATCCTCTCTCAGCCCTGACAGAGCAAGGGAATTTGTACCGCACCTAAGACTTACTCATCCTAAACTTAACTATTGCAGGTGATTTCTGAAATGAGGGGAAGGTGAAAAGTATTAGCAAAATTACATAAATTGGAGTACCGAGAGAGAAACTCTCCATATTAACGTCTGCCTTTTCACACAAATTCCATCACGACCTCGCAGGAGACCGATCCCGGGCCTTTCGGACGGAAGACTACAGTCGTGGCGATTTTGAACTCAGCGGACACACAGTGGAAGTAGTCATGATGGCTGCATTATAACACAAAACATTCATTGACAAGTAACAGACATAACCTAGGTGTGATTTCATCTCGAGACCCTGAGTGCCACGAAATTTTAAAGTTGCGTGTCTCATCCGTTGCGTATGCAGTGGTCGGCTACAAATATTTCTGCGTGACAAGTTTTTTTGGATTTCCCTGGTTCACACATACGACTGTCGAATACCTAATGTAAAAATTAATTAATATACCACAATACCAGAGCCGAGAGAATGGACTATAAAACTCACTTCCTACAGAGCGAACAATGAAAGTGACAATGAAGCGCTTATCTCTGGTTCACGCATGCTCGCGTCCAAATATATAAAGTGAAGTTTGCGCGGCGTTGCGTCACTGCTAACAGCTCTCCCAGACGCGGGACATCATGATCCTAGCGGTGAGTTTCGTTGTCTTTGTGTTACTCCAGAAAAGGCAAACATTTATGAAATAATAATACATAAACAAGCAATTAAATTATAAATTACACCATTGGAATAATTAGTAACGGTGAGGGTAAATCAATAAACATAAATTAATTAAAATGTCAATTATGAAGGATCAGGAAAAATAATGTGGACAAGTGTTTGTACGTAGGATTAAAATTTACGATAGCCACTGAAGCAACATTAATAGTGTTTTATTCCTTTTATGGTACAATAGAGAAGATTTCGAAAATCATTATCAGCAAATGTAATGCAAATCTATCAATGACGCATCGGGGATTAACTTCAATATGCACTCGAAAATGTGAAGATGTTCAGCGATGATAGTTGCTGCTTTTGCAATATGAGGAAGAAAATCCAGTAATTTCTCCTCAACCGGTATTCCAGGAGTTACGTTTTTCATAACGTAAGTGGAAAACTAACATTGACGGTCCGGTGACCCCGGAGGCCAAAGAGAAGGTCTAACTTAATGGCGTATTAACTTCGCAAAGAAGCACTTCGATATATTGATATGTAGCAATATATGCTTGTTTTGATTTCATATATCACACCAAATGTTGTCCAGATATTTTTCCTTTACGTTTTTGTTTTTATATGCTTATCTCTTCACTGGATGTTTACAAATTTATATAATCTACCGAAAACTTGTCATAGTTGAATACGTCTGCCCTAGTTATATTACTTACTTTTTTATTTTTAATTTAATTTAATTTTAATTTTTTTCGATAATTACTTTCAGTACTTAAATGGTAATTTGTAACAAACACTTTATTCAATAATATAGATTTTATTTGGTTTCATTATATATTTTTTTTATTTAAATTTCGTTCAATACATTTTGATTTAGCTTTAATTTATACATTATTGAAGTGTTTGATTAACTGTCAGCCTATGCTTTGCCACAGATATTTGAATTACAATGGATACATTTTATTTGGCACATTCATTTTATTCCCAATCATATTAAACCACTCACAAAATAGAGTAACAGTCTTTATAGGTATACTATCGTTGCCTCACTCTACCAGCTTTATTTTGCGAGTATCAGACATTGGGATTTATCTAGTGATGAGAGTATTAGATTGAAAAAAATATTAATTATTCAATTCTTGTAAGTTCTCGAGATCGATTCTTGTGAGTTCTCGAGATATATCTCGATTTGAGAACAAGTATTCGAATACTTTGTTCAGATGGTAGATGTTATGAGAAGTGACGAATGAGAACAAAAAGGAACGATATAGAGAAGGAAGTTCTCGAGAACACCGATTGCTCATCAATCGTATACATTCGGCTAACCTCATTTACAAACATGACGTAGTTGTGTGCAATTAAATAAAGACTTGCTCCAGACGTCTCCTCTTTCTCTCGTCTAATTACGGAACGCAGGAATCAACATATTTATTGCAAGTTGCAGACACCTATAGGACATGAGTAGAATAATAATAATAATAATAATAATAATAATAATAATAATAATAATAATAATATATACATAAACTTCTGTGCTTGCTATGCTGTGCTATCGTTATCGCTGGATTTTGAATAAGAACCGAGAATCTGCCGGTGAGTTATCAAATCGTTAATCGAATGATAAAAGTATTCGAAAACTTTTATTCAGATAAATTATTCGATTCTTAATATTATTCGAAAACAGATTACAGGGTTGCTTCCGATCTCTGATAAAGAATTTGAATGACGTCATGAGCACCAGGAATCACACCGACAGCTGAATTGCGGCGAGAGGTGACAGACCAGTAGTGAGTGATTCCATAATCAGAGTGCAATGCCTAAGAAAATCGAGCTTTTTTTGGGAGGAGTACATAATAACTCTTTCCGATGCCAAGTAGCCTACAGTTACGCGAAAATCATAGGAGTCTGCAAAAAACGTGGTTTCGTGATTTCCAAGAAAGGCATCTTGAATGTACCTAATAAAACTGGCAAAGCTCGGATGGGATTAATTCCAGAGTGAAAAAAGCAAGCAAATCTACCCTCGTCACAAGTCGCCGCACCCCACGAGTTGATACAAATTAATTCCATTCGAGTTTTACGAATCTTATTAAGTACACAGATGACTTTCTTGGAAATAAGACCTCGTTTATTGCAGGCTTATTTTATTTTCACTTAACTGTGCTTGGCATCAGAAAGGGTTGTTATTTATCCCTCTCAAAAAGGCTCGATTTTCTTGGAATTTATGCTGCGAGTCGCCGTGCACTCTGACTATGAGATCACTCACTATTGGTCTGTCGCCTCGCGGCACAGTTCAGGTGTCGTGTGACTTCTGACGTACATGATGTCATTCAAATTCGTTGTCAAAGGTCGGAAACAACCCTGTATTCTATTCTTAAAATTATTCGATTGTACCCATCACTAGATTTAACACTGTCATTTGATATCTAGGCTATGTATAAAAATTTAAAAGAACGACTTATAAGTAGTCACGTTTATGAATTTAATACGTTTAGTATTTTATAGTCATACTTCAATTAAAGACAAACTTGAAACAGTTTCCACGTTTATCATTTTAAATAACGACAAGTAGGTAGCTAAGGTATCCCCTTTACATGCAATGGAGGCACAAGGGAGAAATGGAAATAGAGCTCCATGTTTTATGAGCCGGCATTAAAATGAAATGATGTGGTCGATACGAAACTTGGACCGCTTTTACAACCGGAAGACCGGTACTTTATTTGGCAGGGGTCTGAGAGGATTCTCAAAGTATTGACAACTAAATTGAACCCGACAGCTTCCAGACCGTAGCCAATTGCTGTACTAACTGTACTACCTGGACATCTAATGGATTATTACATCACAAAAAAAAAAGATTTTCTCCGTCAAACTCTACTATGAAGAAAATTAGTTGAGAGAAGTGAGGGTCACTAGATCCTTTTCTAACACAAAATGGGTTATCAGGGAATCTTTTGGAGTAATTTGACTTCTCTATAATCGTTTATTATTATTCTTTAGTTTGTTATATGAATCACTACTTAAATTTAGAAATATATTTCATCTTTATTGTTTATTGCACGTTGCTTTCAATGAAATGACCACGTCAAATACTGGGGAGGGTGGGGGGACCTTAGCTGGTTTGAAGGATAACTATAACGAGATGTTCTATTGGTTTCTTAATCGATTTACATGATGCACCATACAAGTCATAACTCTACATTTTTACGTTGATTTGAAGTAAAAATATTATAACTGTATGTCTTGTATTTAGAAAATCACTTGGCATATTCCTCCTTTACCGAAACGTTAGTTTAAGATTTGTTTTATTAGAATATTCTCGTTAATTCTATGTCATGCTTTCTCCACTTTCCTTCTTCATGAATGCTATCATAAACAGAAAACTTGTTAAGATCTCTCCTAATTATAAGTTATAATCTTATCTGTTGTAGCGCAAATGTGCACACATCGAAAGATATAATCGCATTTGTCTGAACTCTGCTTCTATCATGTTTCGAAGAGCTCAGGATCTGCTTTTACAGAATCACGAATATTATATAAGCGGTAGTGTACCTGATAGTCGAGAACCATCCCGTAACCATCTCTGGGAACATCTTAACTCTAACAAATATTAAACATACCTAATGAACCTCTTCCCTATATCATGAATTCTAGTATAAGATTTAGGAAGCAAGAAAAGCGACAAAATATTTAGTAAACAATTCTGTAGAAAATTCAGAGACATTTACTTATTTACGTACTTATTTATGTATTTATTTATTTACTTATTTAGGTATTTACTTATTTATTTATTTACTTATTTATCTATATATTTAACTATTTATTTATTTATCTATGTATTTATTTATTTATTCATTCATTTATTTATTCATTCATTTACTTTACTTGACAGAATTAAGGCCTTAAGACCTTCTCTTACACTGAACCAGATCTGCAATAAAATTAATACAAATTCATAAATAATAATAATAATAACAATAATAACAGATATATTGTGAAATACTGTTATTGAAACTTATCTAAATTACCAATTAAAGTGAATACGTTAAAAATGTAAAGATAATTACTTATTACTATCATTTATAAAGTAAAAATACAATTATTTAGATATTTAAATACTGTACAATCACTGTTCATTACATTGAGAGAAGATCAATTCAGTAAACTAGTATGAAAAAATTAAAATTATTAAATAGTTCTTATGAGTACTATATTTAACAGCGAATATAATTTACTATACTTGTTGAATTAGGTAATTGTGTATTTCAATTTTGAAAGACGTTACCGTCCGACAGGTTTTAACATGGCAGGAAGAAGATTCCAGATTCCAGATGTGTAGATTGTGAATGATTGAGAATAACGGTATATTCTGTATTTAAGTATAAGTTTCCTCCCACTTTGTAGTAACCTAGTAACTATGAGTGTTTTCGCCATACTACTAGCATAAGAGGCTTGTAAAAGCGTGTTATGCTTTTTTATCATACATATTTATGTTACGATTTTTAAATGTAATATTTATATTTTGATAACTTTGAGTACATTTATTTATATTTTCGTTTTGTTTGTAAATTATACCACATACAAAACACTGAGGTGAGATAAGTTTTCAACATTTTTTATTGACGATGATTTGATTTATATCAGATATTTACACATACGCTATAGAATATCGGAATTATTGTAAATGCAATATTGTCTAATTAATATTAAATATATTAGGTATAAAAATTATATAGAGCTGTTTAACAGAGAAATATACATGATGTTATTACATAATTAATTTTAAAACTAATTTACATTGGTGACTGTTGCAGATATGTGTCTTGGCGATCGCAGCGCGTGCCGTGGGAGAGGGAGCAAGTAATCATTCAAACAGTAAGCAAGAGAAGAGGGATATTCTGGTTCTGTTTCCTGCAAACAAAGGCCAAAATCGGGACAACTTGCAGGGCAGCGGTACTCAATCACTGCTGCAGGTGAACACTGTTCCACAAAATGTTCCTCTTCCTGTACACATACCTATAAACAGGCCCGTCCCCATTTCTATCCCAGCAGCATATCCCCTCTCTATTCTCCGAGCTTTTCCTGTTCCTGTACATCGACCCGTCCCCGTCACTCTATTCACACAATATCCAGCCGCAGTGCACAGACCTATCCCTGTGTCTCAGCCAAATAATGTCCCTGCCAACGTGGGAGCGCCCCATCATGCAATATTTCCTGTACATCAGTCTGTGAACGTACAAACGCCGCAGCATGCTATCAACAATGGAAATGTTGGCGACATCGTTCAGAACTCTGCATTTGGATCAGGATATTTACCACAGTATCATAATTCAAGACCTCACGATGCCACCGGTTTCAGTGACACGACTAAGCTTGAAGGATCTGGATACGCATCCAATTCTCCAACTAATGGCCAGTATCCTTCAGGATCCAGTTCAACGGCCAACGAACAATCTTCAGGATATGGTACCAAAGCAAGTTCTAGTGATAACAGTGCAACTACAGCGGGACATGTTTCTGGCTCGGATTCAGTATCTTCAGGACATAGTTCAGAACATGGTACAGTATCCACAGAACATAAGTCTAGTTTCAACTCGGGACTCACTTCAGGTCCACCCTCTGTACCGGCAGGACAACTGGACTACACTTCAGGTTCTGACGCTGGAGTTCAACATAACTCTGGCCTTGCTTCAGGGTCTGGAATTGGATCCCTAAGATATGAACCCAATTTGAATTCAGAATCTGCTTCTGTGTCTTTACAGCAAACTGAATCTGCAGGACATACCTCCAGTTTCAATCAAGGATTGCAGTCTGTACCTGCAGCACAACCTGCAGGTTATACCCAAGGAGCTGCAGTAGTACCTACAGGACATATTTTCAGTAACTTGAATAGTGCTGCTGCTATCGGATCTGGTACTCAGAATTCTGGTTATACTGCAGGATCTGGTCCATTACCATTAGGACACATTTCAAATTTGAACTTGGGATCCGGAAATGTATTTGTAGGGGGGAATTCCGGAAGCAATATTTTGCCAGGATACTCGGGATATGGTTCTACAACTACAGGACAACATTCAGGATCGGTTACTGCATCTTCAGGACATAATCCTGGTTTAGTTTCAGGATCAAAATATATATCAACAGGAAGTGGCTCTGAAAAAACTTTGGGGTATGATATACTTGTCGTACACGGCTCTGGCCATTCTACAGCACATACTCCAGGATTTGTTTCAGGTTCTCAGCCTGTTGGACAGAGTTCTAACACCAATACAGCTAACGCGCAAAGTGTTGGACATTCATCAGGATCTAATCCCGTAGCAGTATACCATCCTGGTTCAGGATACAACTTAGGCTCTATAAATCACGGTTTTGTATCTGTTGGCAACTCTGGATATAATACAGGACAAATAGCAAGTAATACGTTAGTGTCCACAAAACAAAGTTCAGAATCACCACAGATCAATTCAGGTTTCCTTCCTCAAAATTATAACCCTAATTATAATTTAGGCACTGGTGGTATAACAACAGGTCATCATATTATTTACACATCAGGATCTGCTACGTTGGGGCAAAATAAATATATTTCAAATGGAGTAGCTTCCGCGGGACATAATGTGAATTATCCTACGACATCCAATCCTGGAACTGATTATGGAACAAAGCTTGTAGGACAAAATTTAGAGAGTACTGCGGGGTTTAATTCCATCTCTGAAGCTACATCAAATCAACAAAATGCGGCATCCAACGCTGTACTCAAAACACAAGCTCAGAAAAGTACTTACACATCAGAACTTAGAGGTAACCAAAATGCTATTTTATATTCAACAGAATCTGACAGAACTGAACATGCTTCCGTTCATTCAACAGCACCTTCAGATACTAGACATGCTTCTGTTCAATCGTCAGGATCCACTGGTTCTGGATATACTTCTGTACACTCAACAGGAATACTAGATAATGGACATACTTCTGGTCATTCAACAGAATCTGCAGATAGTGGACATACTTCTGCTTATTCACCAGAATCTGTAGATACTGGACACACAACTGTTCAATCCTCAGGATCTACTGGACACGCTTCCATTTATGTAGGTTCTGGAGATACTGGACATACTTATGTTCATTCAACAGGACCTGTAAATACTCCATATCATTCTGTTCATTCAGGAGGAATTGTAGATACGGGACGTGCATCTGTTCATTCACTAGGACCTGTAGCTGGTGAAAAATCATATGCTTACTCATCAGAAACTGGATCTGATTCGACTCTTAATTCAGAAATTCGTAGGATGTCAGACAGTCGAGAATCCGATTTCAAGCAAGATATAGGAACTTCAGATTATGATAGGGGCTATTCCATTGCCTCAGGACAAATTTCAGAACACACCTCAGGATCAGACTCGTTTGCTACTACTCATAAACCAGGTATGGATTATCCAACTACAGATAAATACGGAGAATACAATGTAAGATCAGGACAGTTTTCTGTGAATCCAGGACAGAGTCATGTAACTGAGTTTGATGGTACAAGAGACGGTCAAAAGTCAGATTATAGTTCCACTACAGGGTCACAACAAAATTCAGAATCGCGGTCTGTAAGCATTATGAAGAATTCTCTATATAACTCAGGATCTAGCAGTTACAGATCCGAGGCAGCTGCAAGAAGGGAACAAGATTATGACTATTTATCAGAGACGAACCCAGAAAATAAATCTGTGTTCCAAGACTCAGTTTCTTCACACAATTCAGGACATGCATATAACAGAGTCCATAATTCAGGAACAAGTATTGGAAAAGTAGATCGCAACTCCGGTTATGGTATAGTAGGGAATGTTAAGGCGAATACCGCATCAGTAGGGCATAACTTAGCTTCAAAAGACAATATACAATTTACACAAAATTCAGGATCAGAACAATCTACAGATCATAATTCAGGGTCTAATACCGCAGGAAATCAGAGAGAAAAAGTACATGGACTTGGATACTCTACAGAATCTTCACCTCACTTAGAAATCAGCACGTCTCAAGAACTTAACCACAGACACGATTCACATGCTAGTAATTCAAACTATAAACATAATTCAGGAAACATACATACAGGTATCGAATACAAAACAGCACAAAACATAGATGTAGCATACGGTTCAGGATCAAGTTTAAAAGAGAAGCACCTTAAGGACTCTTCCACTTCAGTAAGTGAAGAAACTCTCCTGAGTGATCTGAGGCATGAATTACTTTCACTGTATAATGATGTATTGTCACGTCAGGGATAGAACGTCACAAAAATGCAGAATGTCACGGTATGAGCTTCACATTGCCAATGTACAGTTGTTCAAAGTTAGCATTCTTTGTTTTGTTTTATGTAAATATGTATGTAAATGAAATAGCTTTCAAATTTCTGAAGTGTTAATTGTATGTTCTTGTATATTGTTATTTGTTATAATTAAATAACACTATATGTGTATGTTTCCAAGGTTTCTGTACCACCATCGGATCACATCCCTAAGCCCATTTTTCACTTTTCTCACTATACTAAAACTCACTTAGAGATTTCTACGAAAGTATAAGTGATTGGCTTCCATGATACCAAGTAGTTTTTGTAATTGCTTGTGTTTCTCAGTATGCAGCAATAAACTATTGGACAAAATTTGTATAAATTCAGTATTTGTGAGCTAAATTATTAGAAAATATTGCTCATGAAAAGTAATTTCAAGTAAAAATTGTTGGCTCTTCATTCGAAATCATGATGATCTACTTGAGAATTATTCGATTCTTTTTTTATGTGAGTATAATACATAGCCTGAAATATACTGACAAATGAAACGGGTAATTTCGTATCACACGAAAGAATTATCTGGTAAGGGAAATTAATCAGTAAATTATAGGCTAACGTCTGAAAATGGTTCGAAACTTAGTGTAAATTCGCCATGAAAAGAATAAATAAATAAATAAATAAATAAATAAATAAATAAATAAATAAATAAATAAATAAATAAATAAATAAATAAATAAATAAATAAATAAAAAATATATAAATAAATAGATAAATAAGTAAATAAACGTCAAATATAAGGGCCTCGCCATTGGAAATAAATAAATAAAAATTAAATAAATGACTTCTCTATTTATTAGTCACCTATATTTACAAAGTTTGATAAGTGTAGAAAACTTATATAAAAACGGAGAGTATGAAGCAGACAGGATAAGAGATGAAGTTTTGCTGAAAAGAGTAGGTGAAGAAAGATTCAAACTGATCAGGAAGAGAAAAATTAGTGGCTAGGTCACTGGCAAAGAAGACACTGCTCACTGAAGGATTCATTGCAAGGAATGGTGAAAGGGAGAAAATTTCGGGGCAGAAGAAGATATCAAATGATAGACAATATTAAGTTTATATGGATCGTATGCAGAGTCTAAGAGGAAGGCGGAAAATAGGAAAGATGTAGATGTAGAAAACGTAATATATCATTCAATTAATGCACTGAGTAATGCTTGTAATTCTAGGAATTAGACTAATGTGAAATTCTAGAATCATTCATTTCAAATACGTAACTATACTGTTCACTTTTGCAGTTGTCTCATTGGTGCTATAGTGAGGACTGTATATTCTTATTACTCGTATTCTGTCTAGTTAGTCATGTTGTTTTCCTTAAGCATTTCTTTTCACTGATGACAAGCCTGTCACTAATTCAAATGGTCCAAATTGTTCCCAACAATTTCGCCATTATTAAGGAATAATGTACAGTCAGGAGACTCTACTATGCGAATGGAGTTATTCATGTCCGGTAATGAGCCTATTGCACGCTACTCATTGTTCTCTTAGTAGGTGTGATCGTACTCCGTTTTCGTTAAGTAGCGTTTCCCATTATTTCTGTTTGATCTTCCTTGCATGATCCCGTCTGACACGATCACAAAGTGTTCCCTTTACTAATCTCATTAGTTCCTCATTTTATTTGTCCATCAGCGATCCCTGTTTCGCAAGTGTATCAGCCTCTTCACTTCCGTGGATTCTGCATTATCAGTATCGTAGGTATAAGTGATATTTAAAAGAAAAACTGTTATACACAGGGAATAATAAATGCTTTCCGAGATCATTTGGCAGTGATCAATGACGCATGAGTGACGAAATTGAAAATGGCAGATATCAAAGGTGGAATGGTAGATATTTCAGGTGCAGGGTGAGACAAATCTCACTACCACTTAGGCCACTTATACTAGCCTATTGCGCTGCCTACAAATGATTACGTTGCCGAGAAATGAATGATAATTTTTTTTCTGTAGCATTCTCATTCAGACAGAGTTCCTGAATGTGATGTAAGTATAAATACGAACATACATTTCCTTTACGAAGGAATTATTACTACATGTAATGTCAATCTCTTTCGCAGAATTCGAGCACGAGGCCACCCGATCTAATTGCAACAAATGCAACTGCTAGACCTGGCCTGGGCGCTATTAACTCGATTGAAGTGCTCCAGACTTCTCACTCCACCTTCCCCGGCAGAGACAGTAATGTTTTGATACTGTACAAATAGAGAGGAAGGTCAGTGACGGAGTGTAAAAGGCATGCATCACAGCTTTTATAACTTTGGGCTCCTAAAATCCATCACAGATGCACAGAATCTTACTCTGCGTCTGTTTATAAGGCGATGTAAGCGAAAATGACATGGACGACGTACTTTTCACTTCCTCCCTTGTGCTAGACCACCGAGGACGAAAGTGCGATCGAAATCGAAAAGATGTATGTTAATTCGAAGAATGATGTAGGTTAATTCAATAACCTTAAATATTTTATCGAATGGTGCGTACTTCACTGCGTCATTCACTGTACATCCCCGTCTAGGAGTGACGTGCCAAAGCTGTAGTTCTTTTTGCTGCCGTATCGCTGGCTTTTGTGCACCATGGGAGCGAACTACATGATTAAGAGAGCAATTGTAGAATTCCCTTAAGTTTCTTGGATTACTTTCGTGTCCACTATATCTTCAGCCATAGTGTTTGTTCATAAAAAATTCCAATTGAATCTGCCGGTTTTCGAAACTGGTTTAGAAAAGTCGACGCTCTAGTCGTTCGAATAAGGGTCAGTAGTTTGATTTATTGTAAATTTTAATGAAATGGGTCAGTCAGAACGATTGTAGCGTTATGTAGACTATTCGAACCTGGGATAAGATGAAATTCTTATTTTCAGAAAATTATACTGAAAACATCCTGAGGAAAATATCAACATGGTCAGGCGATTCTCCAACCAAGACCGATACTCTGCATAGTCGTCTATATATGACACTTCCTTCACACTTTAACTTCAGCGGCATTTCTGTTAAACGTTTCGCACAGTTATTCGCGAAATCGGCCTGCGTTTCTACGGTATAACTTTAGTTTCTAAAACCAGTTTAGCGGACAAAATTAATACAAATACATCTCACCTGTGTTACAAAAGATGTTCAAAGTGTACTCCATCTCCTACAATACATTTTTGACATATTTACAGATTGTTCTGAAATATTCGACTAATCACTTCTTGCAATATATTCACGGAAAAGTAATCTCTTCAATATTCAAAATTAAAAAAAAGAAGCAATAGTTTCCATTACATTACGCACGAATGAGTAATTTCTCCACTATCTCACAATAGACTGAAGTGAACGGCACGCACGCGACGCCCAACAAACGTCCTTGAACTTCGGCGCGTACAACAGGAGCACTGAGGAAAGAAACCTTTCTGTACGTTCCGTGGCATCTTTTGTTTTTTAATAGGTTATTTTACGACGCTTTATCAACGTCTTAGATTATTTAGCGTCTGAATGAGATGAATGTGATAATGTCGGTGAAATGAGTCCGGGGTCCAACACCGAAAGTTACCCTGTATTTCCTCATATTGGTTTGAGGGAAAAGCCCGGAAAAAACTTCAACCAGGTAACTTGTCCCGACCGGGAATCGAACACGGACCACCTGGTTTCGCGGCCAGACGCGCTAACCGTTACTCCACAGGTGTAGAGCCTGGCCTCTTGTACAGAGGCCTCTGTAAATGGTAATTTACTAAGATGTTCCAATTGACTACTATTTATTTCCGGGCTTACTAGAGTGTGCACGGCGCTTGAAAGTACGAGAGAGCTATATGAAAGGATGGAATTATCGACAAGGACCTTGGTTATATGGGAAGCAGAGTCAAAGCTTAAACTGTGAATACAGTAGTGTCACTCATAGAAGTACAAGTACAATTTTATTTCCGGAGTAAAATTGTTAAAGGATCGCAGAACCACCGCAGAGACATCACAGGATAATCACAAGACAAGGGACAAACATCCAAATCCGTGGACGGAAGATAAATTTCTTCCAATTCTCACGCCATCCGCTCTCTATATCCACTTTTCAAATGCTTCTATTCGTTTCTCTTCACTTCGTCGTAATGCCTATGTTTCTGCCCCTTACAATGCCAAAATCCACACAAAGCACTCCACTTGTCTATTTCTTAGTTCCTTTTCCAGAGGTACGCAATAGATGCTCTTTTTTCTATTAAAAGATTCCTTGGCCATTGCTATCCTCCTTTTAACTTCCTGGCAGCAGTTAATATTACTGCTTATAGTACATCCCAAGTAGGCCTATTTGAAGCTCTTCACTTGTTCCACTATCTTATTTCGATTTTGCAAGTTTAACTTCTTTAGTTTTCTTCAGATAAACATGGTCTTCGTTTTGTTTTCACTTATCTTCATCCCATACTGCTCATTTACTCCAGTAGTACATCCCTTAGTATCGTCTCCTCTTCTGCTAACAATGCCATATCATCAGCAAATCTTATGCACTTTATTCTTCTTCCTCTCGCTATCACCCCTTCCATGTTCTGGAAACAGTTCCTCACTAAATCCTTCAAGTAGATATTGAACAGGATAGTTGATAAAAGGCTCCTTGTCGTACTTCTCTTCCTATTCCACCTTCCTTTTTTTTTATTCTTTTTTATATTTTTATTATACTCCTGTGTCTTCATACGCTGTTTTACGTACAATACACTGCCAAAACATAAATTCCATAAATCATCACACTGTTAGCAATGGACAGCAGAGATTTCTTATGCAACCAGTGACAGAATCATAAGGTACTATTATTTTCAACAAGGAAGCGCCAAGTTTTAATTAAAATTATCTTAGCCTAAATATACGTCCAGTATTAATTGCATTATTATGGGCAATATATTTATTATTTCATCATTATTCTTTCCATACCTTCCATATACCTTTTTTCATCATCCTACATTTATATTAAATTGCCTGAAAATCATTCTTCTGATACCTCCATATCCGATATTTTGTGGTAATAGCTTTTAAAAGTTCGTGATTTATGGAAATTTGTTCTGAACGATTAAAAGGTTTAAACGCCTTAATTAGAATTATGTCGCGAAACAAATTGAAACGAAAAAACATACGCAACATGCCAATTACCTCCCTCCTCCATTTACCTACTGGGTGGGATGAGAGGAATTACCATTTCAGGATTTCAATAGCCACTCTCTGCACATTTGTTTCGGCCAACGATTTTACAACTGCAACCAATTAGTAGCTGCAGATAGCCTGACAAAGTGTAAAATACTGAAAATGTGGGAGAATAATAATTGAACCAGCATTCTGACTGGTGAAACATTAAAGTTTAGCGAAAAGAAAAGAAATCTAAAAAGTGTCAAAAGAAATACCAGCAAAGTGTAGTGCCGAAAGGTACTTGTGCAAGTATAAACCTGTCACACTCGTGGGTCTTAGTTTGAACTTAGGGTTAAGATACAAATTAGATTTACTTTAAATGTTACTTTAAGTGATCATGCTTCATTTAATTTAGGATGCTCATTATTATTATTATTATTATTATTATTATTATTATTATTATTATTATTATTATTATTATTATTATTATTATCATTATTATTATTATTATTTATCATTATTATTAATTATTGTATTTTTATTAGTTATTATTATTTTTTGTCATTATTGAGTGTAATTAGTTACCACTGCCACCGGGTATATACCCATTTGCAGTGTGAATATATAAATACATGCATACATACATACATGCATACATACATGCATACATACATACATACATACATACATACATACATACATACATACATACATACATACATACATACATACAAACAAACAAACAAACAAATTTAATTGTTATTCATTCATCCTGGGTTTCATGTACTCGTATCTGCCCCTGTCGGATTTATTAAATGAGAGCAAAAAAGCACTTTAATTGTCTTTATTGGAATATTTTGCGCTTCTCCTTCTTATCCTTTTCCCCTCACTGAATCACATATTATGGTAGACTTACCTCTCTTCTTTTTTCCTCAATGACTTCCTATCCAATACCTCTTTGCGGAATCTTCCATCAGCATTCTTTACGCCTAATCATACCTCTCCAATTCATTTTATTTATAAAAAATGAGTTAGAACTAGTTTTAATATTATGCTTATCTAATTTTCACATTTCTTCTCCAAAATCAATTTTTACAAATAATAATGTAGCGAATTTTTTTTCTTTCTAAATCTTGAAATATAAAAATTTATGTGAGTTTTTATTCATGTATTTATGTCATAGTACACTATTACCAGGCAATACATCTCAGTTGACTATATGTACCAAAGGAAGAACAATTTATTTGTATGCGTCTGAAGTCTAATTTATGTAATATGTTACTAATAAACTATGTATGCAATAGAGGAGAAAAGAAACTGGCCACCTTAACCCATCATCGCCTGAATTAGTTACCTCATGAGTGATGTCTTATTGGTGTCACTTATGAGGTTCAAACAATATTTCTATTAACGTTGCTAAATATAAACTTTCCTTCAGTTATTATTCCCGTCATTTCTAATTCATCAAGAATTAACAACCAGATATTTAATTTCGTCATATTTTTAATACATCCTTTTCCTTATTCCAAATTTAAATCTTTAAATGACTATCTGCTTTTTATAATACTCCCTCTGTTCCAAAATATGGTATAGAAAGATGTAATTAATTGTGTTCCAAATTAGGTATACATTTCTTAAAGTTCTCAGTAATATAATGTAACTTCAATACATCTTCTAGATACTTACTTGTTTGATAAATTAACATAAGAAAAACATAAAAGTAAGGTACATTCCATTCCATATGATGTCCAATTAATAAATGAAAAAAGAAACAATATTTTGAGAGAGACAAATTAACATAAAAACTGCAATAAATTACAACCCGTTTTTTATACGACTGTTGTGCCTTAGATGTTCTATTCAACATTGCCTGAGTTGTTCCATTTTCTGCAACAGGAACACCATACCAGGACTCCATTTGATTTCTGATCATAATGAACTATTTAAATATTATAGTTTGATGCACCGCAAAATATTAGAAACATTCACAACTGCACTGTCTGATAGTCCCTTCACTACTGAACAGAATAACACACCGCGAAACATTTCGTGCGTACATGTGCAATAATCAAACTTGTTTTGTTTGTTACTACACCATATTTTGGAACGGAGGGAGCATATCTTCTCCAAATTTAATTTAAGACTCAATTTTTCATATTCATCTATAAATTTTCGAGGTATGTATTAAATTCGTCATCATCTTCTACTTGTCAAATAGAAAACAAAAAGTAGAAATAAATACACCGAATAGTCACAAAGTTACTTATTCAAAATTTAGAAATATTAAACATTTTATTTCCCAAGACGTCAATTTTAGGCCTACTCTTTTTTCTAGTTTATATTAATGATTTAGCCTTAACCATAAATAATTTATCCCATGTAATTTTATTTGCAGATGATACAAGTGTGATTATTTCAAGCAGAAAATACGATCTTTTATAAACGCTTCTAATGAATGAATGGTTCCATGCAAATAAACTAGCACTTAATGTTGATAAAACCAGTGCAGTCAAATTTAGTACACACAATAGTGCTCAGGCTTCCTACAGTATTAAATTAAATGGAACTCTCTCAAAGAATCTATAAGCACAAAGTTTCTTGGTTTAGATATGGATAATCACTTAAACTGTAAAATACACATAGAATGTATTATTCCTAAATTGAACTTTGCCTGTTATGCATTAAGATCCTTTTCTTCTATTGATGATATAAACATACTTAAAATGTCATACTTTGCATACTCTGTTAGTCTAAGCTGTTATAAAAAAGAAGTTCATTATTCATGTATTACAATCTTCAATGCACTTCCTAAATATCTTAAAGCTTTGAAGGGCCATGAGAAAAGGTTTAGAACAGAATTAACCAAATTTCTCGAAAAACAGCAGGATATATGCTTTTTGATCATAAGAGGAATGAAGAAATACTACAAAAACTGAGAGTTGAGTCAGCAGAAACGAAAATCTAAACATATTTATAAAAACAATTGGGTAAAACATGTTTCTGGAATGAATCATAAAAGTATCCAAAATTAATACGAGTATTTAATTATAGTCCAAGAGGAAGAGACAACCAGACCGAACTGTAAAACTGCTGCTGGACGAGGTCGAACCGGGGCTATATGGCTTACTGCGTTAATAGAAATGATGATGATAATGATGATGATGATGACGACGACGATTACAACCACCACCATCACCATTATTATAATTATTATTATTATTATTATTATTATTATTATTATTATTATTATTATTATTATTATTATTACTACTATTACTATTATTGCCATTAGCAATAGTTATAGTGAATTTTAAGAATACGATTGCCTTTTTTCAAGTCGTCGTCGTCTTCCTAACAAGTACTAGGCCGAGTGGCCTGTTATGGTCTCAAACTAGAATTTTCAGTCCATTCTTTGTCATCCGAGGCTTCTGTTGAGACTTGAATGCAATGTGAAAATGACGCTCAATGGATTGCTAGCCCCAGAGAGGTGCAATTGGTGGGGTTCCCACCTATGCAGCATTTCCTCTGCATATGACATTTCAGTTATACCGCTGATACTCGGTCCCCAGAGCCTCGTTCGTTCAAAACGGGTTGCACCACGTGAAGGTAAGGATGGGATTTGGGTAGGAGAGGTTGTAGATGGAATGCACATCGCCACCTTTTAGCAACCCTTTTTCTCAAGTGAATGTGCTAAACCAAATTTTGAAAGGCTTCCTAAATAAAATAGCCTACTTACTTACTTGCTTTTAAGGAACCCGGAGGTTCATTGCCGCCCTCACATAAGCCAGCCATTGGTCCCTATCCTGAGCAAGATTAATCCAGTCTCTACCATCATATCCCACCTCCCTCAAATCCATTTTAATATTATCTTCCTACCTACGTCTAGGCCTCCCTAAAGGTCTTTTTCCTTCCGGCCTCCCAACTAACACTCCATATACATTTCTGGATTCGCCCATACGTGCTACATGTCCTGCCTATCTCAAACGTCTGGATTTTATGTTCCTAATTCTGTCAGGTGAATGATACAATGCGTGCAGCTCTGCGTTGTGTAACTTTCTCCATTCTCCTGTAACTTCATCCCTCTTACCCCAAATATTTTCCTAAGAACCTTCTTCTCAAACATCCTTAATCCCTGTTCCCCTCTCAAAGTGAGAGTCCAAGTTTCACAACCATATAGAACAACCGGTAATATAACTGTTTTATAAATTCTAACTTCCAGATTTTTTGACAGAAGGCTAGATGACAAAAGCTTCTCAACCGAATAATAACACGCATTTCCCATATTTATTCTGCGTTTAATTTCCTTCCGAGTGTCATTTATATTTGTTACTGTTGCTCCAAGATATTTGAATTTTTCCACCTCTTCGAAAGATAAATCTCCAATTTCTATAGTTCCATTTCGTACAATATTCTGGTCACGAGACATAATCATATACTTAGTCTTTTCGGGATTTACTTCCAACCCTATCGCTTTAATTGCTTCAACTAGAATTTCCGCGTTTTCCCTAATCGTTTGTGGATTTTCTCCTAGCATATTCACGTCATCCTCATAGACAAGAAGCTGGTGTAACCCATTCAGCTCCAAACCCTGTCTATTATCCTGAACTTTCCTAATGGCATATTCTAGAGCGAAGTTAAATAGAAAGATGATAGTGCATCTCCCTGCTTTAGCCCCCAGTGAATTGGAAAAGCATCAGATAGAAACTGGCCTATACGGACTCTGCTGTAAGTTTCATTAAGACACATTTTAATTAATCGAACTAGTTTCTTGGGAATACCAAATTCAATAAGAATATTATATAAAACTTCTCTCTTAACCGAGTCATATGCCTTTTTGAAATCTATGAATAACTGATGTACTATACCCTTATACTCCCATTTTTTCTCCAATATCTGTCGAGTACAAAAAATCTGATCAATAGTCCATCTATTACGCCTAAAACCACACTGATGATACCCAATAATTTCATCTACATATGGAGTTAATCTTCTCAAAAGGATATTCGACAAAATTTTGTACGACGTCAACAAAAGTGATATTCCTCGAAAGTTACTACAGTTAGTTATTGTTAGGTTTCGTGACAATTTGTTTTTTACGGTGATGGGTTGTTAGCCCTTCGCCCAACCCCCTAGCTGGAGGATCACCCCTTATCGGCTGTCCACGACTGCTTATTCAATATATTCGCAGCTACCCTCCATATCTGGAGGCCGTCTCCTCTATCCGCAACCTGAGGACGCGCCATGCCGTGGTGATAAATAAAATAGCTTACAACTGATAAAATTTCATATTATTATCACAGTCTAGTATATACAGTCACGAAGCTTGGGACGATTTTTTTCATTTCTTGCGATAGTTGCTAGCCGCTTGGAGCACTGTGAGCACTAGGAACAATAGACTGTACCATTGCCATCGTGATCTATTACAGGACGTAAGGCAGACCATGTGACTCGCTTAACCCGATCACGAAGGGCGGCGTTTCAGCCATATAAATTAGTTGGAATGCATAAAGGGTAACATATAATTATCTAAAATGTAGTGTAATTGCATTAATAAAATTTAAAACAATGATTATAAGACACTTCAGACATAATTCACTTGCGAGTTAAAGTGTAATATGATTTTTGGTGTGAAAATTACGTTGATCGTGTGTATAATACCTTCTTTTATTTCTATTAAATATTGCGAAAATCTCGTACACTTATGCACGATTCAATAATTTTCAGTTGCACCGCACGGATATTTAGATATGTTGAAATTATAGGTTATATATACTATATTTAACTTATATTCCTATATTCGCATAATAATAATAATTCTAAATTATAGACATCAGCTCAAAGAATTTTGAGTGACCACAAGGGTCCTGAATACAATAAACATGTACAATAATGTGATGTGATACATAAAAGAAAAAAGAAAGTTAATTGTTGAAGGTAAATATAAGTTGATTAATTGAAATAGAGATGATGATGTAATATTTGAAGAGAATCTTTGATAATATTTATAAGAATAGACATTACATAATCAAAAGGAATGTGAAGTTCCTTAAGATAATTCCATGTGAATTTTGTGATTGAACCTCTACTGCCAAACAGCAAACCAATGACGGACCATTGTTTAAGAGGGACGTTGTACTTTTGAGAAAGATACGGCAGACAAGGTTCATATATGGTTTTCTTCTCAATATCAACTTCGGTGGCCTGATTTAGGTTTCTTTCGAAACGGATAGTAGGGTCAAGAACAAGAGCCCGTTTTAAGCGTCCGTTGATAGCAATAATGTCTGCCCGTCTAAAAGAACAATCTGATGATACACAATGTACTTCCTCATGAATCTCCCAATTTAAAGTTTTTAACGATATCGCCAAAGCATGTCGTTCACGATGATGTCTAGCATTGATCAGCAGCTCGCCTTTGGGGCATTGTCCAAGCACGTGTCCAAGTGTTTCAAGCTCGCTACAGTCTGGATGACGGCAGCGGGTTGTGCTTAGAGTTCTGCCCGGTATTGCGCGAACCGCCGAAATATTGCTTGACATTTTTAAAGCATTGGTCCATTCTGAGGAAGATAGGCCCTTTCGATTGGTTACCCATGATTTAGCCTTGGGGAGATCACTATAAACAATAACTCCTTTACCACGCAAGTTTGGAATGCGTCATTTCTTAAGTGTTTACGAATTTTACGACCTGACCAGTTGATAGCATCAATAGCTGTGATATTCAATTTTGACAGAGCAGAAACTTTTTCACTTACAAGATCCCTAACATTGTGGAGATGGGAGTCATCAACACGAAGAAGAGTATTACAGATATTTATGTGTTGCACATAAGCTTCCCAAGATGCTTTCATTAACGAAAGACCACGATATTTTTTAGGGGAGTAAAGCATTCCGTCTGGGCAGTCATGAGGAAGACCAATAAGCTCTTTGCATGCTCCTCTGGTAACTTTATCTAAATCATTAAGAAATTTGGTTTTGATTTGGTAGAGTGGAGCACACTGTAAGGGATAAGTAAGAGTGGGCCAGAGATATTGATTCATAATCGTTACCTTCTGATCAGGTTTTAATAAAGGGGAGAGACAGAGTTTAGAGATATTTTTACTGAATGTGGTAAAAACTGCACATTGATCAAAAACGATTTCATCATTAAAATTAATACCAAGGTACTTAATGCGGTCATTAGGATTAGAAATGGATTGAATGAGCGAACCATTAGCGGACATGACATTAAACTGGGATAGGACACCATTTTTAATCGCTATTAAATTGCACTTGTTAGGGTTAATAGCCAAACCAAGGGTAGAAAGGTTACTTTCTGCTAGACTAATCAGAGATGTAATTCCATTTTCACTACTTGAAATCAAAGCAATGTCATCAGCAAAAGCAACGGCAGAGAGATTGTCTAGAGTAGGATCTAATGAAAAACCATGGGCGTGCGATACTTCATTATCAATAAGATCCTTAATGATACCGTCGATTGCTAAGTTGAATAGAGTAGGAGAAAGTGGACTGCCCTGTGGAATAACTTTTTTTACCTCAATGGGCTTAGTTTTCCCGTTAGCAATTTCAATTTGAATCTGGTTCCTTATTAATAATTCAATTATTAAATTTAGTAAGTTACAGGGCATAGAATTCATAGCTAGTGATCTTTTAACATGCTCATGTCCTATGCAATCGAACGCTTTGCTTACATCAAGAAAAGCAACAAATCAATCAGACTTATTATTTTTCGCGTGCTTTATACAACCATTAATTAATGAGGTGTTAACATGGGTCCCTGGTGTAGAAACGAAACCTCTTTGGTGAATGGAAGTGGAAATATAATGTTTCAACTTAAAATCTAGCACTTTCACAATAAGGCGTCGCACTACTGAGAAGATCGTAATAGGCCGCCAGTTTTTCAAATCACTATGGTCACCTCCTTTGTAGATCAGGATAGTTCTTGCCTTCCGAAGGGGAGCAGGTACAACTCCGAAGTGAAGCATGGCTGATCCTAGCAGTGACAGAAATTTCGCTGACTTGAGATGTTTAAGAACTCGGACAGTAATTCGATCAGGTCCTGGAGCTGTGTCAATCTTCATTTTAGTGAGTGCTATATTCATTTCTTTTTCAGTAATCATTATAGAATCAGAAAATTCGGATATATCACAAGAAGGGAGAAGGTTAATCGAAGTCATATTATTGGAATGGCCAAATATGTCAGTAAAATGATTTTCAACTATATCTTTAGAAAGGGAACAAAACCGTTGTTTTTCAGTGTTCATTATTTGTCGTACTACCTTCTTTCGGTTATTGTAGAAATTATATTGTGCTAAATGATAAGAGTATCTTTCTCTGTTTTTATCTTTTTGTCTTTTATTCCGCTTTTGCGGGTTGGAAGTTTCAGTATAGGTGTATCGTTTGTTAAGTTTCCCATTACGGCGAAGATTAAAATATTTGACAGCTGGGTGTTGAGGTCCAGGAAGGGAAGAAATTGATTCAACAATGAATTGGAAAGCTTCAGAATTAACTTGATCAAGATCTTGATATAAATTATTAGTTATAATGTGCTGTAATTTATCTTCCCATTTTTGCAAAGGAGATAAGGATGAGTTTGTAGGCGTAATATTATTATTACTAGTTGTGGTAGATTGATTTTGAGTCTTGTTCGAAGAACACACATCTGAATTTAGAATATCAATAGCAGATAAATTGGTAATACTGGAATCTGAATATTTGGCAGTTATAGATTGTCTGTGTTCAGAAGAGTGTGCCTTACTTATGTGAATTTTAACAGATTTGTAATATTTACCACATAATGTACACTGCTGTTTAGACTCGTCTTGGAGCACCTGAGAATTAACAGAATCAGTCATCATCCAGGAAAAGAAATAATTATAATTAAGCATAATGTCATGTATGATACCCAGCATATTCAATTTGCCTGTACTTTAATACTACAATTGAGTACTGAATTCTACTAAGAGACGAAGTAACACAATCGTACGTACACTAATTTCATAGCAGTGGTATGGTAAATTTTCTATCTGCAATTAAGAAAGGTAGATGTGCTAAATTAAGATCACAATATAAATTATGTTTATTAAACCTCAAAATAGCTTCTATTCTAAACTTAAAATGTTGATGCGAACAGATTATGTTAACATGTAAAATTCTCTACACATTAAAATAACGCAGTTTTGTAATTATTTCTGCAACATATTATGCAACAAGATGTAAAAGGGAACTTATGGACACATTACACTAAATAAAACTTAGCAATGATAAGCAATAAAGTTAGGCTATAATATTTCACTGAGCTCCATACACTGAAATAGAAAACCCGAACATATATTACGGCCTGGTCTAGATCGAAAAGGCATTGACTGTGCCGAATTTCGCATTGTTGTGAAAAGTTGTGTAAACTGTGAAATGTTTGTTATCGGATGTAATAACTAAATGGCTAAAGTACAGTAACTTGAATAATAATATAGGACAAGGAGACGTTTGTAGTACTATAAATTGTAAGAAAAAGTGGTCAGAGTTATCCTTCTTCCGAAAGATCCAGGAAGGTGAGTTTATAAAATATAATATATACTTTAAGAAAATAATATATAAACCTTACTTATTTCATATTTCAATAGTGGAAGGAAGATGTTAATTTTTTCAAAAGAACACGATATCGAAAGTATAATACATTTTATCGTCTGCTAGAGAAAGGTTCTGTGATAAGGCGATAGTAGCGATCCTGGTGGTTAGCAACTATCTATGCATGCATATTTATTAAGTATTGAGCTTCGTGACTGTATATACTAGACTGTGTTATTATAGTAATAAAAAATACAGTATTAACCATTACTGTTTACTAATCAATTATTTAGTCGCTCCCGGTGGCCTAGGGTAAAGCACTCTCCTCTACACCCAAGGGTTACGAGTTCAAACCCGGCTGGGGTTGATGGATTTTTGGGGACGGAAATTCGGAAGACCAAGTCCTCCGGGAGGGATTTTAAGTCATATCTTTCGTGTCGAAGTATTCCGGCACGTTAAAAACCTCCAAGCATAAATTAGAGCTTCTGGACCTAATTTCGCCTCTTCCGCGTCCTAGTAATACTTTAGTTGCATATTAGATGGCGTTTAAAAACGAACATAGATCTTATATTGATATAATCTGGAGAAAGACATTAGACAGATTCTAATATGAATTTGTCAATTTTTCTATCGTATTTCATTGTAAATTTAGAATGGAACTTTATTGTCTGAGTCACACTTCCACAAGCAGTAGAAGAAAACCTGTTTCACAGCTTTTTCCACCACAAATTTAATGTTCTCTGCCGGGGATCGACTCTCGGTCTCGTGACAAACGGCCAGTTAGAAGCGTAGATAATTAAAGAGGCAGATGAGAAGGAGAGAGAATGAAATGTGAATTTAAATAGGTGAATTGCTGTTATCGCTGAACCGTCAAGTCGTCTTATCTGGATGCAGGCATGCATTCAGATGAGTATATAAAGTGATTCAACAGGCGCATCAACCATCTTTCGCACAGCTCACCTCCACAAGAAGACATGAGGATTCTGCTGGTGAGTGAGCAAACATTAATTCATTCAGTATAGCTACTCTTAATAATATATTTCATAATTGGTTGTGCTACATACTACTTGGAAAATACAGCTTCAGAATATTGCTTATTTATCTGAGCATAAAATACAGTATAGGCTTATAGTGCTATCTTTTGCATAAAGTCAAACGTTATGCAAAATAGTCGTAATGGGCAACTATTTAAATTTTACCTCGTCAATAATATAATCCCTCTGATGTTAATTGAACTAATAATAATAATAATAATAATAATAATAATAATAATAATAATAATAATAAAATAATAATAATAATAATAATAATAAAATAATAATAAAATAATAATAATAATAAAATAATAATAATAATAATAATAATAATAATAATAATAATAATAATAATACTAACTGTTTATCAAAATGGACATTCGAATAAATCATTTATTCTAATAATTTTGTTAAAAGTAATTAAAATATGGAATTTTCTCTGGTGAAAGAGTGATAACGATTAAATTACAAAATTAATCCATTTCGAAAGGGTAGTCCTGCGAGGTACATTAGATTAGTCATGCAGAAATACGAAGCTTGATACGTTATGAGAAAATAATATTATTTTGACAGTTGATGTCAAATTCAAATCGCTTTTTAACTCTTCAACATTTATTAACCAATCTTTACAACTTACATTTATATGTGAATATCCCACTTACAAATTAGTTACATTTTATTCTAATGTCGAATGCAAAACTGTACTAAACATTACCTATAAACTCGCTTTAATTAATGTCATAATAATTATAATGTTTCCTTCTCTCAGAGATATTTCAATGACAGTTGTTTGAGTGGGTTTATAAAATACTTGAGTGATAACTTCGAAACATTCTGTGTATAACCTTTCTGAATGCAGATTTGATTGTTAATTTTGTTTATTTTTAGATTTTGCATTTCTTCTTATTTCCGTTATTGATGTTTATAATTAAAGATCCAGCATGCATATACATAATAGGACTATAGTAACTAAATTAGATATTCAATAATGATAATAATGACAATTATTATTATTATTATTATTATTATTATTATTATTATTATTATTATTATTATTATATAAATGATAGTCGAGAGGAAATTAAACAGAGAATAAATATGGTAAATGCGTGTTATTATTCGGTTTAGAAGCTTTTATCATCCAGTCTGCTGTCAAAAAATCTTGAAGTTAGAATTTATAAAACAGTTATATTACCGGTTGTTCTGTATGGTTGTGAAACTTGGACTCTCACTTTGAGATAGGAACATAGGTTAAGGGTGTTTGAAAATAAGATGCTTAGGAAAATATTTGGGGCTAAGAGGGATGAAGTTACAGGAGAATGGAGACAGTTACAAAACACAGAACTCCACGCATTGTATTCTTCACCTGACATAATTAGGAACATTAAATCTAGACGTTTGAGATGGGCAGGGCATGCACCAGGTATGGGCGAATCCAGAAATGCATACAGAGTGTTAGTTCGGAGGCCGGAGGGAAAAAGACCTTTGGGGAGGCCGAGACGTAGATGGGAGGATAATATTAAAATGGATCTGAGGGAGGTGGGATATGATGAGACTGGAGGAATCTCGCTCAGGATAGGGACCAATGGCGAGCTTATGTGAGGGCGGCAATGAACCTCCGGGTTCCTTAAAAGCCAGTAAGTAATTATTATTATTATTATTATTATTATTATTATTATTATTATTATTATTATAAATAGTAGAATATAATAAGTTCTACACTGTATCATATTATGGATCTAATAAGAAAAGTATTAATGAACAGCTTGCAATAAGACATCACTAATGACGAAACTAACCCATTATTTCATTAGTTGCCTCATGAGAGATGACCAGTCACCTCATTTTCGTTCCCAAACAAATGGAAATGGACTGTGGCAATGAAAATTTAAATCCGGCATTTGTCTAAGTAACTGTGTCAAACCACGGTAAAAACCAGTCAGGTTGGTCGGTCCGAGAATAGAACAACGGATCTCCCGAATGCGAATCCCATGCGAATCGCATGAGCTATCTCGCTCGGTTAGGCATTACCCTAGATCAGCGTTTCTCAAACTATGGCCCGCGGACCACCTATGGTCCTCGAGGTCTGCCCTTGTGGTCCTTCAAAAAAGACAGAAGAAAAAATAAAATTCGAACGAATTGTGTATCACACTATAGTTTAAAATCTCAGAGTTTGGAAATGACGCATGGCAATCGAATTTCACTTTTTCTCCCGGTACAGACATTTTATGAAATGTATTACCCTACCCGTCTATCAACTTTCCACACTACTCTCAGCAACAAAAGAGGGATTTAAAGCACTGTATACGTGGTGTTTCTCGTCATCTTTTCCCTGCACATCTGGCGCCGCGCCTATAACCCAGCCAGGGACCACCCGAATTCATAACAGAGGACCAAAGTACCGAACCTTAATTCAATTTTAAAATATAAGTATACCGGCATTAAAATATGCTACGAAAATGACAAATTTGCTTTCGAAGGGAACAAAAGTAAAGTGGTCCGTGGAACTATTCTGACTTTAAAAAGTGGTCCCCACTTCAAAAAAGTTTGAGAAACGCTGCCCTAGATCATATATACCTGATTGCTCGGCGTTATAGGTTTTGACGGTAACAACTTTTGTCAGGTTTGCTATGCTCCCATCTAGTTGTTACATAAGGAGTCAAGCCATAACTCCCATTTTAATTGCATTAGCGACTGTACTGCCATCTTGTGTTCGTTTACGGCGGACGGGTGGCGATCCTGGCGGTTGTTCTCTTCAAAGTGCAACCGATTTTACCATAGGAATGAGCAATCTATATGTGATCTGAGGTATTACCTTATAATGATCCTAAAAGATTCTGTATATAAAAATTCCATTACAGATATATGTCCTAGTGCTTGGTGTGGTGGGCGCTGCGCAGAATGACACCAGCAAAAAGCAAGACAAACGAGGCATTTCATATATAGTGAACGCTGGCCACGGTTACGATCTCACTCTGGGAGTTGGACAGACGCAGGGAGCGCTGGGCGCAGGTGGCAGAAATGACGGTACTGCGCTGGACGCAGGCGTCTCTTCCACGCTGGTACAACTCAACACCGTGACACGACAGGTCGCAGTTCCAATACCTCAACCAGTACCCGTTGCCGTCAACAGACCTATCCCCGTTCCTGTCGCTGAATATTACCCTGTGACAGTTCATAGAGCTGTTCCTGTGCATGTACCTCATCCCGTCCCTGTAAACGTACTCAAACCATATCCTGTTCTTGTGAACAAACATGTTCCTGTTCCTGTGGCTGAGCCTATCGCCGTCCCTGTGCTTCAACCGTACGCTGTATCAGTTCCTCACCCTGTAGCTGTGCCTGTGTCTCAGCCCGTTCCTGTACCTGTGGCTCAGCCAGTCACTGTGACTGTACCTCAGCCTGTGGTGGCTCAATCTGGAGGTTCCGGTGGGGGTGGAAACCTCGCTATGGATTCAGGAGCTAGTGTTGGCCAAGAAGCCACATCCTACATTGGGTCTAGTTCAGGATTTACTTCTGGAAAAGGTTCAGTACATAATTCAAACATATTAACAATCCCTGCTTTTGGACAGAGCTCAGGATCTGTAGGACATGGTACCAAATTAAATTCAGGAAATATTCATTCTTCAGAATCTACTGTCACAAGCTATACTCCCGGACATGGTTCTCCATCATTACAACACTTGCCTCAGATAACTGTAGATTATAGACATTCCTCTGCACCTACCAACTCAAATTTTAACTCGGGACTTAATCAGGCACAAGTTGGACATTCTGGAAAAGTATCTTACAACAATCTCCATTTTTCTGGATATACCCTCGGACAAAGACCAGAATCCGCAGGTCACAGTAATCAAATTAATTTAGGCTCGATATCTCTGAATAATGCACATTCTTCTACAGGATCTACTGCTACAAAATTGACTTCCGTCCAGAGTCCAGAAAAAATGAGTTATATTCCTCAAAATAGTGTTGGATCAAGATATCAGAATAATTTTCATGCTTTCGGACTTTCTTTCGGTCATAATTTAGGATCTGCAGGACATAGTGCACAAGTTCTTTCAAATACAGGATCTTTTGGACACAGTTCAGAATCACAGAAACAGAACGTGCAGATTGGGTCAGGTTCTCTGAACAATTTATATACAACGACCTCAGCTTTTACAAATGTTGCTTCTGGCCATTCTGAAGGTACAACAGGACATGGAACTCAAAACTACTTGGCATCAGTACCTCTTAAGAACTTATATTCTTCTGAATCTGCAGTAAAAGGTACCATTTCCGAGCATGGTTCAGGTTCTGCAACACATAACACTGGTTCAGGTTCAGTAAACAATTTTCTTTTAAAAGGAATTTCTTCTAGTCAAAGTTCAAAGTCTTTAGGATATGGTACTCAGTTTGGCTCAGGAACTCTTAACAGCCCACTGTCTTCAGGATCTGTAACAGGGGACCTTACAAGATCTCCAGAGCACAGTGCAGAAAGTAATGTTGGTGCAGCAAATTTTAACAACCGACATTTCTCAGGTTACATTTCCGGACATGGATCACAATCACTGAACAATCTGCATTCCACAGGAGCTGCTTCCAGTCACAGTGTCCAGACGACCTCAAGAACGGGATCTGTAAGTCAGCCCTATATCAATAGTTTGAACCATAATTCAGAATCATTAGGTCAAGATTTCCAGGTCAGTCTTGATTCAGGATCTTCTAACAGTCCTCAATACTTAGGGCCTCAATTCTCATCACCTTCAGGAGAAGGCGCTCAAATCAGTTCAAGTTTAGAAGCTCATAGTGTTCAATCTGCAGCTTCTACAGAACAAAACTTTCCATCTTCAAAGTCTCGTAACAATCACCATTCTTCAGAATCCTCAGAACGAGAAACTAAGTTAATTCAAACTTCAGAATATAAGATTTCAATGCCTATTTCAGGAAATGATCAAGATTCCAATAGCATGCATTCTTCAGGTGGAGTTTCAGGACATTATGCAGTACCCTCAGTACATGGCACACAATTCGGTTCAGAATCTTTCAAGGGTCTGCAATCGTCAGCGTCGGATACTGTCAGCGTAGCTGAAGCCACTGATGAAAGTTCCGGGTCGGGTTATCAATCTACAGACCAAGAAGTACACAGCACAGCGCTTCCTGCTCCAAAGAAGCGGGGTTCGAAACGTGTCGCCTACTCATATACCTCCAGGAGTTGAGATAACTGGTGTAATCTTCAAACAGTGCATAGTGGAGGATGTCAGAAGTAAAAGCACATCAACCTAGGAATTAGTTCCCCTAGTTAATAACATTAGTTTATATATATTCCTTGTTAATGTAGTCAGTTTGATCTCGATTTAAATATGTTGTATGCGCTTCAAGTAATTCTCAGTTTATTGTCAACATTTTCTGAATTACAAGAACCAAGGTCTTGTCTAATTAATTTTATTCAACCTTCATTCATGCTTACATTTATAATCAAGTTGTACTTCTCATAAATATAACCAAAATATATATAATTTTCAATTAAAATAGTTAGAATAGCGTTGAATACTAAGTACTATGTCAAGATTTGTTTATGTATCACTTTGTTATAAATAGCATTTCCATATTCTATGTAATCTTCACCTAAAATAATTATTATTTGTACATGGTTCAGATGTGTATCTATGGGAAAAGACTTTTTATATATTGATTTGTAACATTGTCGAAATTGAAATCATTCACAACTAAAGTTTGAGTATAATTTCAGGACACGCATAACATTTTTGTACACAAGTTCTTAAATATGTATTTTTGTCTGTTATTATTATTACAGATCACGTTACTAAGATTTTGTACAGATGACTAAGTGGATTTCAATTACATCCCTAAAATTGTTACTTTTTATTGTTTGTTTTTTATGTTTATAATTACGAAGTGCTATGTAAATATAGTTTTAAAATTGGTGTTCATATCATGTTATAGTCAAGGATCTTGTGAAAAATTAGCCATGTTTTATATATAAGTATGTTCATATGTTTGTTGCTAGATGTATACATATAAAGCCGTAAATAAAAGCTGCATTACCGTTATATTCCTCACTATTACAATAACTTTTTAAACTCCAATTAATATCAATGGCAATGTCAACTTCAATTTTAAAGTCATTAGTTCACTTTTCTCTATGTACTGCATCCTTTTTATGAACCCTGTTTGTAAAGGAAGTCAGCATTCACTAAGTTACTAGTACTGACACTTACACGCATAATGAAGCAATTATATGCAATATGACTAAAATGAACTATGAGATTAAAAATATAGTAGTAGTGCGTAGTTACAAATCGTTACTAAGGTAATAAACATTTAACAACATGTTAATGAAACTCATGTCGAAACGTTTCCTAAACTTCATTGTATATAAAAGATCTCTAGCATGTAACGTATCTCACAGTCCATTGCAATACTGTGTCACATTAAGCATAATTTTGCGAAGCGCCAAGAGAAGAAAACAATGTCCTAAAAGTAAAACTTTTCAGCAGCCAGCTGATGACGTTGCATACAAAAGATCTTATTACAGAAAATAATTGCACACTACATTTCACATTGAAAAATTGTCATTTAAGATCCTGTTTACATACATACATACATACATACATACATACATACATACATACATACATACATACATACATACATACATACATACATACACACATACATACATACACACATACACACATACATACATACATACACACGTACGTACAGACCGATTATTTAGTCTTGACAGCTCAGCGACTACTGGGGAGAGCTGCGGAGTAGAGATAAGGTCGAGCGGTCGGTAAAGGAATGCGGTACAGTAAACTGTACTGGAACATACCGCTCTACCGTACGCGTGACATCCGATTGCTCCGAAGGCAAGCGAGTGACTAACCCAAACACCCCTTGGCGTAACTAAATGGACTCGCCTGACCCGGCTATTGTCAGGACTAAATAATCGTACTGTACACACGTACACACATACACACATTTCATTGCATTGCATTGCATAAATAATAATAATAATAATAATAATAATAATAATAATAATAATAATAATAAATAATAATAATTATTATTATCCCTGGGGCTACAGCCCATGAAGGGCCTAGTCCGACCAGCCGGCTGCTGGCCTCACGCCCACATGTAGAAGCAGAGGTGGACGATCATCCAACCAGAATGGAGGTATCGGTAGTTAGCACGATGATCCCACCAGCCGTTATAACTGGCATTCGCAATAGGATTTCGCTACCTATCGTAGCTCCCCAAGTGCATCACAATGCTGGGTGTGCACCGGTCCCATACACTGGCCGAAATTTCATGAGAAAATTTCTTCCCTCATGAGGACTCGAACCAGCGCGCATTCCGTAACAAGAGTCTTAAGCAGGATGCCTTAGACCGCGACGCCATGGCGGGGGACATTACATACATACATACATACATGCATACATGCATACATACATACATACATACATACATACATACATACATACATACATACATAGGTGCTGGGTAACTTTCGGTGCTGGACCCCGGACTCATTTCACCGGCATTATCACCTTCATTTCATTCAGACGCTAAATAACCTAGATGTTGATGTAGCGTCGTAAAATAACCCAATAAAATAAAAATACATACATAGGCCTACTTACATACATTAAATACCTGTCAGAATATGGATAGACAGGCAGATGAGACTATACAAAATAAATAAAACAAATGGAATAGAAATTGAGACAGACAAAAACTGATAGATTTACATCCCTAGTCATAACATGAATTAAATATGTCAGAAGATAGACAGACAGGCAGGTAAAGATATTTAAATAAATAAAATAGAACAGGAATTGAGACAGACAAAAAACTGATAGATTTGCATTCTTAGCCATTTAATGTAATAACTAATTTCATTATCAATGGAGAAATATCTATGAGAACATCTTCAACGCTTCAACTTTAATGCGGAGAATCTGCCTCCTATTGTAAGTTGTGAAACCAAGAATTGATTCGATATTTCTCATGACAAGATTAAACATTCGAATTTTCGCGCGATTGATAAGGAATGAAAAAGCGAGGTGTTGTTATAAACACAAAGTATTTTTGGAAGCTATTACCAGAGAGACGTCATATCTTCCTTTCAGATATTTTTAAGATCACTGCATTCCTAATGTCATATGAGCTCACATTTCCGTAACGCTTCCTTAGAAGCGAAAGAAAGACGTGAAAATCGTGACTATAATATAATCCACAATCAGAAGAAACGGTCGTTTGTGTAAAACAAACAGCCTGAAAGTCCCTACACGACTGCTTCCTTCAACGTCGAAGTGAGAAAGGCAATGTAACAATGACTGGAAAAAGGAAAGCGCAGTGAGCACTGTCATTTGTTATGCTGCGTAATTAACACGAACGCATCTTTTCAAATGTTATACAACCGTGAAAACTCATAAATAGTTGTAACTCGATTTATCGTGTTTTATATAGTGGCTACCATAATAATAAATTTCTCACATAAATTGAAACGACAAACTTTTTTTTTCATATTATTTTAGTCCTATATTGTTGAACTAGGCTCTACTTTCCTTTCAATACACTAAATTTACTTTAATCTCTAACCTCTGTTTTCTTCAAGGATTAAGCTAGTTAACTACTGTATATCAATATTAATCATTCTTCAGGGCTTACCTAGCTCTTGCTTCATTTTATGTATATTGTATTTGATAATAAAATTAATAGGAGTATTTACTACCTATTTCAATATTTTTACTTTTAATTTGTCTCCCCTAATGGACATACTTAAATTGTTTATACCTATCTACTCATCATTCCATCGATCCATGGATCCATTCCTCTATATTACTATTCATTAATCTATCTCAAAAACCCATAGATCTATTCATCCACCTACTTCACCAATCCATTGATCTATTCATTCGTCTATCTTATTAATCCATCCATCTCACCAACCCATCGATTTATTCATCCATCTACCTTACCAGACCATCGTTCTATTCATCAATCTCTCTCATTAATCTATCGATTCATTCATCCATCTCTTTTATCAATCAATCGATACATTCATCCGTATATCCCACCAAACCATTAATCCATTCATCCATCTATCTAAACAATCCATCGATATATTTTTCTTCTATCTCATCAATCGACCTATTCTTTCATCCGTTTATCTCATCAATTTCTTCACTTCACCGTTTCATTAACCCATGTATCTCACCAATCCATCCATCCTTTCATCCATCTATTTCACCAATCCACCCATCCTTTCATCCATCTATCTCACGAATCCATCGATCCATTCATCTCTATATCTAACCAATTCATCAATCATTTCATTCATGTAAGTGAACTAAAATGAGTGGGTGATATTAAGCAGGCTTATCTTATATGCATGTGTCTCTTTAAATCACTATCAGTCGATTTTCAGGATTCAAATTCTATTGATTCAAATGTGTTTTAGATAAAGAAGATGTGGCAGGTTGTCTCGCATATTTTAGATTTTCTCTATCACTACGAATTTTTTTAGTAATTCGAAATCCGCAATATTACCTGTCCAAAAAGTAATGGAAAACTGCAGCAGAATAGACTAACAAGTCCACGCCTGTGGAGTAACGGTCAGAGCGTCTGGCCACGAAAACAGGTCGCCCGGGTTCGATTCCCGGTCAGGGAAAGTTACCTGGATGATGGTTTTTCCGGGGTTTTCCCTCAACCTAATATGAGCAAATGCTGGGTAACTTTCGGTGCTGGACTCAGGACTCTTTTCACCAGCATTATCATCTTCATTTCATTCAGACGCTAAATAACCTGAGGTGTTGATACGGCGTTGTAAAATAGCCCAATAAAATAAAAAAAAAATAGACTAACAAATGTACAACAGTCTAAGACTGTCAGATTTTATTGTTTCTGCCAAGCAAATAACCTAGGGAATTCATAAACTTTGTACTTAAAACAGCATTTTGAATTAACCGAAAATAACCGACAACAGCTATAATAAAAATAATAATAACGTGACATGACATGGAAAAGTAACCTCAACAATACTGTTTCAAATTGTTGAGATTGCTACTGTAAGACAATGATTTCTGGAAGTGTAATGACGCTATGTCCTGAATCAGAACTGTGGCGAGGACAATTTTCTGAAGAATTGCATTTCAACTAATTGTAATCTACTTTTATAATTTGTTTCAGAATCAAAACTAGAGTTTACAAGTTTATTAAAATTTTGGTTGCGAAGCTAAAATTAACTATATAAAGAACATATGTAACAAGTATGAAGAATTATCGCACGCAATTCTCTGCGTTATGGCGTGGCAATCATGCTTGCGTGAGACAGTCATCAATGCAGCCAGAATATGTTACTGTTAATCAAATTATAGAATAAACCGACAAACACACGCAACTTTAAACATGACAGCGTTAAATCTATGTAGAGGTCTTCGACTGTCTAATAACTAAACATTAGAAATTAATGATACAATAACTTAAGTCTTTGTCTTCGTATTGAGTATCAGGAGAACATATTATTGTGGAATTTGCACAATATAAACAAAAGCGAAGCAAAATATAAAATATCGGTATAGCAAAGATCATCCTGTTTCACAGTTCGACTCTGCTGACCATAAAGCATATGAGAGAGACAAAAACATCCAGTAGTAACTGGGATTGTACAAGGGAACAATAAGGTATTTCCACAATTAATCAGTCGAATCCCCGACAGATGGCAATTAAAGTCCTAATTTCTTTGTTATACAGTCCACTGAACAGAACTAGTGTATTATATACCGTTCTTCTTACTTACTTAATTACTTACTTACTGGCTTTTAAGGAACCCGGAGGTTCACTGCCGCCCTCACATAAGCCCGCCATTGGTCTCTGTCCTGAACAAGATTAGTCCAGTCTCTATCATCATATCCCACCTCCCTCAAATCCATTTAAATATTCTCTTCCCATCTACGTCTCGGCCTTCCCAAAGGTCTTTTTCTCTCCGGCATCCCAACTGGATTCGCCCATACGTGCTACATGCCCTGCCCATCTCAAACATCTGGATTTAATGTTCCTAATTATGTCAGATGAAGAATACAATGCGTGCAGTTCTGTGTTATGTAACTTTCTCCATTCTCCCGTAACTTCATCCCTCTTAGCCCCAAATATTTTTCTAAGCACCTTATTCTCAAACACCCTTAACCTATGTTCCTCTCTCAAAGTGAGAGTCCAAGTTTCACCACCGTAAAGAACAGCCGGTAATATAACTGTTTTATAAATTCTAACTTTCAGATTTCTTGGCAGCAGACTAGATGATAAAAGCTTCTCGACCGAATAATAACAGGCATTTTCCGTATTTATTCTGTGTTTAATTTTCTCCCGAGTATCTTTTATATTTGTTACTGTTGCTCCCAGGTATCTGAATTTTTCCATCTCTTCAAAAGAATAATTTTGTATTTGAATCATAATTTAGAGTGCTTTTCTAAATTTTTGTAAGTTCAGTGAAATTTTAATTTTTTATTAAGGTTCTTTCCATTTTCGTATCACATTTCACAGAATACGTATTTAAAATTTTATATCATTTAAAACATTCGTTACAAACTATATTTTAATTCTATTTCCTATTTTAGTGGTTATTTAACTATTATGCATCAATTGAATGGTTATCTAGGGTGCGTGGAATTGCAGGCAGAACACATTTGGGGTAGATGATACCAAGGATCATATATGATGTATAATTCAAATCGTTCTAAGAAAATATTATTCACACGCATCAGCTCCCCTGCACTAATAGAAAAAAATTTCTTTTCGAATGTTTTCTTTAAGTTCCTTAAAAGTATGAGTATTAGTTGTACATATTTTATTTGTGCGTGTTCCCAAGGAATAAAAGCAACATGGTGTTAGGCCTGAGGAATGAGCAGGCCATAATTTTCTGCTAATAATTCTAAGGCCAAATATACTAATTTTTTAGTGTAATACTATACGCACGTAACTTTTAATCTGGCGAAGCGCCGTGTGTTCACAGTCGCAAGCAGCGACGCGCGACGGTAGCAGAATAAACTTGCCGCTGATCGCCCGATAGGAACACGACGTTCTCTGGGACTGGGTTTAGGCGATCTAGAGCTTATAACTGATCATTTATAATGAGTGCTAACCCGTATTGACCATAAGATTTCCTATATTACGTATTTGACTTGATTTGAAATAGGCCTACTTAATGCAATGGCATGCTGCATTAGTTTTCTATATCCCTAAGCGGAAGAGAAGCCAAGTTAATTTAGTTACCCGTTGATGTAAACATAGCAGCTACGTCCGAAATATTGTGGAAGAAGTGAATTCGATCATTTTACCTCCCCTCCCTTATGCCCATGCATGATCTAACCCAAATGGTGGTATTGATTATCATGGTGATGATGAATTTTACAACTTCTTCGTGCTTATTTGGTCAGCGCGGCCTAAGGTTACCGCTTGAGACAACACATAATAACTTTGTGAAACAGGATCCTTTCCTTTGGTACCCACACTTGGGTGAAAAATGTTACTGTCACAGCACTGGAATTTCAAAAGAAAAAGTAAGTAAGAGGGTAAAACTAAAAGTGAGTTAGACTTCACAGTGCAGTGAGCATTTCGCCCACGCCTGCGTCTGGCAATGAAAGTGACGTTGCACACTGAGATTGTCATCTGACTGTGAAATTTATATAAAGAAGCGACAGTCGCCGCGCGTTAATCTGTTCCTATCTTCAGAGCGGCGACAACATGGAGACCCTTCTGGTGAGTATTAGGATCAGTGATGACTTCAGAGTGCATTCGGTGGGGGAGGGGGAAACTATCAGGAATTAAATACTCGTATTTCCCTCTTCTTCGAGTACTTGAAGTATCTGTACCATTATATCAATTTAATTTTAAGCTGCGTCCAGAATTTTGCACTTTTGGGCCATATTACGGACGTAGAAACATCCAGGGTCTCATTGTGATCCAAACGATAGCGTTTAAAAAGATAAACCGGATTCGATTCCCAGAATGGAAGTAGAGTTTTATCCCAAAGCAAATGATTAGTTATCTTGGTTTGTGATTTTACTGTACTGTCCCATATACTGTAGTTAGCATTGAAACACATTATACAATTAATAAACTTGCTTGATAGTGAATGTTAAAACGAAGATTTTAGTGCACTGTTCTCTTCTCCTTCTTCTTTAACCCGCGAGAGGCCGCAATATTTATAGAATATCTAAAAAAAGTAAGAAGTAAATGTTTAAGATTTGAAGAAAAATCACATTGTTGTTTAGTCAACTGTTCGAAGACAGGTCTGAATCTCACAAGTGATACCGCAAGACATCAAATATGAGGCAACTAGGCAAGTAGAAAATGGTGTAGGGTGGCCAGTTCTTTCCCCCTCCTTTGCATACATCGCCGACTAGCTATATATTACACTATCCAGACTTCAGATGCATACAAACATAAAAAAATCACATATTATATATATATATGTATATATTTATTTATTTATACCTGGTAGAGATAAGGCCATCAGGCCTTCTCTTCCCCTCTACCAGGGGGTTACAACTACAATATTAAGAATACAATTACAATTACAATTAATAGGCCTATTATAAAAATAATACATCCTTTTCATCATCATCTTCGTCATAAACTATCATGGAGTCGGTCTCTGTGATCCATTCCGTCCTCATTTATTCAGGAGTCTTCAGAAAACACCCTCGGTTTCTTCTAATTTGTTGCCTGTATCTGATTACTAGTGGAATTCTGTCCTCGTCTAGTCTCCATATACAGGTTGCACCAATTTTCTTCTGTATTTCTACTTGTTCAAATATGGGTTCATAGATAGCGCAGGAAAATTACCTAAACAAACTTTTCAAAGATGAACTAAACGGATAGGGAAATCTTGCAAATATGTGAAGAGATGACGCAAGGAAAACTATTCGAGCCTCCCTCTAAAAAATGACCTCAATCAATTTATCATACAGGACAAAGAAAAGCAGAAAAACTAAATTCCTATTTGGGATGAGGACAATAATAGCTAATTTAGCTTCTGTGGAAAATACGGATCAATTTTCTATCAAACCTAGGGACATAAGGAGAAGGATCTCTGAATTAAAACTCATAAATCAGTAGGACCTGATGGTATATCGCCGGAGACATGTTAAAATTGGGAGGGGGAGCCATGATTATCTAGTGCGTATATTTGAAATATCAATAAACAATGGCATTGTCACGCAAGATTGTAAAGATGCTATAAGTCAGGATCTCACTCGGAAACAAAAGATTACAGACCAGTCAGCCTCGCCTCTGTGGTTTGGTTTGCAAACAGATGGAACACTTGATTTCAGCATATCTAAGGCAGCACTGGAACGATTCAAATTGGTTACATAATTGTCAGCATGGGTTCCGAGGAGGCTACTCATGTGAGAGTCAATTAGTAACTATGTCAGGATTTAGCAGACGGAATAGATTCAAATAGCCAAGTAGATGCAGTGATTATCGACTTTTCACGCGCATTCGATGTAGTCACATACGACATACTGTTGGTTAAACTACAATCAAAGGGAGTTGGCTTCAAAATACTCCTATGGATGAAGGAATTTTCAACTTGTCGCACTTAGAGTGTAAGGGTGGGGGAGAAATTATTGAGTCCAATAGAAATAAAATTACTTCCCGAGTCCCACAGGGGAGCCCTTTCTATTGTGGCTTTTGTGAATGATCTGCCAGTTTACATCTTGTCCAGGGTTCGCTTATTCGCGGATGACTGTATCGTATACAGGGAAATTAAAAGTAATGAAGATACTACTCTTCTTCAGAATGACCACAATAGAATAAACGATTGGGCAATGGCCAACAAAATGAAGATAAATTCCCTAAAGAGCAAAGCCGACAGCTTTACAAGAAAAAGAAATAAAATAATTGTATCATATATGTTAAGGGGTGTAACCAATCCGGAAGTTAACAAATGTAAATACCTCGGAATAACTTTTAGTATCGATCTCGGCTGGGGGGAACTCGTTACTGACCCAGCGGGAAAAGCATTAAGAACGTTACACTTTGTGATGAGGGTACTAAGAAAAGGATCTGAAAAATCCAAAGAGATTGCATGTAAGTCACTAGTTCGTCCAGTAAGGGAATGGTGCTGGATATTGGGATCCTTACAGATTAGAACACATTAAGACATTGGAAAATATAAAAAAACGGGCTTTCAAGCGTTGTCGTAATATTCAACATTAAAATGGGAAACACGGACAGGAGAACACGAATTCGATTATGCGCACTGTTCAAAACATACAAAGGTGAGCCTGCCCGGAGAGAAATAAAAAGTAGGTTGCAGCCGCCAAATTACTCTTCAAGGAACGACCACTCATATAAATTGAAGGAAAGAAGGCAGAGGATGGACACTGGAAAGTTTTCTTTTCTCAATCCTACTATCAGGGACTGGAATGCTTTACTTACAGTCTTACTAAAGGCTTTACCAATAACGAAAACTGTATTTGTGCGAGATCGTGCGTATTTGCTTGTTTTCCGCACAGAACCAATACGCGGTAAGTGTGAAATACCACAATCAATATTCCCAACGTAACACACATAACAATTTCCCTCTTCTTACCGCTTAAGCGCGACATTCATTTTACTGCTTTAGGCTTTTAACATATTATTTTTAGAGACGTTTAACATAGTAACAGGGGAGAGTCGGGTAGAATCGGACATCGGGTAATATCGGACAGTGAGTTTCTTTCATCTACCACACGATGATAGTATCTGATTGGCATGGTTACGTTTCTGTGATGTCGCATAGAGAAACGTAACCATGTCATTCAGGTACTATCACATGGTGGTAGATGAAAGAAACGCACTGTCCGATACTACCCGATCTCCGATACTACCCGACTTTCCCATAATTATAAATTGGAAACTTACCACTGCAATTTCACCTTAATTGCAATGTTAATTATTGTTTTTAAATATTTGCAAAATTTAAGTAACGTCTACTACTCCACGAAACTTATTGCATTCCTGATACAAGTAACATTAAGGAAGCCGTGAAAAAATCAACAAGATTCCAGATGCCGATGTTATTACTGCAATATGTTATATAAATAATATTGTTAAAATATTAAAATGAAAAATAAATCATTACATAACCTTACCGTTTGTTTTAAGTTCGCATTTATAGACTGGGGGAAAAAAAAGACAGACGTATATCACGGCCTGCTGGAGTATAGTAAACACAGAAAACATTTTATAGCAACAATGTTGAAGAAAGATAATTTGGTTTTCCGAAGTTGCCGTCATTAAACAGAAACCAACATGAAGATTTCATTGCAACTAATTAGAAATTCGTCTTTCAGGTATGTAATAAACGATCTTCGCACAAAATAATGTACGATACACGAGCGGTATGTTTGTTTTCAATCTTTTCCTCGAACATGAAAACGTCAACATACCGCTCTTGTAACGTATATTACTATTAAAAATAGGTTTAAGGGCTTTATTAATAGATGATAGTATATTATGCACACTATTTAAAGGGTCTAATTGATGTTTTCTTATTTGAAATGTTGTATCAGTGAAGAAGTGTGTTGTGTCAGTGAACTGTGTAGTGTCCGTGAAGTGTGTTTGTGTCAGTGAAGTTTTATAGTTTATAGTAGTAGTGCAAAGTATTTGAACAGTGAAATGTTTTTGAAGTGTTAGTGAAATTAGGGTAGTGTCAGTGAAATGTGTCGTAGTTATAATGCAGTGAGTGAGTTGACAGCGAAATGAATATAGTGCTGAAGCATACTTGTGCATATATGAATATATACTCGTGGGTTTTAGTTCGAACTTAGGGTTAAGATACAAATTAGATTTACTGTTATTATTATTATTACTACTGTTATTATTATTATTATTATTATTATTATTATTATTATTATTATTATTATTGTGTAATTTATTATTAATTGTGTTTATTATTTATTGTCATTTTTGAGTGTAATTAGTTACCACTGCCACCGGGTATTTACCCATTTGCAGTGTGAATAAATACATACATATATATGTCTATTCCTTTTTGGATATTTTCATTGTATTTGTGATATTGTCATATGCATTTAGCTCTTTTGTTTAAAACATAATTTATCCTCACAGATATAATTGCGTTTAAGCCAACCTCCAAATCCGGAGCGATCCTGGGCCCTACAGTCCGATTTGAGTCTCATAATGGCCAGCTGGAAGAGATCAAGTTTGAGAAAAAATCTATATAGGACTCCACAATCGATTATTACAAATTAAAACACAATCTACACAATGTTACAGTAACGGGGTTGATGGTTGGAGCATGGAGAACCATTCCAAAATGTTTTAATAATTTCCGGACATAGCACTCCTTTTTAGATTGACCCTATTATTGCTATTAAGTAGTCTGTTTCAATTTTGACAAATCACCTGTATTGGTTTAACAATTAATGTGTTTTAATTAAGAATTCATTGAAGACTATTATAAAAATAAATTTCAAAATGCGTAAACTTCATATTTTAGTTTGTAAACAAAACATTTTACATTCACTAAATTTAATTGTTGTAACACTTTGTCCTTGTTACAACCCTTCAATAAGGGAAGTTTGTAGCAATAAACTACTTTATAATCAGCCTTGTTCAAATATAATAGACTGATTAGCCTAATGGGCTTTCAAGGCAAACCACTTTTATCAATTTCACTATGCTGCCATCTAGCGACTGCAAAAGAAGTCTCGTTAAAACCCTTATGGAATAGAATGGAGCAACTGTACTTGCATCTAGCAGTTGTTACCAAAAAATGCCTTTTTGACGGTGGAGGCTCTGTGGTTGTTTTCATATTGCCATTTCGTAACATGGGAAACGCCAATCTGATATATACTATATGTGATTAGGACTTTATATGATTTGTCTCGTCATTTTAAAAGTCAAATTTCGTAATAAAAATTATGTATAGAAGAGCAGACATTGCTAACGAGTCACAATATTTTTATATAGTTTGTTGTAATGTCGTGGAAACTTTGAAATATCTAAATAAATATCAGAGATCTTGCAAAAATTGAACACTTCTATTGTTGCAGCTTATTTTTTTATAAGATAACATGTATAACAGGTAATTGAAAGCGTTTTATTAGTTTTATAATTTTGTTATTTAAAAAAATCTTGAAATATGCGATATTTTGTCATTCATGTGTTACAAATATTTATTTTTAATTTATATAGGCCTATGAGATATAGAAATGAGTATTATGAATCTTCTATATGGGCTACATCAACACCAGAAGAAAGTATTTTAAGATCGAAATTATTTTTGACTCTTATTTCCTTTACAGCACCGTCATTTCATTCGAAGTTAATTTCATTAATATAGATGTCGAAGAGTATTGGTGATTGGCAATGTCTTAAAGCTTTATTAACATGAGCGAGCAGATGTTGAAGGCCCGGAATGTGAATTAATTTTTATTTAACTGTTTTTCTATATATTTCATTTACTGTCTGTAAAAGTTGATCTGGAACATTACTATTGTTTGAGATTTCAAATAATTTCTATGCATTAATTCGGTCAAAGGCTTTATTATAATCAATTAAAAGTACGAAAATTTAGAATTATTTAAATTCTCTTCTCCGATTCTAAATCCACTCTGAGGTTGTTCTAGAAATGTCTCATCCAGTGTTTTTAGTTTATTGTTCAATATATTTATTTATTTCTCTAATGGCATGGAACATTAACAAATAGTCATCAATTGTCCATCTGATTCATTATCTTAATCCTGGCTTCCCAATATTCTCCGGTCTCGGATGTTCTGCGAAGAGCCGGACAGCGCATTAAGTGGTCCCTGTCCATATCTTCATCCAGATTACAGAGCTTGCAGGTGGGCGATTGAAGTAACCCAAACCGATACAGGCGTTTGGCAAGAATGTCGTGTCCAGTTTGGAGTCGGAACTTCGCAACAGCTTGTTTTCTTGGTTAGTCAGATGTGCTATGTAAGGAAGTCTTCCAGGGCTTGGTTGTGTTGTTTGATTCTAAACTCATGAGGTATTGTTCCTTCATTTGCTTCTTTATGTAGAGTTTAGAGGAGTGATATGATGTTACTGATTTGAGGAAACTAGTGAGCATGGCAACTTTTTTCGCTAATGCATTTGCGTGTTCATTGCCAGAAATTTGACAATGCCCAGAAATCCACTGCAATAAAACTTCCTTTTGAGCTAATTTGAGTTTCTTCAGTGTCTTACGACAGTCATGAATCTCCACTGATACAATTGATTCTATGGCGGATCTTGAATCACTCAGGAATACAGTCTTGGAGAACATTTCAAGATGCAGTAGAAATTGGTTTGATGCTGTTCGAATGGTTTCGATTTCTCCATCGATATATTTCTGTACAGTTTATGACGAGTGTTTTGTTTAGCTAATCTAGACTTATTATCAGACAGTGTATGCGGGATGACTTAAGGAAAAGTGAAGTTGTTTCGTATCGGAGTATATGGCACGTGCCGCGCCGTCCGTCTTTTGTGTACCTGGCAAGTACAGCAGCGTACAAAAGGAAGGAACCCCGGTCCGTTCATAGTCATATTGCAACGCAGTGTGTGCAGTTGTGTTATCCTGTTCAAGTATTTAGTACGCGTTGAATAGTGTTGTGCTGATCTATTCATAATGTCGAAGGCAAAACGTTCAATTCGCCCAGAAATATGAAGTGCAATTAAGAAGTATGGGAGTGACATTTTATGTACGTATTAACGAAGACAATATCGTCCGTTATGTCGTCTATGTAAAAAAACCAGAACAGCTCAGGCTATAGGAAACCATTGCAACAGTACATTTCACAGGAAATGCGTTGAAATTAAAATCTCAGGAACCATCATCATCATCATCATCATCATCATCATCATTTAGTTGTGCGGGTCTAAACGAAACGTTTTGCAAAGACATGTGCAACATGATGCTCAGTGCAAATATTCCTCTAAAGAAATTGAGTGATCCCCATTTTAGAGGTTTTCTTCATAAATTCTCCCGACACAAAACAAACTATTTAAGCGATAGGCGAAGACGATTCAGCTTCGATAACTTACGAGAACATATCGTCATTTACTGCAACGCTAGTAATTCCATCAATGATGACAAGGACTGAACCTTGCAAGATATGTACTACAGTACGTCATTTTTCTTCTCCTTCTGACTGTACGGAGATACAGTAGCATGTTGACGTCGTCTGTTTACGTTTAAAACCTGTTGAGGCAATGGTCTGAATAACAAAAATGTAACATATAGTAAATGTGCACCTACATTCAACGATAAATCATCCCGCATCCACTGTCTACTTATTATTAATATATTATTATTATTATTATTATTATTATTATTATTATTATTATAAAGTTACATTCCTGTGGAATATTTCCGGATAGGTATACCTGTGCTATTGGGAAAAATGAGTAGCTTTGTCTTGAAATGTTTTCATGAAATGATTCTTATCATTATCATTAACATACACGACAAAGTTGCATACACCTCAGCTATAACCCCAGGAAATTGAAATTTCACGTTGGGTCTTAATTTGTTGCTGATATTGCAACAGTTCACATCAGCTTCTTGCATTCCAAGTTTCAAAGAATGGTAAATTTCATAATACTACTTGTTGTTTTGTCTTTTGTCTTCAGCTTTTCATCTTGGCGCCAATAGTCAACGTGGCTATAGGACATGAATACCAGAATGAAAAGCACGACAACGATGGTTACGCAGCTGCCTCTGAGCTCCACCAAGAAAGCGATTATAATAACGGCGGAATTCTGTTCAACGTGCAAGACGGCTCGGCACATTCAAACGTCAATCAGGTGACTGTCCCTGTACCGGTCGCCGTTCCAGTTCCTTTTACAGTTTTCAGAGCAGTTCCTGTCCCTGTACCTCAGCCGTACGCCGTGCCAGTGCATCAGCCACTTGCTGTAGAGGTGCCTCGATCCTTAGTGGGAAATTCAAACGGGCCACTGCTTGGTTCCTTGTACGGCTCTGGCCTGGGTGTCATGAACTTCGCACACAGGACGGGACAAAATCAAGCATTCAACTTGGGACAAGGTGCTCTGCCCATGTCTTATAGCTCAGGATCTGTAGGAAACGATCTTGAACTCGTCTTTTTTTCAGGTTACCCAAATCCTGGGTCTAATGCAATTGGGCATGCACAAAATTTTGTGTTGCAAAATCAAGGTTTCCAGCATGCTGGAGGCCACGTGTCCTGTCCTGCAGGATATAGTACAGGGCCCTCTAATCTCGGACAAATGTCTTCAGGACACAGCCAGACCACCACCTCTCCGAAGAGAGGAATGCCAGGACCTCGTAGAGGTCACAGATAAATCAATGTACCTTTCCGATTTTGCCATATTACGATTTTTGTTATGTAGTTTTGTTGTGTTTTTTTTACAATTTCATTGTTATAATTTGTGCACAAATAAATTAAAAGTTATTGAGAGTATAAGCCCATATATCTCTGTCAATTATTATACAGGGACACCATTTTAATTTTACTTCAATTTTTATTGTACCTGAGTTTTTTAATGTACTTTACTCTCACCCCCTCTACTAGTAAACTTCCAACCGCACTCCACACAGAACAGAGGCCGCGTACGCAGTCAAAGTCGCCTTACGGTCATAATAAACAGTACTGAATTAGTGAGTATAGTACGTTCCAGAATGTTCGAGTTTTCCAGTGACAAAGAACTTTCAATATTGAATCATATTTTCGCACAGGTACTGTCGTCCGTTTGTCTACGTAGCATCCCGGTTTTCCCCACCCGATTCTGCTCGCCCCTTTGTAAAGGCTAGTAGCTGGGCTGTCTTAGCTACTTTCAGAAAACATTAATTTCTGTTAGAAATTCGACCTCTACGTAATATTATACAACAGTTAAATTAACTTAAATAAAACGGCCTCGTTAAATGTCACGTTATTTCCCATCTTTCTATGACCCTGAGACAAAACCACTTGGACGGACAGTAGATAGCATGTCTGAGTAATTTTATCTTTTCTGATCGGGCAGAAGTGAAGATTGAATTTACAGTACGTAAAGTACTCTTTGATAGAGTCGGTACAGAATTATTTTGACATGAGTTGCTAGTACGAAGGACGAAACTGATAAAATTGGAATTAGGTACAACAGTCTATAGTGCGATAATATGCAAAAAAGATTTAAAGTGTGTATCGAAATGAACGATCACCATTTTCAAAATTGTGTTTAAATATTCATATTATGATTATTTTTCAATTCAACTTCATTCTCTATATTGTACACTAATGTGCTGTAGACAGTATAATGTATACTGCACAATGAATACATCCGAATGGATAGCTCAGTTCGTGTGTAAAAACACTTATTGTTAATACTGTACTGTATTTTGATTAAACAAAAACCTAATGAAAATTATCAAATTCAAAATCGCGATATTTCCTAGTTTACGTAAATGGATGAACTAGACTACTTTTCTTCCTTCCTATACCTAGTAAAATGAATTGTTTGTATTTTACGCCAGTATCATCGAACTCCAGTCGTGAATGGGGGTAGCAAACGGTGTTTCTGGTTCTCAACCGTTAATCCAAAGGTATAGCAAGGTTAATATTAGAAATGTTAGTAAAAATAAAATGATGTCCCTGTACATATTACACTCTACAATTATCTATATTCCATGCTGAACGTGTATATTAAAACCACAGCTGTGGAGTCAGAAACGAAACAATTATAGAAGGACTTAGAAGCAGGATTACGTGCATTAGCAAGTAATCAAGGGTATAGTTGGAACAAATTCTATGCAGTTGTAAGATATTTCGGTAGTCTCAGTTAGAAGCAATTTTCGAGAGAATCGCAGTCGGAAGTAATTTTGGGAAAGTCATAGTCCGAAATAATAATGGGAGCAGTCTGAGTCGAAAGAAATGTCAAGAGAGAAAAATATTTTGGGAGTCATAGTTGAAAGAAATTTTGGGTGCCAGAGTTGGAAAACATTTCGGGTGGAATTGGAAAGAATTTTGCCAGTCTCAGTTGGGAAGAATTTTCGGGGAGTAGCAGTCTGAAGCAATTTTGGGTGGAAACGGAAGCAATTTTTGATGTAGTCATAGTGGGTACAACTTTTAACAGTTTCTCGTGTAAGCAGTTGGTGATTTCATGTTTATGGATATTCAATTTCGTGTACAAAACATTATTAGACTTTTCTTTTCAATGCATTGTCCTATACCGTTATAAAGAATGCCTCCAAAATATCGTATGAAAATAATAGCACGTAACAGAGAACATAAATTTATGTAAATTGAATTTCGGAACCTATCTCTAATTCGTGTGTTTAGTGCCTTAATCAAATGCGGCACAACATGTTTCTGTTGGTTAACGAAAGCATATTCAAGTTTGCAGTCCATGATTCACTACAATTAATAGTTATCTTATCTTAAATGGAGTTATTTGCCATGAACCGTAGGATGTAGCCTAGTGCTTCAATATGGGTACAATAACCTGCTTAAACGTCTTGTATGCCATTTGACTAAGGAAATAACATTTCTAGTTAAAAAGATAGTTTGCTGTACCGGTACTGAATTTACATAACTCGATCTCCTTGATCACGTGCTGCTTTTCAGACACAATCCTAAAAACATCCCATATAAGTCTGACAACTTAATAGTTTTTACATTTTATATTTAGCCTACTTCCAATAAGTGCAAAAGACTACTCAATTTTACGATAGAGAGATACGACATGCGTATGACGTCATGACATCCGCTACTTATGTGTTGTTTAACACAGCTCAAAATGGATGTTTTCACGAAACAGAACGTGTTGTTGATGACAACGATGAAATTAATTATCAGTGAAATGAAACAGATTATTACCATGAAATATTTATACAGGCTGTAAGGGGTATAACTGCCATTATTTTAACTGATGATTATTCATGTCATAACGAAGAAGAAATGTGCTTACAATTTTTTTCTAATTGCAATATTTAACTAATTATTAAAGTTTACAATATTAGACGTTTTGCAACGTTGCTGGATAGGAAGGAGTGGGTTTATAAGTACACAGTACATCTCAAGCGGGTACACACATACCGGTACAGATGCTCTGTTCTAATGCAGGAGCGGACCGTGATAATACTGTTGTTTACATAAAACGAGCAGCAAATACAAACTTTCAATCTCATTAATGGAACATTATGGTAAATTTATATTTTATGTAACAATATTGCTTCATTTTTATTGTATGTCTAAAAAATAAACAAAAATGGCTTTCTGCACAAAATCACACGAACTTTTTTCTAATGCAAAATTTTAATCTCTCCCGCTTCTGTGAAGCAGTATCATTTTTAAACAAATTTCTGGTTGTGTGATTTTCGAAATGGGGTAAGAGACTTTTAGTTTCTAAAAATCGTTGACAAACAGCTACAAAAGTTCGACAATTAGGTAACCTTCTTTGAGGAAAACGTTGACGGTACATCTTTCTTGTCTCACTGGAATTACGACGACTTTCTTCATAAATTAATAACATATGATATTCCTAAACTGTAAATGACATTGTAATTTTTTTTATTGAATACCCTGTATGAACTACCATCCGCTTGGCAGTTACCTATGGATAGAGAGCTTGAACTCAGCTGACTCGTACTTACGTCTGTGCGGAGTTCTGCCTGCTGAACAGGTTGCCACGTCTCTCACGCCAGAATATTAACAAATTTAAGAATGGATTTTTATTTAATTTCACGAAAACGTAATAGACTAATATTAACTCTTTGCTAGATATATCTACTAATGTAATTGTTTTCGTAATTTTACTAACAATATAAGCCGTGTAACGCGAATAAAATAAGAAAAGGAATTTTTTTTCTGGGAATCTATCAAATTTTGACTCTTTGTAGTATGGAGATTTTTTGATCTTGTGGAGCGTCCCCGACGACTGTGAAAAGGACGGCACTTATACATTTTACACCCTGTATAAAGGACGCAGCAGGTTAGCTACTCCAATGCAACTAGAACATAGTAAAATGTTGTATAGATGGAAGAATGAGTAAGGATAGGATAGGATTGGATGGAACAGCAATAGAAAGCAGATGAAAGGACTAAAGAGAGCAGGAGAAAGAGACGAGTAGCAAAAGAGAGAAAGGAGGATGAGTGGAGAGAATAGAATTGACATTAAGAGGGCAGAAAAGAAGAGGCAAGGAGAGGGGATGAAAAGAAAGAAACGGTGAGGGAAAAAAGAGCAAAGGAGAGATTAGAGTAATAAATAAAGAGAAACTAAAGCGTGATATGTGCTATATTTGACCAACCTTTACTTTTATTTAGAAACACATGCGAACTTACTGTACATACATACATACATACATACATACATACATACATACATACATACATTTTTTATTTTAGTAGGCTAATTTACGACGCTTTATCAACATCTTAGGTTATCTAGCGTCTGAATGAAATGAAGGTGAAATGAGTCCGAGGTCCAGCATCGAAAGTTACCCAGCATTTGCTCATATTGGGTTGGGAGAAAACCCCGGAAAAAAACCTCAACCAGGTAACTTGCCCCGACCGGAAATCGAACCCGGGCCACCTGGTTTCGCGGCCAGACGCGCTGACCGTCACTCCACAGGTGTGGACTGACTACTTACATACATACACACATACATACATACATACACACACATACATACACACATACATACATACACATACATTACATAGGCCTACGTATATGCATACATTAGGTAGATATAGGCCTGGATATGCTACTGGAGCTAAATGACAGCTGTGAGCAGTATGGAATGAAGGTAAATGCCAACAAAACGAAGAGCACGGTCATAGGAAGAAAAGTAAAGAAGGTAAACTTGCGAATTCTAAATGAGGCAGTGGAGCAAGTGGACAGTTTCATATACTTAGGATGTACTATAAGCAGTAGTGTCGTGCAATGTTCGAACATGAGAGGGGATATCAAGATACGAGTCGTCCTACTCCTTAGGCATTCAGCAGTACATAGAAATGAAGCATATAGACTAAAATAACCGAGTCTATTGAAAACCAGCCAGAGGCCTTATGTTCGGCTCAAGTTTGCCGAGTCTCTGTAGAACCGAAGCTCCTTTTGCGTTTCTTCAATCTTTCCCCTTCCTTACATATGTTCGTGCCTTTCTGCTTAGCTCTTCCTCTCCCTGCACCTTTATACTTTAGCTGCATAAGTATGTCAGGCACATTATCTTGAGAAATTACATAAAGATTAATTTTTTTCGTCCTACAGAATACATCTATTATGGTAATAATTGATATTAGAGGAGAAAAATTCTCTCCGAAGCCGGGGATCGAACCCGGATCCTTGGTTCTACATACCAAGCGCTCTAACCATTGACGAAGATAGATAGATTTAAGCCGGATAGAATCCATCTCCTTCTGTGTTTTTCCCATTGTGGCCTGACTCCAAGTTCGACATGTATGTTGACATAAACTATTAAGTCAACTGTCATTATACAAGGAGCGCACTCAGTTAAGTGACTTGGTAGGACCAAAAAATTAATCTTTACGTTGACTCTTCGCCCAACAGTGCGTCGGAGCGAATTTTTCTCCCCTAATATCAATTGAGAAATTACGCATAGTAATGAGTAAAAGGTAATTTTTGTTCTTATTAATAGCCTATGACTAAACATTCACAGAAATATACACATAAATAAAACAAACAAAATATATTAAATAAACGCATATGTTCAGAGTACCGACTAGCATTGTGCAATGTTCACACATGAGGGAGTAAACAAGACTTCGTCTTATGTCATATGAAAACTAATCGCAAAATATGTGCTTAAATCCTTAGGCGGTTTAAAATAGCGTCCTGCAATGTTTGGACATGACAGCGGCAACCAATATTTTACAAACTTCGTCTTATTTCATACGACAAACTGATAGCAAGATTTGTGTTAAAATCCTTAAGCGGTTAAAACATAGGTAAAGGGATGAAAATGGAGGACAGCGATTTTTCATAACAAGATGGAACAACCACGACAAATAATGAACTTCGTCATACTCAACAAAATGCACCAAACATAGGCCTAGTGTTTGTCATAAACGACGATAATGGATAGTATGAAAATTAAACAATTTATTTTATGTAACAGGCTGGATAGTAGGCTAATGTTGTAATTATGTATAACATTACGAAAATGAAAACATTTATTTAACATCTTGGATATTATTTATTAACAGAGTGGGTAGTATAAGTTGTAATTATGTAAGTACGAAAATGAAATCTTTTCTTTTCTATTTAATAACAGGTAGAGTACTGTAAGTTTATTATGTGTAATATGAAAATTAAATCTTATTTATTCCCAGGTTGGATATTTCAAGTTACAACGAATTATGTGTAGTACGAAAACGAGACCATATATTGTTTTTATTAACAGATTGAATATTATAAGTTATAATGATGTGTAGCATGAAAATGAAATCATTTATTTTTTGGACTTACACATTCATCATCCGTACAATCACATAGGCCTATCTATTGTTACCGAGTGACTGTGATTTATTTGACTATTATGTGAATAATGTAATTATATCTACTTTCTGTCGGTATTTGGTATAGTAAAAACTGTCATATATTTTTAAAACAAAATGTGATTTACCTATATGTACGTATATTTCTGTCGATGTTTAGTGATCATTTTGTAATAAAAATTACCTGTTCTTACATCTAAATAAAACTTCTTACGCAGCTAAAAGCATGAAGAGATGGATTGGGGAGGGTAGGAGAGGCCAGCGAGCTTGAAAGGGCAGATTCGAGCGAGCGGGATAGATCCGCTTCTTCAAAACAAACTTCTGTTCTTGTCACGCTCGAAAAACTTGAACCGAATATAGCGCATGAAATCCACGACACTAATAAGCAGTAACATGAGCTGCTGCCAAGAAGTCAAAAGGAGAATAGAAATGGCAAAGGAAGCTTTTAATAGAAAAAGAAGCATATTCTGCTGACCTCTGGAGAAAGAACTAAGAAAGAGACTAGTGAAGTGCTTTGTGTAGGTGTAGCATTGTATGGGGGCAGAAACATGGACGTTACGACGAAGTGAAGAGAAGCGAATAGAAGCATTTGAAATATGGATATGGAGAAGGATGGAGCCGTGAAATGGTCAGAGTAAGAAACTAAGCTGTTGGAAAGAGTGGGTGAAGAAAGAATGATGCTAAAACTGATCAGAAGAAAGAAGGAATTGACTGTCTCACTGGTTGAGAAGAAACTGCCTACTGAAGGATGCACTGGAAGGGATAAAGAACGGGAGAAGAGTTCGTGGGAGAAGAAGATATCAGGTAATAGACGACATCAAGAATCATATGCGGAGACAAAGAGGAAGCCAGAAAATAGGAAACACTGGAGAATGCTGGATTTGCAGTGAAAGACCTGCACTTGGGCGGAACACCATGAATGAATGAATGAATGAATGAATGAATGAATACTTACTTACAAATGGCTTTTAAGGAACCCGCAAATTCATTGCCCCCCTCACATAAGCCCGCCATCGGTTCCTATCCTATGCAAGATTAATCCAGTCTCTATCATCATATTCCATCTCCCTCAAATCCATTTTAATATTATCTTCCCATCTACGTCTCGGCCTCCCCAAAGGTCTTTTTCCCTCCGGTCTCCCAACTAACACTCTATATGCATTTCTGGATTTACCCATACATGCTACATGCCCTGCCCATCTCAAACGTCTGGATTTAATGTTCCTAATTATGTCAGGTGAAAAAACAATGCGTGCAGTTCTGCGTTGTGTAACTTCCTTCATTCTCCTGTAACTTCATCCCTCTTAGCCCCAAATATTTTCCCAAGAACCTTATTCTCAAATACCCTTAATATCTGTTCCTCTCTCAAAGTGAGAGTCCAAGTTTCACAACCATACACAACAACTGTTTTATAAATTCTAACTTTCAGATTTTTTGACAGCAGACTGGATGATAAAAGCTTCTCAACAGAATAATAACAGGCATTTCCCATATTTATTCTGCGTTTAATTTCCTCCAGAGTGTCATTTATATTTGTTACTGTTGCTCCAAGATATTTGAATTTTTCAACCTCTTCGAAGGATAAATCTCCAATTGTTATGTTTCCATTTCGTACAATATTCTGGTCACGAGACATAATCATATACTTTGTCTTTTCGGGATTTACTTCCAAATCTATCGCTTTACTTGCTTTAAGCAAAATTTCCGTGTTTTCTCTAATCGTTTGTGAATTTTCTCCTAACATATTCACGTCATCCGCATGGACAAGAATGAATGAATGAATGAATGAATGAATACATACATACACACATAGAAAAATACGTACATGTTCGGAATATGCCTGTTATGCTTACATAAAAACATATGAAACTGAGTTTAATTGTTTTACGTTTAAGTTCACATATATTGCATACTGCAAAAAGGCTATCCTGACGCTTTATTACTAAGAAAACCAGACATTTCTTCAGCGCAAACAGTTTCTAACCTTTGTACCTTTATTAGTACAGTCATATTAATAATTTTAAATTCGTTCCTTTCTTAATCTTTGTTTACATGTAGGCTATTCTTTGAGCTGAATAATTCGTTCTATCTAAACCAGCCCTTTTCTATGGGTGTGCCGTGAATGATCTGCTAGTGTGCAGCGAGAAATAGACAATAGTAAAGGTTATCGTAGTAAAAACTGGTAGAGTAAAAGAAAAAAGAGTAGCAAAAAAAAAAATGTGAATCTACAAGAGCCAATTTTCAACGAAGTGTAATGTGCGAGCGGCAGAGAAAAGAATGACTCACGCCCAGTAAGGTTTGCCAAGTCAGTAAAGTTGAAATATCGTACCAACCTTGAACTGAATTGAATTGAATTTGAATTTAAGGCAGGGGGAACTACGACCCAACACTGCGATCTTATTTGATCTATTGCACTGACTCTCAAGGTAGGCACATTTTCAATCTACACCGATTGACCACACCTAGGTTTGCTGCGTACCCAAATTTCGAGCAGGAAACTCTACTCATCCCTAGGACAGCCCAATCCATGCATCGCCAGCCGGCTTTCGGGGAATACTAAGGGCTAATGATGATATGAAGAAATTTTGATGGAATAATGTAGATGCCTAACGTGTAGAAACGGGAGAAACCCGAAAAAAGCTCCTACTGCAACTTGTCCACCACAAGTTCGCAATGGACCAACCTTAAAATTATCATACTTTACATGTTATATGAAAAAAAATCCACCCTAGTTAAATAGATACCACTGTTTTAGATTATAGACTACGAGTGTACCGTAGGACTTTAAATTAAACTTTAGTATACCAAATATAGAAAAAAGTCCAATCGTTGATCAAAACAAATTGGGGAACCGAATTATACCTCTATGGAGGAAGCATAGAAGGCAGACTGGGCTTAATCTGGTTTCGTCTAAGAGCCTGGAGGGCACTTAAACTCGTCAACGAAGAGGGGGCGAGAATATGTCCTCTTTTGGGTAGAGGCGAGACATCACACCATATTTTATGGGAATGTGAAGCCACAGAAGCTCTGAAGAAACAATTCCTGCCAGAGTCCTTCATTACATCTAGCAGGGGGCAATTGGCGACATACGATATATTAAATAACGCTAAATTCTGTGACAGTGTGGGAAAATTTATGGTAAAAATTCGACAGTTGAGGATGGAACTGGCCGAAGGGGAGGGAGCCGAGGAAATAAGGGCAATAGTTATTTATTGGTGTTGTAATGAGTAGTATTAACACTGAGCGAATGAGGTAATTATGGGATAATGTTCTTTTTGTATTTAGTGTATCTTTTTTTTCCATTTGTTTTTTATTGCATGTGTATGTTTTTTTATGTATTACCTGTATATTTATTATTTGGATTATTTGTTGCAGTTTCAATAAGGATAGAATTGAATTGTTTATATGTAAATGTTTCACCGTGTGTGTATGATTTTTTCCCTTTTATATCTTACATTTATTTTATTTTTATTATTTTTGTAAAATGTGGTATGAAGTTAGATTAGTTGTAATTGTGATAATTAATGACAATGGTAGTAATAATAATAACTGTTGTTTTACTATGTTATTATTAGTAGTATTATTCTTGTTTTCTTTGAAATTTCAAACTGTGCATAGTTATAGCACGAATGGCCGTACGGGCTCGTGCGAAGGATCTTGTGTACATGAGTTTGTATAATTTATTATGTATCAATAAATGCACTTCATTTATTCATTCATATAGAAAAAGGTTCTGAATGATCAATGTTAAGAAAACCAGGACGTCTCGGATGAAGTTATGATAATTGAATGTTAATGGAAAATTTAGTAATAATGATCAAGAAAATGAAAGAATTCAGAGAAGATATAATCATCAAAGTTACCTTCATTGAGCACAAATTCCAATCTGCTTTCACCGGACTTGAACCTGATTCTCTGGCTTGGAAAGCAAGCTGGCAGATAGCATCAAATACAATAAGCTTAAAATAAAATGTTAGAAATTTCTTCCTTAGATACTTTCTTCTTCGTGTCGGAAATACAAGACGTGTGACTTTTGCGACTAAATCGCGTGTAATAGGTCTATTCTCTCTTGCAACTTCCGAATGAGTAGGCGGATTCTTACAAACCTTGGCAGACGCCTGATTAACATCGTCATTTAGTCTAGCATGGCGAAAAGTAAGTGCGCAGTGACCTTATAATATGGCCATAAATTATAGAAACTGGCTGTGGACTCAATTGTTATGAAAAAGAAATTCCTCAAATGATATACAGCAGTTGCGCTTCTTCCATTCTTACTCTTCTTATGCCACTTTTTCTTCTCCTTTCTCTTTACTTTCTCATATTTCTTTCCTTCCCCATTTCTTCTTCCCTTTATTCAAATTCAAATGTATTTACAATTTACAACTGAAATGAATATACTGTATATGAATAGATACCCGAAATGAGCATATGCTCGTGCTCGGGTACAGTCCAGGAGTCTACTTAAATTTTACAGGTATCAAATAATAATGCTGATGATAGAAATAATAGTAGTAACAACAACAACAACAACAATAACAACAACAACAACAATAATAATAATAATAATAATAATAATAATAATAATAATAGAATAATCGTGAGAGAAATGATACAAAGATTATAATACAAAATAATTCATTAATAATAATAATAATAATAATAATAATAATAATAATAATAGTGATAAAACAAAAATATTTACAGTAATAAAATAAATACTAAGACAGATAAAATAAAATATAAAATCACTAGCGAGAGTTAACACAACTTAAATAAGCATATTATAACCGGAAAAAATGACGAACTTGAAAATCAACAGAAAAGTTCGTTGTATCGCAGACGACAGCAACCGCCGTATTGACATTGTATTGTGCATTAATGGTAGTAGGGGGGAGCCGAAAGTCTACGTAACTGCATATCTTCTTTTCTTTATTATTTTCTTTCTCCTCTCTCTTTTCTTTGCCTTATCTTTTATCTTCTAATACCACCTAGTGTGGTAGAATTGCTCACATTAATGATTCTGTAGAAATCACCTTATGTATACTGTATTTGTGTGCCTCGTTTTATGGTGACAACACTTTTTAGTTCTTTCAGCACTCTGATTATTATATTATTTATGTCTTTGTTATATTAAGAATTTTAGATAAGGACGCAAATAGCCATAGTATTTGACGCGCCCTTCTTAAACCCTACTACTACTATTTATCTTCTACCTTCTTTCTTGTTTTCTAAATAAAAACTTCACTCAGAATAACACTCTGTTTTACTCGTAATTTGGCCTACGGGAAATATAGGCCCACCATCAAGTTGTATTAATAAAGGTAACGGGTACACAATTTGCTTCGATAGTTCTAGAGTTAGCAATGATTCCTATTCAATATAACCGAATGCCTATTTTTTTTAATTATCACAATAAAGATAATGGGTACACAATTTGCTTGGATAGTTCTAGAATTAGCAATGATTGCTATTCAGTATAACCGAATACCTATTTTTTAATTATCACAATAATGATAATGGGTACACAATTTGCTTCGATAGTTAGAGTTATCAATGATTGCTATTCAGTATAACCGAATGCCCATTTGTTTTAATTATCACAATAAAGATAACTGGTACATAGTTTGCTTCGATAGTTCGAGTTATCAATGATTGCTATTCAGTATAACCGAATGCCTATTTTTTTTAATTATCACAATAAAGATAATGGGTACACAATTTGCTTCGATAGTTCTAAAGTTAGCAATGATTGCTATTCAGTATAACCGAATGCCTATTTTTTTAATTATCACAATAAAGATAACGGGTACACAATTTGCTTCTATAGTTTTAGAGTTAGCAATGATTGCTATTCAGTATAACCGAATACCTATTTTTTTAAATTATCACAATAAAGATAACGGGTACACAATTTGCTTCCATAATTCTAGAGTTAGCAATGATTGCTGTTCAGTATAACAGAATGCCTTTTTTTATTTATCACAAGCAGTACCTATGCATTAAATAGCACTTGAGCCTTCCCATTTATTCTGAATAGAACAAACAAGAATAAATAAATTCCTTGTCATATTTATCTTCTAAGAATCCTAATTAATAAATATAATTTGCGTGATTATTTTAAAAATACTCATCTGAAACCTAGTGAAGAGAAGTAATGCTGTTAACGGAATTTCAAAATAAATTACAAAGACTTCGACAAATTTAAATAAATGTTTGAATTACATAATATAAACAACTCGAATGAAAATTATAAAAGCAGGAAGTAAGATCGACTGAAAGTATTCAAATGGTGAATATTTAGGTATAAAGACGTGAGTAACTGTATACTTCAACCCAAGTAAGTTGGTCAAGTAACGAATGGAAGAATGGATAGGATAGGATAGGATAGGATAGGATAGGATAGGATAGGATAGGATAGGATAGGATAGGATAGGGGAAAGAGATGAGACGAGAAAGAAGAACCGGATGGATGATGAGAGAAAAGAATAGAATAAAAGAGAAATAAGGAGATGCAAGGAGAGGAGAGGAGAGGAGAGGAGAGGAGAGGAGAGGAGAGGGTCTCATGCATAAACTGAACAATGTTATCATATAAGCCAGGGGGCCACGGATGAGCGACCGAAGCCTGCTCAGACTTCCTGGAATGTGAAGGGGCCCCTACAAATGTAGATCCAGTCGAACACAATGGAAGCACAATGCGATTCGGAATGTAAGAGTATATAAATTAAGCTGCACGCACCTAGCCAGCACTTGCTGTCTTTTCTTCAAGGCATGAAGCTCCTCTTGGTAGGTACTCACTGTTGTTCCTTATTCAATAGCATAATTGAGAAAATTCAGAGTGTATTAGTTCAGGATATGGTGGCGGTGGTAAAATGACAATAGAGACACCTAAATTACAGCTAAGTAACTTGTCTCACATCTACTTCTGAAGTTTCATATCACTTTCCAAAATACAATAGCAGTTTTAATAATATTATCAATAGTAATAAGAGAAGTGAAGGCAGTAGTATCAATAGTACTAATAGTAGCAATAGTATTAATAGTATTACTAGTATTGGCAACAGTGGGAGCAGCAGTGGCAACAGTGGAAGTAGCAGTAGCAATAGTAGGAGTAGCAGCAGCAGCAGCAGCAACGGGTTAGCATTAACAGAAACAATAGCAGTAGTAGGAGCAGCAGTAATAGTAATAATAGCAGCGGTAGTAGTAGTAGTAGTAGTAGTAGTAGTAGTAGTAGTAGTAGTAGCAGCAGCAGCAACTGTAGTATAATAGTGGCAGCAGTAGAAGTAGCAGCAACAGTGATAATAACAGTGGTAATAGTAGAAGCGACAGTGGTAGTAGCGTAGTAATAGTAGTAGTAGCAATATTGGTAGTAACAGTAGCAACAGTGGTAATAGCGTAGCAACAGTGAAAATAGCAGAAGCAACAGTGGTAGTAGCAGTAGGAACAGTAATAGTAGCAATAGCAACAATATCAGTAGTATTAGCAAGAGTAATAGTAGCAATATCAATAGCGGTGTTAACAGTAACAATGATATTAGTAGTGCTACAACAATAGTAACCAGTAGCAACAGCAATAGTATCAATAACAACAGTAATAATAACAGTAGCAAAAATAGCATCAATTGCAACAGTAGTAGCAATAGCAGTAATAAGAGAATCAGAAGTAAGAAAAGTAGACCTAGTTGCAACAGTACCAGAAGCATTACTAGATTAATAGTATTAGTAATATTATTAATAATAGACACATCAGCAGCAGATGTACTGTTAGTAGGCCTATAGTAAAGCAAGTAGTAGCAGTAACAGTGTTGATAACAGTAAATAAGTACGAGAAATTTTACAAGTATTGTAACATCAGTCACTGAATTAAGAGTATTGTTGTTTAGTCAACTGTCCGAAGACAGGTCTGAACCTCACAAGTGGTACCAAGAAGGTACCATTTATGAAACAAGTAGGCCAGGAGATAATGGGGTACGGTGGCCAGTTCCTTTTCCCCTTTAAGAATAGAAGCAATAATAATAGGCACGGATATTAGCACCAAATATAGTAATACCAGTAGAAATATGTTGGTAGTAGTGGAAGCAGAATTAGTATATTTTCTAGTAATATTACTGGTAGCAGTAGTAGTGGCTGTAGCAGCAGCAGTTGTAGAAAGTACTAATAGAAGTACCCAGAGGAAAGTTTAATTGTATGCTTATTTTATCCATGCTAGATAATCTCGTAGTTGATACAGTCATTAAATACAGTAATCTATTTAAAAATGCGTGGCATGAAATAAATATGGAAAAGATTTTGGTAGAAAAATCGTCATTATGGTTCCTTCGCTCTTTGAATTAGTAATTACATTATTTTGATTTTTCATCTGAGAGATTAAAAATTGATTTCAATGCATATTCATTTTACATTCATCCAGTCGTAATGGTCTGTCCAAGGGTAGGTTTTTCACTGCAAACCCAGCATTCTCTAGTCTTTTCTATTTTCTGCTTTGCTCTTAGTCTCCGTAGATGATCCATATATCTTAATCTCATCTATTATTTGATATCTTCTTCTAGCCCGAATTCTTCTCCCGTTACCATTCCTTCCAATGAATCCTTCAGTGTACAGTTTCTTCTCAGTCAGTGACTCAGCCAAATTCTTTTTCTCTTCCTGATCAGTTTCATCATCATTCTTTCTCCATATACTCTTTCCAACACAGCTTCGTTTCTTATTCTCTCTGTCCATTTCACACTCTCTATCCTTCTCCATATCCACATTTTAAATGCTTCTAGTCGCTTCTCTCCACTTCGTCGTAATGTCTGTGTTTCCACCCCATACAATGCTACACACCACACAAAGCACTTCACTAGTTTCCTTCTTAGTTCCTTTTCCAGAGGTCCGTATAAGATGCTCCTTTTTCTATTAAAAGCTTCCTTTGCCATTGCTATTTTCCTTTTGATTTCCTAGTATTCATTTTACAGTTTAGTAAAATTTTAAATAACCATTGTAAAATTACTCTAATTATACCATGTCAGCATTTCGTCGACACAGGTTGTAAACATTATATGCTCTCGAACTTATACACGTAGTAAAGTACAGTCCATTTAAAAAATATGGTAACTTTTGCTATAACGATTGTTCCTAAAATAGTTTTTCAACTCCTATGTTTCTATGAAAATGAATCACAGTGTAAGGCTCAGAAACAAAACTCAGACAGCTGTCAGGATCGGGGTACACAAGTCGCACGGATGGTCAAGTTTTGATTCCTTTTCCGTAAATGCATTGCGAGTAAGTATCTCAGGATACGTACTGATCGGAGGTACTATAGCTGAAACTTCGTACACCGCACAAGCATGTGACTCGATTACGGCTACGGTAACGTATTCCACCCTCCTTTTTTGTTGGTTATTTTACAACGCTTTATCAACTGCTCTGGTTATCTAGCATCTGAGTGAGGTGAAGGTGATGATAATTCTAGCGAGATGAGTCAAGGGTCCAGCGCTGACAGTTAACCAACATTTGCTTTAATGGGTTGACGGAAAAAACATCAACCAGGTAACTTGTCCCAACCAGGATTTTAATCCTGGCCCGCTTGTTTTACGGTAAGGCAGGCTAACCGTTACTCCACAGCGGTTGCTGTCCTTTTGTTATTTATTAGGAATTGAAAGAGTCAGGTTTCATGCATCGAAAATGTTAGTATATTTTAAACTTATAATTTATCGTATTATGTTTTATACTATTTCATTAACATAGATTTAATTTTATTTTTATTCTTTTAGTTTTAAGTGTGTACAACCTATAGGCCCTAATGCTTTTCTACTGTTGTTAATATGATTTCGAGTAACCACATTTGTTAACATATTGATATTCTTGAAGATTGCTTTATTGTACTGGTTCGGATTTGTTTCATTTCCCTTTATTTTCTTATTTTTTCCTTCTTTCTTTATCCATTTTGACAAGGATTCAACACACTTAATAACCAATTTACAATTTTGTTCTCTCTATACCTGTCGGCATCATCTATTTTTTTTTTTAATTTAATGCATCATTACATTTATACTATTTTAGTTTCTGCAACATGTCAATTGCTGTGTAGCGAATTATGATGATAGTGGTGATGATCATGATGATAATTTTTCTATAGAGTTCCTCATTCTCTTTTCCTAATGTTATAGTGGCTGACTTACCTGAAGAAATCCATTCCAAAATTGTCATCTAAGTTTTCCTTTACAATTGCTATACTTCAGAACCACATGGTCTCATATCTTCACTGTATTGTTAAATATTTTTCTCGGAATTTTTTTTATATAATTGTCTCTAGAAGATGCTACTAATATTTAAAATCTTCTTCTATTATTTCTATGGAGGAATCATTACATATTTTAGAAGATTTTAAATGTTTATTATTGATGATTTGGTTCATTAAAGTAGTTTAGAGCTTCTCCCAACACTTAGAAACTTGACAGATGTCGAGTACCATCCCTAAATCAAACTATCCTGACCACGTTTTAACGATTTCCCTGAGGGAAAAAAATGGAAATAGTAACTTAACAACAATTCCTTCCTCCCTCCCTCCCTTCCTTTCTTTCTTTATTTATTACAAGTTCCTTCCTAGTCGCCAATATAATCATTCTGACAATTAACAAGTAACGAGGTTGAATAATAAAAAACTTTTTTTTTTTTTTTTTTTTTTTTTTGCAGATTTGTGCCTTTGCCCTCGCGGCGGCTGCCCAATCCAACAAGCAGCAAGAGAGGGGCGCAAATGAAATCAACCCGGAACAGTCAGTTTTCTCCCAGGATCATGGAGGACAGAGCTTCAGTTCCATGGTCATAAAAACTGGAGGAATTGACCCCAAACATACCCAAGCAAAATCTGGCAGCGTAGGGGTTAGCTACGGGAACGGAGGTGTGGCTCTCAGCTTCAAAGGCCCTGCCATCATGTCCAAACTGGTGAGGCTTAACGCGATAGCTTTCAACAAACCAGTTCCTGCCCCCGCCGCTCAATCGCACGCCGTGCCTGTAGCCGTTCCCGCTGTTGCCCCTCAATATTCAAGATCTGGACATCACGAAGGCGAGAGTCCATCGTTCTATGCTCCAGGACATGGTTTTCTGCATAGCTTAGGGCAAGGACATCAAAGTATTTCGCTGCCACAATTTTTCGGACAAGGAGTAACACTTTCAGGACATGCGCGACATGTCATTCCATTATCAGGACATGTAGGGCATGCTAGTTCATTCTTAGGACTTGTTGGACATGCTCCTTCATTCTTAGGATATGAGGGTTATGGTGCTACATCACCTGGAACTGTGGGACATGCTGCTTCATTCTTAGGATATGGAGGTTATGGTGCTACATCATCCGGATCTGCTCCATTACCAGGACCAGTGGGACATGGTGCTCCATTACCAGGACACTTAGGACATTATGTTCCAATACCAGGACCTGTAGGACATGCTGCTCCAATACCAGGACCTGTAGAACATGCTGCTGCATTACCAGGACCTGTCGGACATGCTGTTCCATTACCAGGACCTGTCGGGCATGCTGCTTCATTACCAGGACCTGTAGGACATGCTGCTCCATTACCAGGATCTGTGGGACATTCAGCTTCATTACCAGGACCTGTGGGACATTCTGCTCCGTTATCAGGACCTGTAGGACATTCTACTCCATTGCCAGAACCTGTGGGGCATTCTGCTCCATTACCAGGACCTGTGGGGCATTCTGCTCCATTACCAGGATCTGTGGGACATTCTGCTCCATTACCAGGATCTGTGGGACATTCAGCTTCATTACCAGGACCTATGGGACATTCCACTTCGTTACCAGGCCCTGTGGGACATTCCACCCCGTTACAAGGGTCTGTGGGACATACTGCTCCATTACAAGGGTCTGTGGGACATACTGCTCCATCATCAGGACCTATTGGGCATGCTGCCCCGTTACCAGGAACTGTGGGACACTCATATCCAACATCAGGACACATTGGTCCAATATCTTTGGCTTTGGGCCATACTAGTCTATTGCCAGGGCATGTGGGACATGTCCCTCAATTACAGGTAACTGCTGGACATGTTGCACCGATAAAAGGAAATACAGGGTATAGTACTACATCAACTAATCATATAGGACATAATGCTCCATTACCAGGATATTTAGGACATAATGTTCCGTTACCAGGTCCTGTAGGATATAATGTTCCATTTCCAAGTTTTGTAGGACATAATGTTCCATTACCAGGTCCTGTAGGATATAATGTTCCATTTCCAAGTTTTGTAGGACATAATGTTCAATTTCCAGGCTTTATAGGACATAATTATCCATTATCAGGTCCTGTAGGACACAATGCTCAATTAGCACACACTCTAGGACACAATGCTCAATTACCAGGTCCTGTAGGACATAATGCTCAATTACCAAGTCCTGTAGGGCACAATATTCCATTATCTGGCCATGTTTCTCATCTATCAGGACCTCTAGGTCATAGTACTTCATCTCCAGTACCTACAGGGCATGGTGCGTCACAAAATGAATCTAGTAATCAAACAAAAGCTCCATAACTTTGCAAAACGTTGTATTCTATGTCATAGTGCATCACAGCACTAGAGATCTCAAATAAAATATTCATAGGCCTATTTGTTTGTTTCGTAGTTAAAATCAGTACATTCCAGACTGAGTCTATGTTGCGAATATGCTACTTTGTTATGTTATAATAAATGTACTGTTAAATAAATAAACAATTATATAAATAAACTTCTTACACATATATGCAGGGGCAATGACTTCTACAATTTGTTCTAGAAAAATGTGTCATTTTATTCAAGTTCGTTTTTCGAAAATCAACAACCTTTCTACCATTTGAATGGTGCTACCACATTTGAATCGTGAATTGCAGAAACGCCGCATGTCCATTTGCGTAAATTTTTAAGGAGGCGCAAAAAACTGATTATCTTTAAAATTGTTAGTTATTTTGAAGCAACTATAATAATAAGTTACAGTGTTTAACATACATAAACTTTATTTTCTTTAGTATTTTCTCAAAGAAATCTGAATTGCCTGGACATGTGGGGTTTCTACAATTCACGACTAGTAACAATTATGTTATTTCTTAAAACAACTTTTATTTGGAGAAGACAGAGAAGGACAATTTTATTATCTTTTAAAGAACGTAGCTGTATTTAAGTCAAGAAATGTTAAAAAAAAAGATATAACATATGAAAACGCAAATTTATATGAATAGCATATTTAATTCTTCAAAATTCAATTAACCTTATAAAAAATCAAAGGAACACAAACTGGACATTTTTTAGTTTCTAAAAAGTTCCATTTGTCCTGGATTCATGTCGTTTCTGCAATTTACTGTAATGTATTGCCGCTGTGAAATGCACACTGAACATTGGACATTTGAAATTTCTGCACCACTTGAAAGTCTTATGTATGAATATTGCAACCGTATGAATTTGAGAAAGTATGTGACTTGAGGGCTTCCTGCAATTCACGACTCTGTTTTTCATTGTCAATAACATAAAACTGTGGTTATGGAGTAAGGTTGCAGTCAGCTCTTAAAATAAACATTAAAACTCACGGGACAGAAAAAAAGACTCAAGCATCGACTACCAGTGTATAATAAAATTATCTCTTGAGATAAACAGATAGAATCCACACGTAATTCAGTTACGTAGATGAAGACTTCTCCCCAACTGGTCGGGAATCAGTTCCAAAAAAAAAAAGTTTACTGCTGAATAATAACACCTTCATGCAATTTAGAGTTTTTTCATATTCCTTTATTGCTACATCATCGCTGTTTCATGACATAATCGACTTTCAATTTATTTTTCTTTTTAAAGAAGGAATATTAAATAAATGAACTGTTCTTGTAAAAAAAAATTACTAGAAGGAAAGTTGCTCCAACAAAAGTTTACAGCACTGCCGAAGACCAGAACAGTGCACTGCCAGTGAGAAGACCTAGTATGAAATCGTGACTTGAACAGCAAACGACATATTAATTTGCGAAAATATAACTTAATAATTTATTTTTCCTGTAGTTTCTTTCTTTCTAATTTCTTTCTTCATGTCCTTCTTTCTATTCATTATTTTTGTATATTAGAAAATTGTCAGGAATGGAACTAGAAGACCAGATATTCAAAGATATCATACAAAAAGATAAAAAAAATTGTGGAAAGAACACGTGCAGCGGATATGATTAAGCTACCTGTGAGTTGATTCGGTAGAGGAGGACCAGTTTTCTGGCCTCGTACGTCTCCTACGTCTCCATACTTATCAGTCCTGGGTTTACGTATTTTTTGGGCGTTATAAAAGAGAATTGATTTAGTCCGAGCCAATGGTGTCTCTCGCCATGTTGAGGCTTCACAAACCATCAAAGGCCACTGAAATTTTCGAGGGAACGTAACAATCTTTCTCCGCAGGATTTCTCGTTGTCTGCAGCTTCCAGCTGTAGAATTATAGAGTTCATCTTGTAGAATATGTATTCAAAAAAGTAAAAATTAAGTTCTTTTACTTGCCATAAAATTATGACATGGAATCCACAGCTTTATTTTCTTCCTAGACGAAGTCGTGCTAAGAATTTTATCGCCCTTGGCAATTCATCGCTCTTGGCCGGGTTTCAATCCGCGAATCTCGAATCCAACAGTTAACATGGCAACCACTAGACCACCGAAAATACACGACGCCATTACATTCTGTTTTACTGTACATACAGAAGAAAAATTTTCAGCTGATATTTCAAAAGATCTAACCACCTCCATCTCGATAGGGGCTATTGTGTAGGATATTTCAGAACTGTTCAGAAAACAATTTCAACTAAAGGAATATGTCGTTGTTGTCTTCCTAACAAGTATTAGGCCAAGTGGCCTGTTACGGTCTCAAACTAGAATTTTCAGTCCATCTCTTCTTCGGACGGCCTAAAGGTCTTTTGCCATGAAACAGTGCTTTTGGAAATCTGCATCGATCCATTCGTTCGAGATGACCCTTCCACTGAAACTGATATTTGCTGATGAACTGCATAATTGGTTCTATTTGAAGTTCTAACATTATGTCCTCAATTTTTTACGATCCCAGCGAACTATCTTTGTCATCCGAGGCTTCTATTGAGACTTGAAAGCAATGTGAAAATGACGATCAGTGGGTTGCTAGCCCAGAGAGGTGCAACTGGTGGGGTTCCCACCTATGCAGCATTTCCTCTGCATATGACATTTCAGTTATACCGCTGATACTCGGTTCCCAGAGCCTCGTTCGTTCAAAACGGGTTGCACCACGTGAAGGTGAGGATGGGATTTGGGTAGGAGAGGTTGTAGATGGAATGCACATCACTACCTTTCAGCAACCCACTAAAGGAATATATGAACGTAAAATACAGAATTGCACTAAAAATTATTTAATCTAAAAATATTATGGATTTTCCCCCCTACAAATGGCAATATTTAAATTAAAGAAAATTAGCAAATAAAATATCTTAACTATATCGACTAGTAAAACAAAAGTGTTAGCCTTTAGAGGATTAGAAACAATTAGAGCCAAAATCGTGTTAAATGGAAGACTGATAGAACAAATTAATACTTTTAATTATCTGGGCTGCAATATCTCGTATGAAAGAAAAGAAGATTTTACAAATAAAATAAACAAATTTAATTATTTCTGTGGGGTAATAAAAATAACTTTAAAATACACTAGAAAAGAAACAAGATTAAAATTTTATAAAGTTATGGCAGTCCTTATTTGTCTATACGGCTCTGAATTCTGAACTCTTTAAATCCGAAGAAAAAAGAACCGAGGTGATAGAAATGAGATTTTTGAGGAGTATAGCAGGTTATACTCTCTTAGACAAGAAACGCAATGAAGACATCAGACTAGAACTGAATATATTCAATTTAATTAAAAACTCACAGAATGTAGGAATAAATGGAAGCAACACGTTCAAAGAATGACTCAAGACCGTATTCTTAAATTAATATTCGACTACAGACCAACTGGTAAACGAAACATAGGTAGACCCAGGAAAAGATGGCTTCAACAATTTTAAAATGTATATACTTCATGAGACCGGAACGAGCCAAATAAGGCTTAAATCATGTGGTTGTTGATGATGATGATGATGATGATGATGATTATGGATTTTCCTAATTCCCTTATTTTCCTCAATGTTCTTAAAAACTCAACAATGTCACCACGTTCCATTAAATATTTATTTTATCCTTGTTTCTGCTGTACTGGAATCCAATAGTTTTTAGTACTTTCCGTAATGAGGAATGTGAAGTTTTTTCCAGTAGAGTTTTATATTTTGTGAGCTTCCGGCAAAATATCGTCTAAACTGAGTTCAAATTCACCTTTACATAAAGCTAGTAAAGCGTCCTCATTACGCAAGTCCAATATTTTAAGACGAGAGTCGTGAATATGTTTTAGAAGGACTTTCAAGCTTTTCCCTCTATCCTTTTTTTTCATGTAACTATACAGAGTGGACTGTAAGTAATGCCATTAATTTCAATCGGGTATTCTTTGAGATATTCCAAACAAAAAAGTTTAATTCAATCCTGCTCGTTTTTGCTTTCTTTTCAGATAAAAATTGTTTTATATGAAACATTTCATAGTCATTGATGTATTGCCAAATTTATGCTTGGTCAGTTTAAGAGTGTAGTGTATTATGACAATAAATGATTCAAAGAATTTTATTTTTTTCCTTTAAATGTTATAGATTGTAAACTTCCTTTGCGGAACAAAAAAGTTGTATTTCTTCGGATCAAATTTCTGCACATTTAAACGACAAAACTAAAATTCTTTCAATCATTTATTATCATAATATACTGCGCTCTTAAATTGACTGAGCATATTGAGAATTAAATCAATGGTTTTCCCAAAACACGCCACGAAATGTCTTATACAAAACAATTTTTATCTCGTAAGGGAAACTAAAACGAGCAATATTTTATTAAACTTCTCTGTTTGACATATCTCAAAGAATAACCCCTTGAAATTAATGACATTACCTACGGTTCACCATGTAGTATATCGTAACCTTAGATACACCAGTCGTTTTATGTTTTCTCTCCAAACTGACTAAAAGAAATTGGCTGTCTTCCTTGCTTTGCATCGTCATATTAACTCTGGAAATAAATATAAACACGACACACTACTCCCTTGGTATCAGAGTATGTAATGTCCTCTACCATAGAAAGTAATTATTACTAAACACACCAACACTAGAACAGCAATCATAATATCCATAATCTTGAATGAAAAGTAATTGTAAATGACGTGCTTAAAACTGAACTTAACTAAATTTACAAGCAGACCTAGATTGAGGGAGGATAACAAAGAACGTTAACGTGCTGTAAGAACATCCCGTCAAACAGGTATATGGTAGTAAGTAGTAGACCACCAACCCCTTTTATTAATGATTGCCAAGATTCACCCTAACGTTTTAACTCAACGGCGAGAAGTTTCTTCTGTAACCAAAATGGAGTATAATTTCTTATAATTCGACAATGTTTGGAGATGTTACAAAGAGCGTATCACTAATAAACTGACAAACGAGAAACTACTGCACCTCACAAGATACCTACGACACCAATGCTATGGAAACGACATTATTGTAGGATTATTTAGGTGACAAACTGTAATAAAAATTTCGCACACTTGATAAAATAACATGCTAATCTACAATAACGATTTGATGTGTGTATCCGACATTACAATGCTGCTCCGACACAGTGTCTTCTGTACATATCAGTCATCAGTTGTTAGGGTTTAGTGGATAAATGTTATATTTTATTTATTATTATTATTATTATTATTATTATTATTATTATTATTATTATTATTATTATTATTATTATTTGGTCTGTCTTTCGTTTAGATTCTGGTGGTGCATTGAAACAGGATATGCTGTATAATCCCTTCTTCTATAACTATGTTTTTTTATACACTTCTCTAGTAATTTTAAGACGCGACTAGAATATACAAAGTGTTTCGTAACAAGTGGGAGCTACTTCATCGATGGACAGTCTCAAAAAACAATGCAAAAAATTCATATAAGAATTTTTCCCATTTGGTCCTTTTATTGTCATTAAAGTGGAGCTGTTTACAGTTAAAGGAAATCCTCAAAATAGCCACCTTTAACCTGAATACAAGCCTGTAGTCGTCGCCGTGTCGTAGATTGCCGTATCTTTTAAAAATACTAGATATTTGTAGGAAAAGTTGGCAGTCGTTTTGAATACGATTGAGAAATAGTTCAGTGTTGGAATGGGTTGTTAATAAGCAATTGTTTTCAAGCGCCCACAAAAAATCCAACAGATTTAGGTGTGGAGAACACGCAGGCCAGCCTTAGCATACCTAGAAAATAGGTAGAGACATAGAGCATATGTACATTTCATTTGCTTTAACTCGACAATATGTGGCAAATATTACATATGTAGTGAAGAATATTGCTGGAGAACCTTTTAAGTTTAGTGTAAATATTTGTAATTTAAATTTATGTATTGTATTGATTAAGGCTGGTTGAGTGGAAGAGAAGGCCTTATGGCCTTAACTCTGCCAGCGAAAATAAAACATTATTATTATTATTATTATTATTATTATTATTATTATTATTATTATGTGTATATGAACTTTTTTCAGTGTTTTTGTGCCTCCTGACCACCGATTAAGTGGGTCTCACATAATACTGAAAATAAATTACTTATAATTTTCAATTTATAACTTTTATACTAATTATTTTTTTCTGTTAATGATTTAATTGGAATATATGAGAAATAATTTATAGAATTAAATAGTATAAATATAATACAGAAAAATAAAAATAATAAAATCCAGCCAAAAATGGTATATCATGAGTATTTTATCTATGGGTTTTTCTGTTTTAGCTTTTTTTCATTTATTAACACATTACGGAACACCCCGAATACGTTAATGATTTCTTCGGAACGATGATTATGATACCAGGAAGTAAAAAGCAACTAAAAGATACGCGAGCTCACATCCTTCCAAGGGATTTTGGGCTGCGGATAAGAAACTGTATGAGCTTTAAGCTAGCAAGCCATTGTCTTATTCACAAGTCGTCGTTTGACGAGAAAATTTTTGATGTAACACACTATGTACTATTTTAAAAGGGAGAAGAAATGTAGCGAAGCACTAATAGCAGGAAATATTCGTCTAAGATGTTAGCCGAGACAAAGGCAGATAGGCCTACTAGCATCGCAATCCAAACTCTTAGATTGACGGCCGAAAATAGTTGCTCCAGATGTCCCCAAAGGAACTCGAAAATTAAGACTGTGTTTTGCGAACGCATAAATTTGAAAATCGCCGAAACAAATATGGGGAAATTATGTAGGTAGTGGTCCATTTCTTTTAATGCTCACCCCGACATTTGTCTTATCACCTTCGTTTGTTTGTTTACTTAGTTACTTTACGACGCTGTATCAACTACTAGATTATTTAACGCCGATGGGTTTGGTGATAGCGAAATAGTATTTGGGGAGATAATGCTGAGGGATTCGCCATATATTACCTGATATTCGCCTTACGGTTGGGGAAAACTACGCCAAGCGCAACTCCGGATCGATAGGAAAGTGTGTAAACAACGGGAAACCACAGACAAGAATAAATATCTCCGTTCAAAAAACCAGCAAAATATCAATTGATCGTCCCGAGTGATAGGCTATTCTAATCAGGAGTGCGAAAATGAGTAGTCCTGCTTTAAAAATAATTAGGCATCGGCCACGTTTGCCATCCTTGATCTGAATACAGACTGATTCAGTAAGAGCTTGCAAAAATCAAACAGAAAATAGGGGATGTTCTACAGAACATTTTGAGATAGTGAACGTGGGGCCTGCGAAGGTAGATTAAGGAGATACCAGCTTAAACATGTTCTGTAGAGCATCTCCTATTTTCTATTTAACTTTTGCACGCTTTTACTGAATCACTCTGTATGTGTAATTTAGTCGCACTGGATGCTGAGCCAGCCAGGTGGCCGAGGCCAGCCCCGTCAAACCAATAGAAATGAGGACTTAGGTTAGTGACTCCTTACTATATGATTAGGATGCTGATCTCATAAGGAATTTATGTAATTATTTCTTTATATTTAGTCAGTATTAGGGCACGTGTGTCAATGGCTAGTCATCCTCAATCACAGCCGTCAGTTCTGACAAAGAGATTATGAGGCATGAGAGCTAGGACTCAATAAATTTGTCAATAACAATAAATTTTACGGGTGAATTCGAGAATAGTGAGCATCAAATTTCCGTCGCTTTGGAGCATAAGATGCAAGATCCACTCAACATCTTCACCTAGATAAGAGGTATTGTCTCACTCTGACAAAAGCGGAAAAAGGTTAATTCAAGTGTAGTAAGTAAACTTCTGCATTCTCATGAAGACGACCGACTGAAGCTCACCGATTAGTCTTTGATTGTGGAGAAGGAAGTCGGGAAATTATTCTCTCGAGCGCATGCAGTCGAGAATAATAACCGATCGGTTGAGGCGTTTACTCGGTCGGTCGCGAGCGTTCGAGGTTGTTGCACTACAATTACATCAAAAGTCTGATACTCAAAACAGCTTACCCAAGAAGTTAACATTTTGTTTTAATTTCAGTATGAAATATTTGAGCATTTAAATAAGTAAACATAATCTTTAAATAACAAAATTCGTTACATGAAATAATGTTATATATTATCACTTATCAATAATGTTATTGATCATCCTTCTTATCAAACTCATGTCAGTAACGAAAATTTTTAATGTAGTTTAGTAAATATGTGATTGCATAAAAAGAAGATATTCTGTGATGCATCCCAAATTTCTTCTAAAGCATAAATAATCTATCTCAGCCACAGTATTTAATAAAAATAAACCAAATCGACATGTTCACTTTGCTTAAAATTTTAGAATAGTATATATTATGGTTATGCTTAATCGCAAACAATGATTGACGTTGAAGTAACTTATGGTAAAGTTTGATGTAGATTCTACTATTCCATATTCAAGGACCATACCACGAAATATCAAAGGTGGAGCAAACAAAATTCGTGCTGAAGTTACTTCAAAATTAAAATAATCAATGGAAGAATCATCATTTGTTTTTAAAATGAATAGTTTTTGTTCAATCTTATCCTTGGTATCCTTAATGTATTTACATTTGTCCTATAACCTTACGAATACAGCACTGTTACAAAATCTTATAACCGTTCCATTCAACTACACAACTAAAGGACAAAGACTAACATATTTTTTTATCTTCGTTTTAGTGCTGCTTATACTCTATCGGTCTTACTAATAAAACTGTGTACAGTTTTTATACGAGACTTATGCAGCGTTGAGACAGAAAACGTTACTAATAAACCATGCATAAGCGATGTATGTATAAACAGCCTGTAACTATACAATGGGAATTGCTTTGCAGTAGTTATATACACGAAACCCCTTGTTTAAGTGTTGTATATAGAGGAAAAATGGCCGCCTCTCTAACAGCTGTTCCTATCGACTGTCATTTTATGATGATGGATGCCTTCTAACCACAGAAGAACACACCAAAGAGCACATAATAAATAGAATATTATTGCTGTAGCTTGTACTCTTTGACCAAAATATAGTATGGTAATCGATCAGAGCCAGTTGTACTATCGATTCTTAACACGGCACACTAGAGCGCTCTACCGGATGCAATAAAGAACCTCAGATATTCTATTAGCTTTCGTAACGAAGTAATAACGAAACTATGACGTAACTGTGTAACAGTTATACTGGGTGTTCAGTTCAAAATGTGTCATGGCTCGCTGTATGCCGTCATGTGGCTAGCTGATGAGCCTAGAGAATTCAATCTTCCTACACTTCCGCAGAGGTGTATAACCTAAGAGGCAGAGAAGTTGCCTAGCAAGTACGGCGTTCATTCTGAAGAGTACGTACCGATACGTACGGTAACGCCGGTAGTGGCAGGAATGTGAACTGTTTGGAAATACGTACTGTCGGGATATGGGGAGAGGGTTAAGACGATTACTTACGTATTTGTTGACATTAACTTCGACGGTCAACATGGACACGGAGCATTTGATTTGTGTTGTGGAATGTTACCGTACGCAACCGATGATAACAAATATCCTGCGTACGACTTGCCGGCGCAAAACACAGTTCGAAAGAGGTTATGGTAGCACACAGACCGTACAGACCGCCATCTGTTGCTACGACGTTCAAGTTATACCGTACACGTTCTCAAATTCAGATTGAAGAACGCCTTAAATAATAGGCAACTTCTCTAACATATAAGCTGAAACTCGCTTCAAATCGGTGACCCAACAACAGTGACGTCATGACACACTTTGAAATGAACACCCAGTAGTGTTATACTCGAGGTATGTAGTGATTATTAGTAAGGAATTTACACACTATGTATAAACAAGCTACTCATTGTGTAAGTATTAGAGAGTTAAACGTCTGTATATAGAGTTTTTATTAGTAAGACCGTATATTTATAATTTATAGACAACATAATTTTGGACTCTCGCTCTGAGAGAGGAACATAGGTTAAGGGTGTTTGAGAATAAGGTGCTTAGGAAAATATTTGGGGCTAAGAGGGATGAAGTTACAGGAGGATGGAGAAAGTTACACAACACAGAACTGCACGCATTGTATTCTTCACCTGACATAATTAGGAACATAAAATCCAGACGTTTGAGATGGGCAGGGCATGTAGCACGTATGGGCGAATCCAGAAATGCATATAGAGTGTTAGTTGGGAGACCGGAGGGAAAAAGACCTTTAGGGAGGCCGAGACGTAGATGGGAGGATAATATTAAAATGGATTTGAGAGAGGTGGGGTATGATGATAGAGACTGGATTAATCTTGCACAGGATAGGGACCGCTGGCGGGCTTATGTGAGGGCGGCAATGAACCTTCGGGTTCCTTAAAGGCATTTGTAAGTAAGTAAGACAACATAATTTGTTAACATTTTATTTTATTGATTTATTACTCGTAATTTATTATTACTTAAAAATTTTATAGGAATGTTTGATCGAATCTGATAGTCTCTAGGCCCTATACCTATTAGGTTCCCTAATCAGGTTATAGGGCAGCAGACAGTTTAACATTTCCATTGCGCATGCTCTAGGCCTAAACACATAGATCGAAGGCAGTTTTCAACCTATGATACTTCAAACGTCTGAGACTGACCAGTCGACAGTGAGCTTCGGGTGTTTTGCTTCCTTCAGAGTCAGTACACGTGGCAGACTGCCTGCTGCGGGACCCTCGAACGATTCCACGAATATCATGATCCTCGAGCTGTTGATTTTATTCCAATGCAGAGCATTAATAGTGAGTAGTGAATTCCCGTCACTTTGCCGAATACAATGTTAAGATCCACTTCTTAGCATCTCAACAAAACAAAACAAAACAAGAAAGAAATTCCTTCAAGCCTGGCTCTCACTTCCGAGGGTGAATTCCACTACAGCGAACATCAGACACCCACCGCGTTGGCCAACAAGGTGTTAAGATCCACTTGTTAGCATCTTAACCAGACCAAGAGAGAAGGTATCGCTCAGCCTGACTGTCACTGTTTGTTCAGCCGCGCAGATCGAGTCGTGCGGATGCGCCGCGTGGTTTTTTAAGTCACTTTCTGCCTCCGCATGTAGCGGCGCCGGCCGTGAATACGATAATATCCACTTTGCATTATTGAGCTGTGAAAATACTGGTCCTCTGAGGGTGGCTGCCCACAGGAAAGTTGCACGCACGGCCGCGCCTGGTATATAAACCTGACACGAGAGGAATCCTCATTAGATTAGCAGCGTCTCCACGGCCAGACATGTGGATAGCTCTGGTAAGTCCAGGAATTAATTTTCGCCGTCATAAATTCGGTGCTTCATCCTTAAATTTCCGTAATATCCCAATTTCCTTTACACAGTAATCATCAATATTAAAATATGTGTACGTCCGGCGCCGTAACTCTGTCGCACAGTTAGGAATTGATAAGCGGAACCAAATTCCATAATTCGATTACCATACAGACGAAAGTAACTTATCTTCATCCTACGTAACCAGGCAGCGCATTTGTTCCCAAAAGTACAGAGGGTGGAGTAGTTTCTTCTGGTACATCCAGTCTGCTGTCAAAAAATCTGAAAGTTAGAATTTATAAAACAGTTATATTACCGGTTGTTCTTTATAGTTGTGAAACTTGGACTCTCACTTTGAGAGAGGAACATAGGTGAAGGGTGTTTGAGAATAAGGTGCTTAGGAAAATATTTAGGGCTAAGAAGGATGAAGTTACAGGAGAATGGAGAAAGTTACACAACACAGAACTGCACGCATTGTATTAGGGGCATTAAATCCTGACGTTTGAGATGGGCAGGGCATGTAGCACGTATGGGCGAATCTAGAAATGCATATAGAGTGTTAGTTGGGAAGCCGGAGGGAAAAAAATCTTTGGGGATGCCGAGACGTAGATGGGAGAATAATATTAAAATGGATTTAAGGGAGGTGGGATATGATGATAGAGACAGGATTAATCTTGCTCAAGATAGGGACCAATGGCGGGCTTATGTGAGGGCGGCAATGAACCTCCGGGTTCCTTAAAAGCCAGTAAGTAAGTACATCTATTACGTCACGAGGATGCATGGGGAGGGTAGAATTGCAAGCAGGTACGCATGGGGTCATTAAAAAACAATGATGTAATTAATATAAATATACCCCTGTGACGTCATATTATGTAGAAAGAACATTCTCTTAGTTTAAACAAATTTTATGTGATATTAGTAGTAAAAGATTTGCATTTCATAACCTCAGAATACTATGTTTTCGTTCACTGCAACGGGTTAGGTTTTCATCAATGAATTATTTCTATATATTGTGTAAAATGTAAATATTACTAATATGTATATTTTTTTTGTTATTATTTTGTCCCTGTAACGTCATGTGACGTAGGAAGAACATTTTATTAGTTTAAACAAATTTTACTGGCAGTTATAGTAAAAATAGGAATTTCATAATATCAGAATATATACTTCGTTCACCGTAACGGAATTGATTTTGTTAAATGAATTAATTGTATATATTATATAGCCAGATAGAGTATTTATAGTTAGTGTGTATCATGTTTGCTATTATGTTGTATAATACATATTCTATATATTAGTAGAGTATTATTAACAATCTAATTATATTTTCTGTCATATGTAGCACTAATATTTTGTACAGACCTAGTTTCGCAGATGCGTTCATATGGTTAAAAAGTATGTGGACAGATCATTTCAATTTAGTATCAATTCCATTTACAGTTATCATGTTCTATTATTATCATATAACGAACAAGGTTATATCTTTCGTAGCTTCCTGACGTAAGCATTTATGGCCAGAGTTTGAACCCTAAAACTCTAGGCTATACTAACCGATAACTTTCCTAACTTGTTTGGGAACGAAAATGCGCTGCTTGTACATAATTTACATTTAATACGTGCCTCTCATCTAATATTTTCGTTGTATTCTTTTAAGTGTTAGGCTTACATCACGGCAAGTCCCTCTAAATGTAACATTGGTGCATAATTCTCACGAGAACGATAGTCGAGTGAACCCATTTAATTCTAACACGTTCCACAGAAGTTAAATATTTAGGAATTATTATAGATCAGCATTTACGTTAGGATAAACAAATTTATTTCGTGTGTACAAGTATAAGAAAGACAATTTATGAATTTATAATACTTCGAAATTTTATCACTAACAAGGCATTGAGAATAGTATTTTCAGCTTTACTACAATTATTAATACAGTATGGTATAATAAACAGGGGAGGAGTAGCATCATCTGTATTTAATCCATTAATTTTATTACATAGAAGAATAATAAAAAATTGTCTGACCAAAAATATGGATTACCCAGCAAATTTAATTTATACAGATTTTGAAGTATTAACTATTGAGAAACTTATAAATATACTTTACTAACCCACAACAACAGAATCAAATGAAGCATAAATCTAATCGACATGAATATCATACTCGAAGATAAAAGTCTACTTTCCCATTGATTGAGCCTAAATGTCATACAAGTGCAGCACTTAAACTTGGTGCTAGTTTCGGTCCAAGACTTTATACAAATCATATTCTAAGTTTGAAATGTTTTAAAATTGGAACTTTTAATAAAGAAATTTATAAAATTATTCATGATATATAATATTAACAAATATGTGTATTTTTACCTTTTTATTTCTTTCGACTATATTCACGTTTTCATTGAATTATTCGAGGAATATCACTCTTGTTGACGTCGTACAAAATGTTGTCCAATTTTCTTTTGAGAAGATTAACTCCATATGTAGATGAAATTATTGGGGATCATCAGTGTGGTTTTAGGAGTAATAGATCAACTATTGACCAGATATTTTGTGTTCGACAGATAATGGAGAAAAACAGGGAGTATAAGAGTACAGTGCATCAGTTATTCATAGACTTCAAAAAGGCATATGACTCGATTACGAGAGAAGTTTTATATGATATTCTTATTGAAATTGGTATTCCCAAGAAGCTAGTTCGATTAATTAAAATGTGTCTCAGTGAAACATGCAGCAGAGTTCGTATAGGTCAGTTTCTGTCAGATGCGTTTCCAATTCACTGTGGGCTAAAGCAAGGAGATGCATATCACCTTTACTTTTTAACTTTGCTCTAGAGTATGCCATTAGGAAAGTCCAGGATAACAGAGAGGGTTTGGAATTGAACGGGTTACATCAGATGCTTGTCTATACGGATAACGTGAAGAAGAAAATCCACAAACAATTAGGGAAAACACGGGAATTTTACTGGAAGCAAGTAAAGAGATAGGTTTCGCAGTAAATCCTAAAAGACAAAGTATATGATTATGTCTCGTGACGAGAATATTGTACGAAATGGAAATATAAAAATTGGAAATTTATCTTTTGAAGAGGTGGAGAAGTTCAAGTATCTTAGAGCAACAGTAACAAATATAAATGATACTCGGGGGAAAATTAAACACAGAATAAATATGGGAAATGCCTGTTATTATTCGGTTAAGAAGCTTTTATCATCTAGTCTGCTGTCAAAAAATCTGAAAGTTAGAATTTATAAAACAGTTACATTACCGGTTGTTATTGATGGTTGTGAAACTTGGACTCTCACTTTGAGAGAGGAACATAGGTTAAGGATGTTTGAGAATAAGGTGCTTAGGAAAATATTTGAGGGTAAGAGGGATTAAGTTACAGGAGAATGGAGAAAGTTACACAACACAGAACTGCACACATTGTATTCTTCACCTGACATAATTAGGAACATAAAATCCAGACGTTTGAGATGGGCAGGGCATGTAGCACGTAAGGGCGAATCCATAAATGCATATAGAGTGTTAGTTGGGAGGCCGGAGGGAAAAAGACCTTTAGGGAAGCAGAAACGTAGATGGGAAGATAATATTAAAATGGATTTAAGGGAGGTGGGTTATGATGATAGAGAATGGGTTAATCTTGCTCAGGATAGGGACCAATGACGGGCTTATGTGAGAGTGGCAATGAACCTCCGGGTTCCTTAAAAGCCAGTAAGTAAGTAAGCAAGTAAGTAAGTATTAAATGTCACTGGCTTCTATCTGATTGTTAATTTATATTAAATAAGTATTTTTCTCTCTTTCCTTTTCTTTTTTCTTGTGTGTTAGTTGCACTTTTGCTTCATCGGGAGTGCGAACCAAAAGTGTACCATTATTATCGTTCAAATAAAATTATTATTATTATTATTATTATTATTATTATTATTATTATTATTATTATTATTATTATTATTAATACTGTTCTATTACCATATTAGTGCCTATTTTGATCTGTTTTCATAGGAATTAGCAGCTAATACAGCCCTAAGAAGGCAATATTATTAGAATCGGAAATATTACATTTCAAACAGGAACACTACAACATTAAGGTTCACGTTATCTGCTTTTGAACAGCCGCTTTCCTTATTACAATAGTGTGTGGATTTAGATTCTGATTGGCTGCGCGATTAGTGACGTCACGATAGCGTTAAAGAATTACGGACGGGTGGAGTGCGAAAATTCTGATAGCATTCATGTGTAGTCTAGAGTTTTTTTTGGAACTTTCCTTTCTTCCCCTTGCAGTTTATATAAAATCAGAGCTGTTCGTTCTAATTTACATTTTTTGTAACTCATTTAAGTTCGTATAAAGGACAAACATAGCCTACCATCATGACTGTAACACAAAACAATTAGCACTTTCCAAAATAGATATAAACAATTTCACAGTCTCCTCAGCGATTGAAATTGGAAGGAAACATTCCGTTTCTAGTTCAAACTTAATTGCAACATGCATACAATGTAATCAGCATGAAATGTTACATTACTGCACACATCGTAGGCCTACTTTACGTTACGGAAAACTGAGCGTTAAAGAGAGCGTTTCGAAATAAAAAAGCAACGCCTATTTCATTAATTACAAACAAGCAATAGCAGAATTAGATAACACGTAATTCGCTTTCACAATTATCCGTAATAATTTCATGCCTTTCCCTAATAAGTTTCTGTTTCAGAAGGGAGCTAAACTCTCCTCAAAGACATGTCTAAAAATTCGTATTCATAAACCAGCGTTAGCGATATATGATATGATATGATATGATATGATATGATATGATATGATATGATATGATATGATATGATATGATATGATATGATATGATATGATATATGATATTATATGATATGAGATATGATATGATATGATATGATATGATATGATATGATATGATATATGATATGAATCCTGTACAAGTAACCAGTCGATAGCCGGGGCTAGTTTAGCACGCTCGTAGCGCGGGCTACCGAAATGTCTATGAATAGCACCCGTACAGTTTAAACAGATGAACTATAAAGCAAGGCGCTCGAAATGTAATGGTAACACATCTATCGTTACAAAATAAATTTATTTGCAATAGGTAGCTGTAACATTAAGCCTACATACTTAAAGTTTTGTCCCGTGCTATGTCAACACCAAGCAGTACACCACTATGGAATAACGCTTAGCATGTCTGACCGTGAAACGAGGGGGCCCAGGTTCAAATCCTGGTTGGACAAGTTACCTAGTTGAGGCTTTTACCGGGATTTTCCCTGAACCCATTAAGAGCAAATGCTGGGTAACTTTCGCCGCTGGATCCTGGACTCATACCGCCGGCATTATCACCTTCACCTAACTCAGAAGTAGATAACCATAGCAGTTGATAAAGCGTCGTAAAATAACAATTAAAAAACTACCGAGCCAAAAATCTTTGCAAGACGGAGAACTGCATGTGTCTCATCTTTTATGAACACCTCTCTTACAGAACGATATAATGTTCTTAGAATGTTATTTCCTGCTTGAAAGAGAATGCTTATCAGGGAATCTTTGATTTTTCACAATGTTATAATCACAAGGGGTCATGTGTAGTGAATTTGCTGGATCTTCCAATACTTCTCAATTATTCAACCTTTTTAACAGACTGATCACTAAGATTCGGATAAAGTAGCTGTATCAGGATAGGCATCCTTGGTCCTTGCGTTTTGTTTACAAACATTAACTACTGATGTTTTAGATAGGGAGTGGGGAGTGGGGAGCACTCTTCCCAGCAGGTAGAGTTTCGGCTAGTGGAAGGGGGTAGTGTTTACGGAATCTGAAGCAAGTCAAAGCTTTATCCTAAATAGTTATACAACTACTTTATCCGAACCTTACTGATCACTGTAGCGGCTACACGACAACTAGCATTATCGTAAAATACAACAGAAGTCTCCTCAATGGCCTGTGGTTGTTTATGACACGTTGCTGAAGTACTTGTGTTCCCAGTACTTAGGGTACCAAGTTGCATTTACTCTTGTACGAGAAGGTACAATACACGCAATGATTATGCCTTTGTGATCGTAACACCGAACAATCATTAGTTTCAAAAGATCCCGCATTGCTCGACATCATCGTGGACACGGTGAGTCTAGAAGTCACCATTTATTTGGTAGTCGTTTTATCTCATGATGCTATGAACGTAACCATGTCTCATTAATTGTGGTAATGAGACCAAAAAACTACACCATTACGTTCATATCGTTCCGAATGCGCTCTTGCTGCTACATGTGCTGTTACATCTGTAATTGTAAGTAAGATTGAGAGAATCCAGCATGCACAGATTTTTCGCATGTTCTGCTCTTTTAACTAAAATTGTATGAACAGATGATGCACTAATATTTACTTATTTGGAAAGTTTCACACGTAGCTTAAGTCTGTCGTCTTCCAACTAAAACTCTTACAGCCTCAACGTGACCATCCATCATTGGCAACTACGGTTCTACCAGCGAAAGATTTGTGTCCACTGTTCTCTCTTCCTTTACGAAAGACTTCAGTAGTTAGTTATGGTATTAATTCTCTCCTTAACCTAAAGCATTGAATTCCGTTTTTCCCTCGTGTAACTTGGATCTTGTTCATACTTATTAAACATTATTTTAGAGTGGCATTACTTAAAGCATAGGCTATAGGACTATGTACGAGTATTATCAAAATATTATTATTTAGAGAACTGAGGCAGATCCCAACCGATCTCAAATTTTGAGATAGATGTACGACTGTGTACTCCTGCCATTTAGGATATGTCAAATCCATCATATTCCACATTGAAAATTAGTCGTTAGTGGGTAGGAAAGCTTTCTCAGTGAATAAATTACATATCCCAACTGTGTGGGATTTTGTTTGTGTCCACTGTAATTTCATGGCGTTGTAGTCAATGTAATGGCATCCACTAACACTTTTACTGTACAGTAGTGGCAAAAAAACCGGACCGTTCTTGTAGGTGATTTCAGAGTCTTGATCACTCCAGAGCGTCGGTGCATATTCCTTGGACACGAAAAGTATTTTCCAATTATCCGGCAAAATCAGGTATCCGGCACTGGCTTTGTCCCACAGTTGCCGGATACTAGGAATTCTACTGTATAAACCAAATTATGCCTACATATTACTCATTTTCTTTATGAAGATAATATGGGTTTTTGCTACTGAATTAATACGAAAACAGTAACCAGCTGCGTGGCTGTTGTTCAACTGCACAGGTGGTTTCGGGTCCAAGGAATATGCACCGACGCTCTGGAGTGAACAAGGCTCTGAAATCACCTACAAGGGCCGGTCCGATATTTTTTTTTTTTTTGCCACTACTGTATATTCATATCCTCTTTGGATTTATTTAGTAAAAATGAAAGTTTTCGATCCAGTTATGTACAGATTATTCGTACCAGAACATTTCCGTTCGTGAGTACCTCAATGAGATGTTTTCACAACGCTGGATTGGCCTGGGGTCAACCATCTTACCAGCTCCTCTCGACTGGCCAGTTCGCTGCCCTGACTTCACAACCTGTATTGTTACACAGGAACAGTACGACATCATTGATCAATTGAAGGACGCCGTGAGATATGCTTTCCAACAGATTAGATCAGCAATGCCAAGACGATTATCACCCGAATCTGGCGACGCATTATTTTGTGTGAGAATTAACGGAGACATACTGACTTTTTGGACACTTAGGATACATAATTAGTGTAAATCGGATGTATGTCTGCATTATGGCCAGAATTACATAAAGTGTGTATATTTGAGGTATTTAAAGGGGGGTAACGGGACTTTGTGCCTACTCTGTACAATACATAGGCTATTTTCTTCCGCTACACTCAGTGATTTAAGGTATTATTCCGGTGAATATCACTGATATGTAGTTCTTTACTTGCAATTAAATTGCAGTCATGATTCGTTAGTAGAGTTAAGAATAACGTGTAATGAAATCTTGAGAACGATGAACTAATTGTTACACTGTTTGACTGGCGCGTGTGTTTTTTTGCGCTCCAATTCTCCCACGGTAGTCTTTCTGAAAAATGGCTGATTTTCATTAGAACAACAACTAAGCCTTACTAGAGCGCATACGCTACTTTCAATCGGTAAGAGTAGAGCAGCTGTCATCAGGACAGAGCACCCTGGGGCTAGCGTATCTTACCAGCGGAGAACACACTGCACTATGGTGCATTCGTAGTTGCTAGCGGGTATGCTCTCTACCTCTTCCTGCTGCACGACGAGGCACACGGGACGGCTCAGCTTACCCCTCAGGTTACCCTTTACCCATTTCAGTGAGTGCTGACGACCACTGGCGTAGAGCAATAAATTTTTCTTCGAAAATACTTCCTTCAACTGAATATAACATTCTCAACGTAATTTGCGTAACGAAAAATATAAGTTCGTTATTTTGCATATGTTCATGATGCTGATTTATTTGCGGAGTGCACCACATGAAGAGTTACAAACTAATATATCATAAATGGATCAATATTTCTAAATTCTGGTTTTTAAAAACTTTATAACAAGAAGGGACCTTCGAAAAAAATGATATTGGGAACTTTTATGTATGCTCTCTCCATAGAATTTAATATGAAATGACAGTATAATATTTGAATAGTCTGAGTTTTTTTTTTTCAAATAGTTGAGCTAATATTTTTCTCTATAATACAGTGTTTGAAATTTAGAAGCATGTTAGATAAATATACTAAAGAAGAAAGAATTGAAAGTGATGTAAAATAATATCTTTATAAGCATTCAGAATAACCTCCTCTAACATCTAAAAAAAAGTATTAATTCTTTTACGAATGCTTTCTCTAACTTTTCGCTCGGAGTAATCTAGGGCCTAAATGTCATCATCTGATTTACGGATTAGACTTCAGTCTTGCTCTACAAATTACGGTGAACTATTACAATTTTGTCAGATCAAGTAAACACACGCAATTCCTATTATTTAGATTTAATTTTCCTTAAATTTGAAGTTTGATTCGTAACGGTACAAGTGTCTGTGATTATTTTATGTCGTTACTTTTTCTTTTGTTTCGAATAAGAGTTAGCCTATGCCGTGAAATTACATATCGTATATTTACTGTTCAAAGTTGTACAGAGTTTACTACGTCTTATTAATTTCAGTTTTATTAATGCTTAACACATGATCATATAATGAAATTAGTTTACAATACGATTTGGATTTAGTACTGCCCTTTACAAAATATGTTGTTGTGTTTTCTAATACCAGGCGTTTGCCAATAAATTCATTTGGCCTCTTGCACTCCAATACGAAATATAAAAATGCATTAAACAACATTTTCAAATAATATCATATGTATTTGTCCATATCCTATTTTTCATCCATTTATTATCATAATACACTGCTCTCTTAAATTGACGGAGTATATTGGGAATTAATTCAATAGCTTTCCCAAAATACCCTATCAAATGTTTCTTATAAATATTTTTTTCTCGACATGGAAGCAAAAACGAGCAAAATTGCATTAAACTTTCTTGTTTGAAATATCTCAAAGAATAATCATTTGAAATTAATCACATTACTTACATTTCATCTTATATTTTTCTTGAAAACAGTATCCTGATTTCCTTTTCATTAAACATAGGCTTTAAATTTCGCCTCAAATAAAAACTTTTAGTTGTATTTAGATTTTTTCTTTTTCCTTATTATTATTATTATTATTATTATTATTATTATTATTATTATTAATTTTATTATTAAAAGTAGTATTATATGATGCTTATTGTTACACAGCGCAGAACTGCATGCATTGTATTCTTCACCTGACATAATTAGGAAAAATAAATCCAGATGTTTGAGATGGGCAGGGCATATAGCACGTATAGTCGAACCCAGAAATGCATACAGAGTGTTAGTTGGGAGGCCGAGACGTAGATGGAGGATAATATTAAAATGGATTTGAGGGAATTGGGATGTGACGTAGAGATTGGATTAATCTTGCACAGGATAGGAATCGCTGGCGGGCTTATGCGAGGGCGGCAATGAACCTGTGGGTTCCTTAAACCCGCTTGTAAGTAAGTATTATTATATGAAGGATTCTAGATATGGGAGATTCGAGGGATTCGAGAACTTTTCAGGATTCGGATCAGATCGAGAAAATTTAGAATTTGTTGAACTACTACTGTAGTAATATCTCTGCCAGATAACAAAGAACCGCACTAAGAGTGTCAGAATTATATTTTCGATTTTGGTAAAGCCGATTATTCCTTTGTGTGGCTATAGTAACGGGATGTTAACTGAAAATTGATGGAATGAAAGCGAGGGAAGGGAATATAACCTGAAAAACAATTAGTTAACAAATTAAAAATTTAATTTGAATTCTCATTAATGATCTTCGTATCTGAATCTGATGTATGTAGCCATTGCGTTAGTAATCCATTTCATTAAGTTCTTTAATCATGTCAATAGTATGAAGGAATTAAATATGTTTCTTTGTTGAAATGCTAACATCTGTGATTACAGGCAACTCGTTCTTCCTGCTGCCAAACATTGTTTCATACAACGCTATACAGAGTGATTCACGAGAATTTACCGTCCTTTCAGAGCTCATTTCTGAAGACATTTTGAGCAAAAAATATCATATAAGCTTAGTTCCTATTCTCAATATTTTCTGAGTTACGCTAATTTAAAGTTGTTTGTAAAATACGTTTTTTTCTATAGTTTGAAGGTAAAAGAATAATACAAAAAGAGAATGAACCATTCAGAAGTATCATTTCTTTAATTGGAAAGTATTATGAAGCTAAAAATGTGCTGTGAACTTCTTAGTTGCTTCATACAGACATCTTTATCTATTTTTAACTAGAAAATTTCATTATTCTTACGCACTTATCACAACAATTATTACAAATCACACCACTTCCACCGACTTAATTATTTGCAGTTCAATTTTGCATCCTAATTTACAGTATTGGAGAGTTTATAACACATTTTAAAAAATGACGCCGTCCGTTTGAGTACACTTGGTCGCATGCTTGTGAACGGCACTCGTCGTGCTACGTAACTGCATACGACTATCTTTGATTTTCGTAGCGCTCGCGCTGGCTGCTGACTGCACGCTGACCAAGATCACACGTTCACAGCAATGCGTTCCAATAACGAAACGTAACTCTGTCAATATTGAGAATAGGATCCATATTTATATGACTTTTTTGCTCAGAATGTCTTCGGAAATAAGCTCCTTAAAGGACGGAAAATTCTCGTGAATCACCTTGTATGTTGTCTCCTCCTTAACGTAATAAAGTACTTAGGAACTATCCCTTTAAAATGCTATTGTTCCTTCAGTGGAAGAGTACACAATTCAACTGTTAGCGTGTACATGTCTCATATTACCATTTACAGGGGAAAATACACTACTGTTAGATGAGAGGGCAAACGGCTTATAGCTGGGAACCTCGAGCTAAAGTTAGTGAATTGCAAGTCGGGAACCAATGGAGGCATGGGATGCTTACCCTGCCTGCCATTTTAAACATCATTCTTTCTTCGTCCCCTTTCATTCATTCAGTGGAAGAGTAGCCCATGGAACGAGTGAAGTAGCCAATACGATTTGAACTTATGTCCTTTCTTCTCCATTCACCTAGGAACCTTTTCAAAAACGTGAGCTCGCTAACCTCTTAACCATTCTTCCCTCTTCTCATTTTACTGATTTGTTAACTTTAATAATGAATTTCCTTTCATAGCTTCTTCAAAAAATCTTCCTTTATAAACTTAAAGATCTGTAACATTTTGTTACAGGTATGTGCCTTAATAGTCGCTGTGGACGCAGTTGTAGTGAACAATGGCGATGGTACACATAAGAATAACTTTGGCGGTGGTGGAGCCTCCACACTTGGGAATTTCATCAACCCGGGCAGCGCTTACAGTCACGTTATGAGTTCTGCAGGTGGATTTAGCGGCTTCTACGACCATGGTCAAGGTGGATCTTCCAGCGGACATTCGAACACTGTCATACACCAAGCACCAGTCCAAGCTTCAATGTCTTCAGGATTTCCAGCAGCAGCACTTGGATCTCAAACTACACGACACTACTCAGATTCCGCAAATTATAACTGGCCCTTGTCAAATCAAGGAAGTCAACACGTTGTCAAGGAAGTTACCGAACCTACAGAAGAATCAGGAAAAAGCTCCGGGAATGAACAAGATCCCGTCAATTATTTTGAGTCTTATAAAACCGGAACTAAACACAGCTCCCTTATACCCTCCGGTTCAAGCAGTTCTAACTTAGGATACTTTCCTAAATTCAGCAAGAGTTTGGGTTATTCAACTAATTTTAATCAAGGCTCAAATTCAGGACATTCATCTAAATTGGGATATTCGGCATTGACTAATACAGGTATAGGACAATCTATAAAGTTCACTTCTCCAGGACTGAGTAAACCAGGCGTAGGACAAGGATTAAACTCAGGGTATAATAAGATGCAACTCTTGAAGCAAGGATATAGCTTAGACCATGTATCTACTATTTCAAATTCAGGTTTTAAACCTTCGAAAACTAGTTCGAGTTATGTTACTGATACAGATGTGAAATCTGATAGCAGTGGTGGTTTTGCACACGGTTCGAGTTTTGCTACAGGTTCGTCTAACTTTAAATTTGGTACAGACCACAAACTTACTTTCGGGAACACCGGTGTAAGACATGGCTACAGTATCGGACCTAGTGCAACCGGTTCCAATCTCTTGGCATCGGGATATGGTAGCAAATTCAACACAGGATCAAATAGCCTCACAAATCATATTGGAGCAAGTAGTTCTGTTGTAGGACATGGAACGACAAGTAGCACAGTTTCAGGTGCTGACAGCTCACTGGGTTATACATCAAACAGTGGTGTAGGTGTCACATCAGGTTTAGAACATGGTACAGGATTAATTAGTTCCAATTCAGGATACGGTACCATAACCACGAATAATTTAAATTCTGGACATATCTCGACTCCCGGCTTGCAACAGTCTTCAACGATTTCAGGACTAAGCCTTACGCGCACTTTAGATCCTGCTAGTGTTGAGGTAGGACATAACTCAGGATCAGGGTATGTTACGGTAGATGCGTCCAAATTGAGTCCTATGTCAATTATGGTTAACCCCAATCTGGTCCATGCTACAACTGATGGCAACGGTTATTACTTTTCGGCAATGAAAGGCTCAAAATACGGTTCGATTTCAGGTATATCTTCTCTAAGTCACGGACACAACCAAGGACATTCTTTAAGTGGAACAAGTAATAAAGACGGAATGTATTTCTCTGCCATGGGAAAACATCCCACTGTTTCTAATTCAAATAACGGTTTCAATTTTGGGTCAGTTCATCCCGTTAAAGAAATCGCTGATTTGAGTCACGATTCTACTATTAGAGTTGGATCCGGAAGCAATGTTCAAGGACACGCATCTCTTATCGGTTCAGGAAACAGTGCTCAAGGACACAAATCTGCCATCGGTTCAGGATCGGTGTATTCTGAACATAATTCAAATTTAGGACAAGTGTCAGATAATTCTCATACGCGATACAATTCAGGTTCAGGAAATGCAGGCTCCGTACAAAACTTCAACACAGGACATGAAAACGGCCATAACACTCCGCAATTCAACACAGGATCAGGATACCGTCCAGCTTTTCCAGAGACTTCTAGAGGACCACAAAATTCACAATTCAATGCTGGATCAGCATTTAATACAGATTCGAGAGTAGTACAGAATCCTTACTCAGGTTCAGGTAACTCAGGTGGACCAGGGTCACGTGGGAACAGTTTCACACATAACTCTTATTTAGGCTCGGGTAACTCAGGTGCATCAGGATTGCATGGACACAGTTTTACACATAACTCAGATATTGTGGTAGGATCAGGAAGTGTAAATGTTGGAGTGAGACAAAATAATCCTGCCATACATTCAGGTGTAGCATCCGCCAACAGTCATCAAAATACAGGATCAGGCAGTTATGGAGTCACTGTGGGACCTAGTAACATCGGTGCTGTTCGTGTGGTAAACAGTCCAGCGTTAGAAAGTCATGCTCATAATCAGAATTCAAACATTCCTTCAAGATCTGTTAATTATCATGGTGAACGAAACTCGGGTTTCAGACCGTCACCCGAAATAAACCCAGTAGCGAGTGCTACTACTCCAGCTTACAGAAATGTGGAAAGTTCATCGCAACAAAGCTTCACTGCCCGTCCAGGCGTGCACAGAGGCAGAGATCAAGGATTCGCACTTTCTAGACATCCAACGAACATGAATTCAGAAATTCCTGGCCCTATATCAAATCCTCCTGACATTGAAATACCTACGAATGTGAGAGAGATGGGTAAGAAAGCGAGAGCCAGCGGGGTGGCTACCTCAACTTCTAACTTTATATCTGGTAATGGAGGCTCTAACGGATTGGGCATGGTTACGGTCATTCGAGAGGAACCCAAGTAAAGAAAACGCTAACTCATCCTGTTATACCGCCATATATTGCCAAAGTTTTTGTTGTTATTGCTTGTATAAGTGTATTTTATGCTGCATTATGTGTATGTTATATAAGAACGCTGTTAATATTAGACAATTGGAAGAGACTGGATTTGCATGTAAGCTTTATGTTCCAAGAAAGTGAAAGTATGTTACAATAAAACACAGTATAACTTGAACTCGTGTTGTTCATGCTGATCTGAAAGATGAAATGCTTTCATAAGAAGAGAAACCACTAGACATTCCTGCTATAATTAAGACAGATATTAATCCTGCTTTTAGCACGCCACGCTACAAAGTTGTAACTGCTATATATAATCGCAAGCTTCGAAAGAAATGTCTGTACTTAAAACAAAACACAACGCGATCCATCTAAAGGCCCAATTAGTTCTGGAAATCAAAAGAGTTGCAAAAAGCAAGCAGCTAAGAAATGAAACCAGAAGTCCGTGGAATCAGTACAAGCTATGAACTATAATTATAGCCTATAGATGTCCTAGTTCAATTTTCCGTCTACTTTTAGAGACGTGATTATATTTTCTCAATATCAAACAAAACACAGATAAATCTAACTTCACAAACACGACAGAAAAATGACTTCCGATTAGTTTCAAGCAATGATTACATCAAAATTAAAGCAGATGTGGTAATCACCAAATACAGACATACTTATATCGAACATGACCTACAAAGCATGCCTGAATGTTTAGCAGTATTGTCCTGTTGAAATTGAAAGTTTGATGCAGCTCCAGACTCTTCCATAATGACATTCAATGTGATTTTTTTAATATTATCTTTTGTACAGAAATACATTTCTGAAAAAGCATTAATAACAGACCAGTTATTATGAAATTATATGATGGGAGTAAAATCATCAGTTGCACTGAAAGTTTGATGCAGCTCCAGACTCTTCCATAATGACATTCAATGTGATTTTTTAATATTATCTTTTGTACAGAAATAAATTTCTCAAAAAGCATTAATAACAGACCAGTTATTATGAAATTATATGATGGGAGTAAAATCATCAGTTGCGCACACCTCTAATATCCTCTTTCACAGAAATTGTAAATTAATTTTAGGACTCCAAATTCGCTGCATATATTTTAAATTTCGGAAGAAATATCTACACTTAAAATATAATGTCGGACTATGTTTCTATAGGTACTATTAGTTCTTAAAACCAATAGGGTTACAATACACATAGGAATATAAAATAACAAAAATGTGAGATTTAAAAAATGTTTTTATAATTCAAACTAATAAGTATGTAGAGTAGAGAAAACTGGGCTAATTTCATGATATTTTTACTTAAATTTGTCACGAATTTTTACCAGGGACAAATATAATTCTGATGGTATAGTATAAATAGCAGAAGATGTATTATAACATAGATTTTCTTCACCGCGCTCTTACAGTGACGTGAGCATATTTTTGAAAACTAACTTACTTGAAGAGTTGTGAAATCTAAAGCTTTGAATTTTTTTGTGAATACATCTTTTGTTGAAAGAAGAATTTCTTCTTTTGCTGTGTTCTGTGATCTAAATTGTTTTCTATGGTAAGTATTGACATGGTATATTTTTTGATGAAATACATAAACTTATCAATTCACTGAGTATGTCACAGTGTCTTATCGTAGGAGGTTATTTTCTTAGCGTTTTCTCGTTGCACTAGGCCATTTTTTCTTTAACTTTTTATACGATATAACAATATTATCTCGTGGAAGAAATATCAAATGCATGAAACGTAAAATATTTGTATGTGTGTATTCATTGCATCTCTTATATATTGTTCGTCATCCTTGTTACAGATATCAGATAATCGCAGGGTCAAATGTGATAATAAATACAAAATAAGTGATATGATAGAAGCAATTCGTATTGTCTAAAACAAAGGAAAAGTGCCGTAGAGGAACCTCGCCTTCTTCTAGACACATTCCACGAGAACCAGAAAGAGACCAAAGTAGCAGTCAAGGAGAATGACATTTCCAGTCCTTCAAGTGAGTTAAAAGAGGTAGACAACGAAACAGCATCATCTTCAGAAGCCAAACAAAGAATATCTATGCTTAAAGAAAAGCTGAATGATAAGTCTAAAGATTTTTGTGCGGATCTTGCTCAGGAAACTTCGAGAACGACAAGCATAGTGAAAGATGGATTTAATGTGTCAGTTGTGATCAATGGTTTCATGATACACATCAATACCTTTCAAATGACAGAAATAATTTTAATTGTTTGAGTTGTAGGTACGAATCTGACTGAGGAATTTAAAATTTGACTGGATATGTCTAAATATTTTGAATTTAAGAACCATCACGAAAATACCCTTGTACTGTCACGAAATTATGCCAGCTCTTCTAGAGTGCTATTATTATTCTTTTTTCTTTCTTTGTATTGCTTGTTTGTAAATACTGTATAAATTTATTTTAGGTAAAAATGCTGACATATAACTTCCTCAAACCTAGTAATGTACGTACATTAAAAACACTATTCTTTTTTTAATGTGAACCTTATTTTTGCACTAAAACTCTAGTATCACGAAATTAGCCGAGTCTGCCCTACAACGAGTACAAGGCAAAGAGCACGATGCAAAGCTTAAAAAATTTCGCATCACAAAATGAATTTGGATTGTACTACAACAATGACCCAGATCTAATCACTCACACCTTTCTGAAATCTGCAGTCTGAGTATGAAATTTCATTCCCTAGATACAGGCACATTGAAAGAGGAATTTAATCGATATATGAATGACTATTAGATTAGGATAATGAATTAATTTTGTTGTGAACCAAATAAAGTCGATAATTTTTATCTATAGCTCTTTTATTCAGGGCCGGAACTTTTTATGTACCCTAAATCAGCGACGCAGCACTCTAAATAAATTGTTTCTCTCCCATAGAGAACCATGACAAGAATTTTGATTATCCTCAAAATTTTCTCTTGAATTTTGACATGGGAGAGAATTATTAGTATTTTTTCTCAGAACCTCCTCAATCAGGGACAGCGATTTCTTTCTTACTAACAAGGAAATAGTCCCAGGTCATATGAAAATGCATATTTTAGCTCATTTTCATTCGCTAAGAAACGTGGTGATAGTCGTTGGTTTCGCTTTTTCTCGTTTACAAAATGCATTGACTTGAAAATCATTGCTACTTATGCCGATTCTTGCGCGCACTCGGATCCTCATAGTTCCGCGACACCATACCGCAGCTCCCATATTAGTTCTCTACTCAATTTTTCTTTCTCTTGTCTTACATTAGTAGTAGCCTACAATCCATGACATCGGACAGTCATTCGTACACCGTCCAAATCCATAGGTATGCAGCTGGAAATCTAGGAATACGAATGTACATATGCTTTCAAGAACCGAAAGTAAAATTTGGACCTAAAGTAAAACAATGTGTAGATGAAGATAAGCTGTTTAATGTAGAAGTCAATGCAAGTAGTTCCATGAACTGATAAAAAGTCATGTGAGAAGATGGTTAAGAGATGTATTTCTCCCGAATGTTAAGAAAGACACATTACTTCTAGTTTCCTGGAGTGGTCACGTAGATGACACTATATGAAGAGTCCACTGCAAGAATGATGGATGTCACTTTCTTGTCAAAAATGAACCTAGACTGTCAATGCATAGCTTAAGACGTATAGAATCTACATAGAGAGTTATGTGGCATTAACACTGACAGTCATTGTCCAGTAATGATCGGAAAATCACAGTTAAGCTTTGAGCGCTAAGCATTTCAAACTTTCCATTGCTTCTCCTGAAAAATGTATTCTAAATGACATCCATCATTCTTGCAGTGGACTCTTCATATGTATTTACTGATGAAGAAGTAAACAATACTTTACATAGTAAGACAAGAAAACACAAATTATCCCTCCAAAAACTATAAGATTTGTGCAACCCTTGGATGTGTATTTTTTGGACAATATAAAATTGCAATTCGAAGACTAGAAGATTATTTCAGACATAAAAATTTTTGTGAAAACATTCCAGATACATTCCACGATAGGGGCTTCATAATGACATTAATTTTGTAAGGTGTATCATCAGTTTCATTCATTTGTCCTCAAAGACATGCTAATATAAGCGTGACGGAGAAACATGTGAGATAGTTTGATAACGCTCTTCGAACAATATTGAATGTTAAAAACGTGCGTTCAGAAACGTGGTTTTTTATTTCCTTAGAAATAAAAAGACCCAAAAATTATGTTAACATAATAGAAGCGATGTTACAGATTTTCGAATAGATTGGCTGCAACGTAAGAGTCGAAATACATTTCCTTCATCTCCATCTAAATTATTTTCCTAGTAATTACGAGAGTTTAGCGCGAAACGAGGTGAAATATTTCACTAAAATATAAAAAGAAAATGGAAATGAAGTATCAAGGGAAGAGAAGTATTAACCCGTTACTGCATAAAGTTATTAATGACCTGAAAAATGCGTTTCTGAGTTTAAGTTTGCTAGTTGGTGACTTAAGAATGCTTTCTTACCATTTTTATCTTTATTTACTTTCTGGGATAAAAATTAAGGACCGTCCCATAAATAGGACGCTATGCATAATGGTCAGTGACACAGTAGCTGAATAGAATAACCCCTCTTTTAGTTCAAATAGTATTTATGTATTTATTATGTAGCAAATACATATACACATATTAGAATCAGTGGTTCAACTGCCCTTCCCACACAAGCCTACGCATTGTACAACACTATTCTGTGTGGTAAGGGTAGAAACATTTAGGGTGGAGTCCAATTTGACACTTCGTGCAGATGAACTTTGCTTTCCCTCTACAATTAGCACACCTTCGCTGAGTTTCATTTTCAACTGGCCAGTACTGTAAAAGCCAGGAGACGGCAAAAGTTGAGGAGCGGTTCTGAAGAGTTTTGAGGCTTCATTTTTCTGTACAGAAAGCAAGCATCTACTAAGGCAACATCAAGAAAAAAGCGAAGATGGATCACCACTCTGTTGTTGCCGCTGTTGCTAACATTGGTACTGCCAACGCTGGTGCTGCTGTTTCTGTGCTAGCGCTGGCACTGCTGTTGCTGCTAGTGAGGGTGCTGCTATTGCTGCTGCTAGCGCTGGTGCTGATGGTGGTGATTGTAAAAAAAATAGTAGCTCTATAGCCCATGAAGGGCCAAGACCGACCAGCCTGCTGCTGGTCTCACGTCCAAATGCCGAAACAGAGGAGGACAATCATCCATCATCCAACCAGAATGGCGGTATCGTGTGGTTAGCACGATGATTCCCCCCTAGCCGTTATAGCTGGTTTCCGAAACCGAATTTTCGCTACTTATCGTAGCTCCACAAATGCATGATAATGCTGGGTGGGGACCGGTCCCATACAGTGCCCGAAATTTCATGAGAAAATTTCTTCCCCCATGAGAACTCGTACCAGCGAGCATTCTGTAACGCGAGTCCGAGGCAGGATGCCTTAGACCACGATGCCACGGCGCGGTACGTTGGTGGTTATAGTAGTAATAACAATACTTGTAGTTGCAGTAGTACGATGGCCTTCTACCTGGAATTACCTTCCCTGTCTTGGAAATTTTCATATATTAGCTTCCTTCTTTTCGGACGGCAATAACTTGTGCGAGAAACCTCAGCTCCATTTTTGTCTAATGTACTTTCAAAATCATTTGTTGCAGCATTTATGTTAGAAGACTCTGGCATACTTCCATCAACAATGTCATCTTCATTATCATCATTACATATTTTTTTTGTTGTTGTTGTAATTCCGTTTTTCTAAGTAGCATTTTACCGCCACGATTATTCAAATAAGCCTCATGCTCGTCATCCGACTTATCACTGTATTTATTTGTATCATGGAAATCTTCTGGAGGGGTCACATATATTAGATTCTCATTATTATTATTTTGATTTTCCATTAACCCCAGAATTTCACTCACGGTTAGACTGAAAATAAAACAATGTAATGGAAACCATATACATATTAAACTGAATACTACAGGAGTGCACACTGCATGGCGTCCT